>NC_134484.1:181851241-182200955 GCF_040206685.1 Ascaphus truei
TTCCTTATTTCATATTGCACAGGTAACCGGACCCATAATAGAATTCTTTAATAAAGTGAGTGTCCATTCAAGCGTGAGAATATGTCATGCTATCTCACTAGTTCATGAGTGCCACCATGCTAAGTCTATTTTTAGTTGCGTGAGATGATGACAAAACTGCACATTAAAAATAACTTGAGTGAACCTAACATTTAATTATTAGATATGTTAGGACATGTTCGCCTCATGCCTCGCCTCATACCGTTCAATTACTTTTTCATCTGATGATGTAAAAAAAAAAAAATAGGCCTTGAGGGGTTAAGCGCTTTTGGATGCCCATATGAATGTAAGGATTTTTGTTCTCCTTGTGATAAGAGTGAGCAGCCTTGCGTTCCTATAGCAAGGATGTGGTTTTCTGTTGCCCTGGTGACGAGGATGTATTTAAAGTGCGAGAGGCCACAAGAGAGCTACTCCCCTGACGAAGAGAGTTAGTTACTCCTTGAAACGCATAGGGGTGGCTCTCTTTTCTTGGGCCATTCCATCAAGGGCAGTCTGTGGATGAACAGCGGAACAGCCTAGGAGTGAGGTCCGTTTGGCGTGGTGACATCATAACGCAATCATGTGGTGCGGAAGGGGATTCCCAAGGCGCCGGAGGATTCCATCAGACGCAGTGAATGCTGTTTGCCATCTCTCCTACACCCACTGACGCTTCACATTTATTTGTTAGTTAGTGTAACTTTAAGCTTTGCTTTTAAATAGTAAATAAGACACTATAGAGTTTGCACTCTCTTTGTCTTTTTTTTCTGTAGTGGTTGTGGAGGATTCAGGGTTCATTCTCTTTTGTAAGTGTAGCCATGTCATCTGTCTGTGTCTACTAGTTTGCTTCCTACTGGCAGTAAGCCCTGGTACAAGCAGGCCTTGCCAGTAGTTGATGTGGGGGTTTCCCCCCTCCGATGAACTGCACTTGAGTGACAGCGGGAGGCGGTGACATCAGACCTGGGCATGACCAATCATGGGACAGACCTGGTGACCTCCTTCTGGCAGTACTTAAAGCTGCAGTTCAGTCTTTTTTTTATTTTTTTATTTTTTTAATTAATTTTTTTACTTCAATAGTTTCATGTGGGCAATCTCTACTTACCTAAAGAACTGTATAGCTGCAGGTCAATTCGTCCTCCATGTATTGATCGGCAAAATTTGGTAACATCATTAGTGAAGGGATATGTTTTTCTTCTGCTTCTGTCACTCAGGGGAAGCTCATGAATATTCATGAACACTCCTGCACTGACATGTGCTAGAGGGAGGGCAGGGCTGACAAAGGGGTGTGCCAGGGCTTGTGACAGGACATGAAGGGGCAGTGCCTTAGTAAATGGCTGTTAAAATAGAATACAAGAAAATTGGTCTTTCAAAGTTGTTTTTTTAAAAACAGAAAATGCTAAAAGTATTTTTTCTTACTACAGAACTGATTTATTAAAAAAAACACACATGCAGGATATTGACTGAACTGCAGCTTTAAGGGCAGTACCACCCCAAATTTAGCAGTGCCTTTCCCCACTTGAGGAAGGCAGGTCACACAGTGGAGAGACTTATTATTGGGCCTTCTCCAGTGCTCTTCCCTCCGGGGGAGAGTGAGTGTGGATCATACCTCTGCCTCTGCTAGGGAGGCAGGGAAGAGCTATGATGGCCGTGGGTGCCCTTGGCCTTTAGTGACGGTCCAGGGACCATCTTTCAGGGGTAGCAGAGAAGTACTGCATCGGGCAGAAGCCTGCCTTGTTACTGTGCTGTGCAGATGAGATAATAAACCGTTCCTGTTGTTATACCTCCTGCCTGGTTCGCGACCTTACTGGGGGAGAGGTAGTAGTTCTACCATGGAAGATCACCTTCAGTTCCTGGAGCCTACGGCAGATGGAGGCGCTGCACTGCTAAAGAGATATGTGGGATGTGAACCCCAGAAGCCTATTCCTGTGTCCCCAATACCACCGGCGGACGACTCGGCCTTCCTGTTGCTTGCCAGCAGGTATATGCACCATACACCGTGGTAATGGCCAAATCTCCCACCGGGTGGGGGAAACACAGTTACATAAGAGCGCAGCATCTCCAAAATACTCAGGACTGATTGACTTGGACACTATGGGATCATCATATGACTTTCTGTTTGAGGTCTTTTGCACACACTTGTGACTATTATGTCCTCTTGAATGCTGTATTTGTGGAAGTTTTACTGCAGAGCTTACTTACCAATTTATGTTTTTTGGTCTTAACGCTTGAGACTTTTTGTATTGTCTTGATTATTTTATTAATATAATCCACATTTAATTTTTTTTGTTGAAAGCCATAATAGTATAACTTTTGTCAAAAATCTGAGAGAACCTTATTTGAGACGCAGGGCCACTGGGGGACGGGGATGGGGACGGGGGGTGGGGGACAAGTGACATGGGCCAGCTTCCGGTGCGCACTGGCATGAGAGAGGCTCAGCGCGGGACAGTGATGGTGGCCCGCAGCTGGGGAGAGCCGGGGACCAGCTGCAATGCCGGCCTCTTCCCAGCTGTGGGCCTCTCTCTCACTGTCCCGTGTAGGGCCTATTTCTGACTCAGCATGCACACCGGCAGGAGAGAGGCCCGTGAGAGAGAGACAGGCCCGAATAGCTTGGGATTGAGGGAAGCCCAGCAGGAGGCCCACAGCAGCTGGGGGAGAGCCGGTGCATCAGAAGCCTGAGACTATCCCCAAGATAAGTGTGTGTTTTGTATGTATTTAGGGCGTGGGTATTTTTTCTATGCATTTGGAGGGGGAGGGGGGGGGGGGCGGTTGTGTGTGTATTTGGGGTGGGGGCGTTGTTTGTATTTGAGAGGTTTTGTATGTATTTGGGGGGGTGGGGATTTTTGTATGTATTTTGTGGGGGGGGGGGGTAATTATTGTGAGGAGCATTGAGTGTGTGTGTGTAGTTGGAGGGGGGGAATGAGTGTGACGGAGGTAATTGCTTGGGGCGGTGTATGAGAGGTAGTTAGGAAGAGAGAGGGTTGAGGGGGGAGAGTGAGTGAGGAAGAGAGGGGGTAAGAGTGATACGGGGGAGTGAAATACATGGAAAGAGCGGGGGAAATAGACGAGGGGGCTTGTGAGGGGGTGTGAAATGGGGGGGCTCGCAGGACCACCAACACGGGGGGAGGTATGGGGGGTGGGGGGTATGAGTGGTGGGGGGGGGGGATTTGATCACCGGCAAATCTGTCAGCGGCCCTGCTGAGCAGAGAAGCTTTTCTGAGTGAGAAAGCTAAGATAAAACATTGTTTCCCCCTCTAAAGTTTGCATGGAGAACATCTCTGTGCTGCCTGGTGGAGTGGAGAAAGTGACAATAAACAGCATAAGTTTACAGCAGCATTCCAGGCCACATTATATATTTTTTAATTTATTTTTTAATAGGTATAGCCCTTTTTCTGACGCTCTAAAGAGACTACTGGTCACTGCACACATCTGCGGCTCCAGGAGATCTGAGCCTCTGCTAGCTGGGAGCCTGGGGTAACACTTATTAGCGCAGCGCCTCCACTTACCCAGGATCCCCGTTATGTGAGATTCCCCTGGGCAAGAAACATAACAACACACATATGATTGTAACTGGTTTTACTGTAACGCAATAATAACCTTTTGATAATGAACCGTGGCAATAACACATATCACATTACTTATACTATAACGCTAGTGGCTCGGCCACTCTCTCTTTAGGAGTACTGTCTCTGTCCCATCACCACGTGCCCCACACACCGTGTCCATGTATGGTAATGTATTTGTGAAGGCTCAGTCCTTTGGCCACTTCACTAGTGTCCCCAAGGAGTTATACCTAAGGCGGGATCAGCGCCTGTTGACCGGTGTTGGTGCACTTGATGTAAATACCTTCCGGTCACGGCGGTGACCGGTAACAGCTTCGAAAAGGATCAGACGAATCAGCGGCCTGCCTCCTGTGTCACAATGTCCAGCCGTCTGGTCCCAAACGACTCGCCACAAACGCAACTCTGTACCTTTGTCCCTAGCTGTTGCTCAGTAAGGGGATGACGTTCCTATCACTATAGGGCTTCCCTGCAGCACTGCAACCTACTGTGGCTCAGGGATTCTCCTAGGGGCCTGCGGGGAAGAACTGTCCTATGCAGGCGGGTCACTGACCCCCCTGCACCCACACTACCTCTTCCTTCACCCTCCGTATCCCCTCTCACTAGCTCAACAAAATAACTGCTGCAGCTGCACTGCACTCAACACTGTGTCTTCTTGTCAGCGCACACAGCACTGCAGCTGTGTCACTGACAAGACTACACACACACCTAAGGGCAGGATCCCTACCTTAGGGGCCTTCCCTCAGAACCTACCCACTAACCTAGTGGGGAGTGGGGCCTACCTGGGACCTGGGGATAACCTGACCTGGTGTAGGAGCCACTTGCTCCCTACACCCTTCCTGCTCCAACTGCCTTTCTGCAAACCCCGCGAATTGTATCTATCTCCCCTCTCTAGAATCCGAGAGCCTTATTGGCTGCTTTGAGGCACCTGGTGCATTCCTCCCTATGCCTCATGGGAACTGTAGTCCTGTGGAGGCTGCTGTGGCATTGGGGCCGTGTGCGTGCTTGTACTGCGCATGCGCGACTCCCTAATGGCCGCCGCAACTCCTGCACACCTTCTGCGCATGCGCGACCACTGCGCATGCGCGAGCAGACACAACGGCGGCCCCCGCTAGCCGGGTGCACCGCAGAGCCTCGGAGCGCTCCCTGCTCCAACCCCCACCTTATCTGCGTGCCGGCGGGTCCGTCGCTGCCTCCGGCGGCACCCGCGACCGCTCGGCGTGCAGGCAAGGGGGTCTCTGGGGCTGAAAAGAGACCGGGGCTACATAGGTTTGAAGCATGGGAGCTCCAGAGCTGAATCACATTCATTTTAGTACCAGGGACCCTCTGCTTCCTGAGATCCTTACCTCAGTACACACAAACATGTTTATTCTGCGCCTCAATATTCTTACTCCTACACACTGTGGCAAGTGGTAGAGGTAGGTAGCTTAAATCGTTCCCCTTCTATTCACACCAAGTCCTTCCTTTCTTCTGTAAGCTTTATTGAAGAATAATAGCAACATAAAAATGGAGGGGGGGGGGGAACAGTGTTAGGTGGCAATAACTCAGGGAAAGGTAAATTATATAAAACTTTACCAGGAGATGGTGGACATGACAGTTCCTGAAGGCACCTGGTTGAAAAGAGGAAAAGGATATAACCTGACATGCAGGAAAAGGGGCTGGAGAAACCAACAGCCAGAGGTCCTGGATCATACCACTCAGCCAGTGGATAAGTGGTTAGGCAACAGGCTGAGCAGCCAACAAAGAAGTTACAATATTGCAACATAACACTGAGGAGTGATGGCTGCCTCAGAACTGGGGAAATATGCAGAGGTTCCAGGACACTCGGTAAAGAAAGGCAGTATGGCCATCTTCATAAACCTAACCTTTCAGCCTGAAATAGTAAAAAAGGATTAGGAAGGAAAATCCCTTTGCCTAACTGGCACTGTAGCAGGCGTGCAAATCATTCTGGTCAAAATATACACCCCATACGCCTCTAGGACTCGTTATTTAGAAAATTTGGCAAAATTATGGAGGTCATGAAAGGCCTCCTGATAATAGAGGACTACTTTAACACAGTCATAGGTTCAAGACTTGACAGGTCAAGAAGCCTTGGACAATTCCCTTATCAGAGATATCCTACAGAGACCAAAATCATTAAAAAATAAAAAAAGAAGAAATTCTATTTAGTGGAACCCTCAACCCTCAGAGAAAAGATTTCCCATTCTACTCAGCTCCCCATAATATGTATTCACATATTGATTTCTTTTTGTCTGATGAAAGCCTACTATCTCAGCATACTCAGTCCGAAATCTCCAGTATCACCTGGTCAGACCACGCAATGATGAGCATTAAGATTCCCTCACTAGCTCCCCCAAGCAATAGCAGGCAGTGGAGGTTAAACGAATGGCTTCTGTGTCCCAGAGATAGTGACTCACATAGGGGATGATCTGAGATTCTTTTTCGAGTCAAATTAAACACCAGACCTCCCGGATTCAACTATTTGGGATTCATACATAGCATATATAAGAGAAACATTTATAGATAGCCCCACACAGGAAAAAAGCCAGACTAGAAATAATTGCAGACTTACTGTAACAACTGAACTGGCAAAGCTGAAAGGGGTCACATAAGCGTACCAGAGTCAGGTTCCAGGTTTTGCTCTACATATACGCACTTACATAGGCACGTTTGTGAGTGTCTATTTTGGAGATTTTATTATGTTGATTTAAAGACATACTTCACCATAGGAGGTTCTTTTCTGTGCTTCTTTCTTTGCAGCTACTTACAAATATAATAAGGGTTAAAGGGGAGTTAAGTCTATACCTCTCAGACCAAGCTATGTGAGCCCTACGTTGGACAAGCCAAAAATATTATGAACGAGGTAATAAGGCACATACAATGCTGGCCAGGCGCCTAAAGATGGTTCTACAGCACAGAGATAGTAGGCGATAAGAATGGCAGATGGTACAGTTTCTCACAACCCTACCCAAATAATAAAGCAGTTCCATAATTACAACTGAACCCCGTTATAACGCGGTCCCTGGGGTCCACGAGAATGAGATTGCGTTATAACCGGGGTCGCGTAAATTTGGGCGGGACGTACTGGCATCTGCATTTCTTCTCTCCTGTCCGCGGCTGCTCTCTCTCCTCTAAATCTTGAGCGCAGAGGAGGATCACATGACACACACACCACGTGGAATTTGATTTTTTTATTTGTTCTTTAAACATTCAATACTTTATTGCTTTCAGACACACACAGGGAGTTGTGGGAATTGAACATGAATACATTTTCTATATCACACACACAGCATGGGGAGAAAGACACACACAGCATGGGGAGAGAGAGAGACACACACACACAGCATGGGGAGAGAGAGACACACACAGCATGGGGAGGGAGAGAGAGACACAGCATGGGGAAAGAGAGACACAACAGCATGGGGAAAGAGAGACACACACAGCATGGGGAAAGAGAGACACACACAGCATGGGGAAGAGAGACACACAGCATGGGGGAGAGAGACACAGCATGGGGAGAGAGAAACAGCATGGGGAGAGAGAAACAGCATGGGGAGAGAGAAACAGCATGGGGAGAGAGAAACCGCATGGGGAGAGAGAAACAGCATGGGGAGAGAGATAGACAGCATAGGGAGAGAGAGAGACAGCATGGGTAGAGAGAGACAGCATGGGGAGAGAGAGACAGCATGGGGAGAGAGAAACAGCATGGGGAGAGAGAGACAGCATGGGGAGAGAGAGACAGCATGGGGAGAGAGAGACAGCATGGGGAGAGAGAGAGACACACACACATCATGGGGAGAGAGAAAGACACACACACACACTGCATGGGGAGAGAGAAAGACACACACACACAGAGCATGGGGAGAGAGAGAGACACACACAGCATGGGGAGAGAGAAACAGCAAAGGGAGAGAGAGAGACAGAGAGACACATAGCATGAGGATGGAGACACACACAGCATGGGGAGAGAGATCTCATCCCTTTGGTACATTAGTGAAAGAACCCTTTTCTATTCAGTCCTTATCATGGAACACCAAATATTATTCCCAAAATATGATTTTCAGTGATTAAATCATTACTTGTAGAATGGTTGGAAACAAAAAGAAATAAAACATAGACTCGTTTCAGCCTGCAGAAGAATAGCAATATTCCAGATAAAGAATGAAAAGATAAGCAATAATAACCATTGTTTGAAAACAATCCAGTCACTGTAACATTGAACACAATTGTTAAATATCTAGCAAATGGAAAATGACTGCAGTGTGTTAACCTATTGCTGCTATAGGGCAATGCTGCATGTTTTTGTACAAAATACATTTTGGGATCTTTGGAAAAAATATTTTTTTTATGGGAAAGGAAAGGCAGAAATTTTTGCATGTAATCATCTTATTTGCATCACTTAACTCCTTCCTAAGTGTTACTATTGACACTGCCCACATTGAAAAAGGATATGCCCCAGTACAATAGGTGAAATGTACTTTGCTACATCAACACTGGGTCCCCTTAATAACAGAGAGAACCCAGAAAAACTCAGCACCAAGTCAGGGATAAAAAATAAACTTCTTTCTTTATCTTCGTAAACCACAGTTGTATAATCCCTCAACATATATTGCTGGAGATCCTAAAAACAGATAGGGGAAATAGACTCCAGCTATTTCTCCTATCTGTTTTTATTATCTCTCAGCATTTTATGTTGTGGGATTATGCAACTGTGGTTTTCTGAGAAAGTCTAAAGGACCTTGTAACGATTTGGGGTTGACCAGACTACTAGGGAACGTAATCACGAGGGAGAACAGAAGAATTAATAAACAGAAGTTTTTTTGGCTGGAGCCAACAGTGAGCAACACAGCAAAGTCACAACAGTAAACTCCCCAAAAGCAGGGATATACAGGGGTACTCCTAGCTCGCTAGGTGTAGGGCGCTGCCACAGCTAACTAACCATGGATGACACCTCACTAGTCTGTTCCGGCTCCAGGTATCAGGGAAGTCTGCCCCAGATCCACGCATTTCACGGTACTGTTAGTCTCTACACACCTAGATGAATCATGAACAACTGTGGAGCTCTGATCGGCATTGGCTTCTTTATTTTCCTGTCCTCCGTTTGGAAACATGGAGACCCGGGCGCTGACCAATCAGCACGGTCCATTATTCTACTGAGCCTATCAGGAGCAATGGGGCCTCCAGAATGGACCAATCAGGTGAGGGGGTGGAGGGAGTGTTTTAGGATGGTGCTGGGCCTGGGAGTGTTTTAAATTGGAACTGACCCATGGCGTCTACGTTGGTGGGGCTGGGAGCCGAATGCTGGTCCTCAAGCTCAGTTCCAGGCCTCCCACAGGGTTAGACACCTGATGGCCGGGGAGAGAACAATGCTCCAGCCTTGGAGTGTGTACTCTCCCAGCAGGTGGGTGCGTGCTTCCCTAGCCGACGATTGTACATTAGCATAGCACCTGGCCCCACACAAAGGCTAGCCGCCTGACTCATTGTATGCCTGGTACTTAGCCATTGTTACTGGCCCAGGCATACGAGTCACACAGATAATATCACACTGTAACATACACAAATTACAGGTTACAAATTCATTAGGGTTGGGATACTTTCAAACTCTAGGATTGCAAAACAACTGATGCAGTGATGTAAATTCACTCCCCGGCTACAAAATGGCCCAGATTGCTAGGCAAACAAAAATCTTTATATACCCCTCACTTAGTTAACCAATCACACAATACGTGAACAATTTATATAATATAGTTAAACAACATAATAATAATAATCAGTGGTTGACAAATCACCAAAAAATCTACTCGCCACACAAAAAAATCTACTCGCCACCTAGTATCAAACGTGTGCTGCTTGGGCCAATATTTACTCACCTGGGGGTTAAATCCACTTGCGCGGGGCGAGCAAATGTATAGGTTTGTCGAACACTGATAATAATAATAAAATACAATATATGGATACAAAAATATGACATATAACATTATGGACATTTTATAATATCCAATTTTATAAAATAACATGTGCAAACATTGGTCATTATGTAATCATGGATGCTACATTAATAATAATAAAAACTGACAATATTTAAATGAATCAAACAATATCAGCTAAATTCCAAAAATGATTGTGGATATCAAAAATGAGAGCGGGATATAGTGAAAATTAAATAGATTGTTGATTGAATACATGGAATGGGGGGAAGGAAAAGCAAAATAGGTTAATAAGCATGGGAAAAAGAATAAACCATGGCTGAAACAGTGATGATATAAAACATTTGTAATATGGATATAGTAACAAGACCATCACTGAATATTCATCTTGGATATGAGGAACAGATACATACTCTAAATACAATGAGAGTTACAGAAGTTTATCTCAAAAAGGGAATAAGTTCTATAAGGTAATTGAGACAACCTGGAAATTTTGTTTTTAGGGTAAAGATCCAGTATTGTTCTCTTTTTTAAGAGAAAATGATCTCTATCCCGAGCTCTAATATTGGATGGAACTAATTCAATATCCATACATTTAATATGATCTGGGTTACACTGGAGAAAATTTGTTAAAATGTGTCAATAAATGGGTTAGCCTGTTCTATTGTTTTAGGTATATTTCTAATGTTTCTCAAACGTTCCAATATGCAGACTTTAAGGTTGTATTTTGTTTTACAAGTGTAGCCCTGGTAAGAAATAGGGCTTATATCTATCCTCCTACTGGTGTAAGTCCTGCTAAGGGCAGGCCGCCAGTAGTTAACATGGGTTACCCCCACCTCAAGCCCTGCCCTGATTGGTGGAGGTAGGCCCCCTGACCCTGTGTGGAAGGCAAGAGACACAGGGGAGGGGCCTGCTGACAGCATGAGGGGCAGGGCTGTCTAAATTTAGTTGCCTGTTCCCGTCAGTGACAGGGAGTTGAGTTCTGTCCTGGGTTCAGAGAGGAGTGTGTTCCAGGAGAGTGATGTATTACAAGTGGAGGAACTCAGGCCGGACCTGAGTAGAGCTTATAGAACTGTGGTGGACCAGTGTCCCTCACCCTGCCTAGGGGGTGAGGGAAGAGCTAGCCCTCCCCCCTGAGTGTCTGTATCTTGGGGTGGTGGCAGGAACAGTGAGAGTCCCAGACAGCCCATCCTGAAGGGGTACAGTCTGGAGGAGGGGAAGACCTACTGTACCTGAGTACTGCTGCTGCTATTGCTGTGTGCTGCTGTGTGAAATAAAGGAACTGTTGCTACACTTTTATCAAGACTGAGACTGAAATCTCTCGCTCCATTGAGGGGGCTTCTCTGGAAGGATTTGACCCTACCCTGATAGGGCTTGCCAGAGATGGAGGCGCTGTATCACCACTAAAAGATGAAGGCAAGCAACCCCAGAAACCTGTCCCTGTTGTCCCCCATACCATCGCGGGAGACTCAGGCCCTCCTGTTCCTCTCATGTATGCACCACCAAGACGCATATAATCCGCCCTCAGTAGACCCTAGGGGTTCGATCTGCGACCGGGGGGGTGGGGGGGTAGATGGGTTACACATACATATTGTAGTCTGCAACTACATTACAAAACGTATACTACAAAGGTAGTAAGAATTAATAAAGTTGGCAATAGAACATTTATGACCAGTAACTTGGGATAGTACTGAGTTAGACAGGGCCATCTGTTTACACACTTTGCATTTGTTGCATCTATGGTTACTTTTAATTCCCAAAATATCTCTCAAATCTATCTTTTTAGTTTTCGCTGTGCCTCGAAGCAGACAAGGGGCTAATATATTTTTGAGGGTTTGTGCCCATTTGAATATTATGTGGGGTTTTGCTGATAAGGTGTGGTTTAGAATCGGGTCCATGTGAAGAATGTACCAGTACTCGGGAACACTTGTTCATAGATTTGTGTAATTTATTGTATTGTGTGATAAATAATGGAGTTTGACCCTTGATGGTTTTGCTGCTATCAAAATATGTTTGAGAGGTTCATGTATTGTCAAGCTCACTACTGGTCATGAGATGTTGTTTGATCTTTGATATTGGTTGTTTATTCTGAATTTTTGACTGCAACTAGTTAACTCCTTTTTTTTGCTTTTAAATGTACAGACTGGATAAGATCTTGTAACCTTTTTCAAAAACCTGTCTGAGGAATGTTGCGTGTGATTCAAATTCAAGTGTCTCTGTGCAATTGTGTTTCAATCTTAGAAACTGGCTATATGGGATATTTTTGATGCATTTTTTTCTCATTCTTGCTCATGGGATGAAAGAATGAATTGACATTAGTGTCACTGATGAGGATATCATCAATGTATCTCTTCCACAAAATTTATTGTGGAGGAGATTCATCAAAGCCACAAATGTGAAGACATTTCCACCACCCCATATATAAATTAGCAAAAGAAGGTGTAAAACATGTGTCCATAGCCATGCCACAAACCAGCAAATAAAATTAAAAACTGAATAAAAAATAATTGTGCGTGAGTGTAAATTCTAGACTGTCGTGTAAATTCTAGACTGTCGTGTGAGCGGTAGTGTGCCGTGTAAAGACAGGAAAAAATCAATGGCTTTAAGGCCTCTCGAATGGGAAATACTGGTATAAAGTGATTGGACGTCAAGAGTGGCTAATCTGTCATTAGGATCCCAAATGATAGTGTTGAGTCATTGTAAAACAGAGGTAGTGTCTAGTAAGTGACAAGGAAGCTGTTTAACTAGTGGTTGAAAAAAAAAATCAACATCGTGAGAAAGATTAGAAGACAAAGAATTAATGCCAGAAATAATAGGGCATCCCGGTGGGTTAATTAGTGATTTATTAATTTTTTGTAAGTGGTATAGAATAGGGATAGTGGGTGCTTGAATATAGGAAAACTGATATTTTGGTTAACTTGGTTAAATTTTGCGCATTTTAACCAAGTTGAAGTTAACCAATCTGAGTGCCTCATGCAACAATGCTTTCAACTCCAGTTGATATTCACCAGTAGGATCTCTATCCAATCTGCAATAAGAATTGGAATCTGATAAAATTCTTGTAGCTTCCTGACAATAATCAGATCTATCCTGTAATATGACCCCTCCCCCTTTATCTGCTTCACGTATTATAATATTAGAATTGGATTGAAAAGTTTTGAGAACGACCTTTTCCTTGATATTAAGATTTGGAATATTTAAATTTTCTTTATTGCACAAATTGAGAAATTCTTACTCTATTAGCTTGCCAAATAGTTCCACATAGTGTCCCTTGGGGATAAAAGATAGATTTGGGTTTATAGTTGAAGTGTACAATTTTTTGTTTTCCATCTAAAACAGTAATCCCCTCGTCTAGTAAGTCCATCGGGTCAACCAATGCTGCTTATTCTAAATGGATTTTCTTGTATGATATAGGGGGTAGTTGTTGTAGCCCCATATGCAATGCTACCTGAAAAATGTCTACATAGAGTTTGTTTTCTGATGAACTTTTGTAAGTCTATATACAGGTCAAAACGTTTAGGATTGCTTGTCGGTGCAGAGGATAGCCCTTTTTGTAAGATGTTCATGAGACAATGGTCAATTTTTAAGAAAGACAAATTAAAAATACCATGGGAGATTAATGTTGTAGTACTCCCAGACAGCAGCAGCAGTAGCAGCAGCAGCAGCAGCAGCAGCAGCAGCAGCAGCAGCAGCAGCAGCAGCAGTAGCAGCAGCAGCAGCAGCAGCAGCAGCAGCAAGGAGAATACGGTTTTTCACATTCACCAACATTAGAAGCACAAGCCTGGTTTCCATTTAAAAAAAAAAAAAAAACAGTGTGGGGGAGCCATTTGCAAGTCAAGTTAGTCAGGGGCTTAGCAATGGCACTGTTGCAGGGTACAAACTTCGGTAAATACCCAGCCGTCCCCAGAAAAGTGACCACCTGCTTCTGAGTATGGGGATTTGGCCACCAGAGGATGGCCTCTAGTTTGGCCAGCTCTGGCTTGAGCTGTCCTCTGCCCTAGATAGAGAATCTTGGCCATGCCGAGCTGACACTTGGTGGGCTTCAATCCTGCCACCCTGATCCAGTCTAGTACCGATGCAACATGTCTAATTACTGGTCCCACTTCTGACTAAGCACTGCAATATCATCTCAATAGGTCCAGGCATACCCCCTGCATCCCTTCCAGTAACAGATTGACCAGGCACTGGGAGGTAGCCAAAAGATTCTTCATCCAAAATGGCATCACAGAAAACTTGTACAAGCCATTTGGGGGACAATGCAGACTTGTCCCTTGTCTTGGGGTCAGGGGGATCTGCCAGTACCGCCGCTGCGATCCATGGTTGGTGGGTACTTTGCTACCGTTAGCCCATCATCCATCTGTGACTGTCTGGGAATTGAGCTGACAGTAGTCCACGCAGCAGCAAGGACTGTTGGTCAAGCCCAGGGACTCTGAGCAGGAAATGACCCGTAGGGTCAGCTCAAACTCTCATTCAATGCTTTGCTGGACCATTAGGCAAAGAACCAATAAGCAGATTTACAAAGAGGCTGCTGATTGCCTGTGCTGACCAGATGGTCCGTGAGGTGGGCCCTGCCTAGCTTGTCCATAAACAGGCCCCAGTATCTCCCTAATAATTTTTTCACTTGCATCTGTTTGGGAGTAGTGAGCTGGGTCCCAATCCCCACCTGATCCACACATTTTCCCTGCTGGGCTTCCCCAAAGAGATCGTCAGAGCCTGGCTCTCCTGATCCACCAGTGGTTGGCTACAAATGGCCATTGCCACGGGCTATATTGTGGTAGGTCTGCTGCCTAACCTATTGCTAATCCAAGCCTACCACATGGTTGGTATCATTGACCTGTCAGATGACCATGTACGGGCCTGCCCAGGCAGCGTAGCAACTTGTTCTGGCAAGTGAGCTTCAGAACTAAGATCTGCTGCCCAGGATGAACTCTCTGCTATGGGTATTCCGGTCATACCAGCACTTCTGCATGGTCTTAGCCACCCTGAGGTTAAAACAAAACAGAGTAGGGGGAGCGAGGGATAAGTAAAAGTACAGATGGAACAGATATGGACGAGCAGTGTACCACAGTTGGTATACCACAGTTTAAACCCAGTAGGGGGGGGGGGGGGGTGGGGGGTTGGGATGGTGAACAAGTAATCAAAAGACGTAAGCTGTATAGTAAATGCTTACACGGCCTTGTGCAAACACAATCCCAAGTTGGTATCTTTGTAGTAGATGGTACCCCTTCTGCAATGGAGTGCAGGGGGGGATCTTAATAACAATAATTATCAATAAGTACTCACACGGCCCAGTGTGAGTAAAGGGCCAGGGCAGATGTCTTTAGGGTAAACACCTATGCCCCCCGTCAGGGGTATTTTCAGGGGTGCTGCGCACACTCCTGCTGGCAGGCAGGAAGTTCAATGCGGGTTCTTTTTCCTTAATTCTCCCGTTCTGGGTTCCTTCCCCTCCCCGTTTCAGTAAGGGGCGTGGGTGAGGCAAAATGATATAGAGGGATCAATATTGCTTTTAAAAAACATCAAAGTTTATTATACATAAAATGGGATCCACAAAAATGCACTCACATAGTTCAAACAATTTTCTGGTGCGCTCCCGTGGCTGTGGTTGGCAGTGGTCCCGGCCGCTCTCTACTCCGCGTCCGGAGTCGGAATAGATGGCTGTTCCTGGCGCGGCTGTGACTGCAAACACATATACAAAATACCCCCACGCCCCCCAAATGCATATAAAAAATACCCCCACACCCCCCAAATGCATATAAAAAATACCCCCACGCCCCCAAATACATTTAAAAAAACACCCCCACGCCCCCCGAATACATTTTAAAAAACACCCCCACACCCCCTGAATACATTTTAAAAATACCCTCACCTTCCCCAAATACATTTAAAAAATACCCTCACCTCCCCCAAATACATTTAAAAAATACCCTCACCTCCCCCAAATACAATTAAAAAATACCCCCACCTCCCCAATACATTTAAAATATACCCCCACCTCCTCAGTACATTTAAAATATACCCCCACCTCCCAAATACATTTAAAATATACCCGCACCTCCCCAATACATTTAAAATATACCCCACCTCCCCAATACATTTAAAATATCCCCCATCATCATGATCTCATCTCCCCAGGCTGGCCCCATCATCATCTTATCCCCCCTCATCATCTCACCCTGCCCCCCCATCATCTTCTCACCCTGCCCCCCATCCTCTCACCCTGGCCCCCCCATCATCTCATCCTGGCCCCCATCATCTCATCCTGGCCCCCCCATCCTTGCACCATCTCACCCTGCCCCCCCATCCTGTCACCATCTCACTCTGCCCCCCCATCCTGTCACCATCTCACCCTGCCCCCCCATCCTCTCACCATCTCACCCTAGCCCCCCAATTCTCTCACCATGGCCCCCATTATCTCATCCTGGCCCCCCCATCCTTGCACCATCTCACCCTGCCTCCCATCCTCTCACCATCTCACCCTGCCCCCATCCTCTCACCATCTCACCCTGCCCCCCCCCCATCCTGTCACCATCTCACGATTTCACCATCTCACCCTGCCCCCCATCCTCTCACCATCTCACCATCTCACCATCTCACCCTGTCCCCCATCCTGTCACCATCTCACGATCTCACCATCTCACCCTGCCCCCCATCCTCTCACCATCTCACGATCTCACGATCTCACCCTGCCCCCCATCCTGTCACCATCTCACCCTGCCCCCCCCATCCTGTCACCATCTCACCCTGCACCCCCATCCTCTCACCATCTCACCCTAGCCCCCCCATCCTCTCACCATCTCACCCCTATCCTCTCACCCTGGCCCCCCCATCCCCCAATCTGTGTCCTTACCTTATTGCCAGGAAGGACACAGATGTCTCTGGGCCGCCGGGGTGTGGGCTCCGCCCCAGCTGTCCTCTGATTGGCTCTCCGCTCCTCCAATCAGGGACAGGCTACACACAGAACACACAAACACGCTCCTGCCCGGCCACCGTCTCAGTACTACTCCCTGCACTGCCTTCCCTCGCGCTTGTGCTGCCCTCCTCCACCACAAAAATGGTATTACCTCCGATTGAAAAAACGGACACCTGGCAACCCTACGCTTGGGTCGGGCGCGTGGGGCCCCCCTATGCTGTGGGGCCTCCGGGCAACTGCCCAGCATGCCCATACGTTAAGACGGCCCTGATTGAACCACTCGAACAATCCGCTTGTCTGGGCATGATAGGGGCATGGCAAAGTTTCTTAACCCCGCACTTCGTAAAACAAATATATATATTCACCGCGCGTCTCTGTGTAAGGAGCATGCTGCTGTTGAAAAGATTGGCCATACAGATGTGAAAAAACAGAAAATGAATCCCTGCGCTTCTCCCATTGGGCTAACAATAAATGGGGAAATAAATATACATAGTGAAACGTAAGTCTGTAAGACAAAGGAGACTTTTGGTTGCATTCTTTGATCAAATAATGACAATATATACAAGGTCTGGATATTACAAAGTAACACCCGGGAAAGAATCCCTGGTAAAGCACTCTTGGGGGGCACAGATGGGTAGGACAATGTATAATACCAAACAGATTTCCCATTCATATGCACAAAATGAAAAATAATAAAGTTTTAACCAAATAATGGTAAATTCAAGGCATATGAAACATACCCTGAAGGGGTTAATAAACTAAGCATAAGCTTATGTAACTTAGTGCAGTTAAAACCTGATATATACCAGTAAAGATACTTAGATACTAACCTCACACACGCTGCTCAATAAGCATGCTTAGCACTTCTCCCACTGGGTTTACAATAAATGGGAAATAAATATACTTAGTAACTTAGTGCAGTTAAAAACTGGTATACCAGTGAAGATACTTACATGTACTGTATGCAAGTAAAGTGAAACGTGAATTTACAGGGACTTTACTGGGAGATTATATACCTTGAAAAGGAGGGCCTAACCTCCCACAAGCTGCTCAATAAGCATGCTTATGCAGAGTTTTCAAAACCTCTGTAAACTTGAAGAAACCAATGAGGTTTGAAAACCTCTGCACACTATCATTTAATCTACAGAATGGGACATTTTTGCTGTGGCCGTTTTGCTGTGACCAAATGACCACTGGCGTTTGGCCACAAAGGGATCCTACGCCGTAGCCAATTCGACGCTTCTAGGAGAAGGTAAGATTTAGCGGTCAGAGTATGGGGTTAGTTTTAGGGGTTTTAGTGGTTAGTATAGGGGATTAACTTTAGGCGTGTTAGGGTAGGGGTATAAGGGTAAGGGCTTACAGTCGGGCGTTTTAGGGTAAATGCTTTGGTACAGAGTTTTAGGTACGTTAGGGGGATTACGAGTAAGGGCTTATGGAAGGGTTTTTTAGGATAAGGGTTAGGCGTAGACACTTGCATTAGCTGTGAAGTGCCCGGCGGCATCAGGTCCTGGCAGTGGGGTGACTCGGCTGCCACAAAATGTCCTAGATCGTTTATCTATAAAGGAACCTAATGTTGGTTCGCTAATATTACAACTTACAAAAGTACAAAACAAAAGTTTCTGTTCACGCCCTTTTATCCCCTTTCCCTCTTCATCCCGTTTCTGTTCTGTTGATACACAAATGAAAAATATGCCTGTGGTACTGTATGTCCATTAACCTTAGTAGGGTTAGTAGGGCTAGGGCCGGCCTTACCTTTGGTGGGGCCCAAGGCAGCATGCCGGCAGTGGGTTCCCTCCTCCTGAAGCGTCATGATGTTGCTGTGTAACATGACGTTGCATTGTCATAGCAACACGTTGCGTTGCCATGGCAATACGACGCTGCAGAAGGAAGGCCACTCCACATAATGTACGAACCCCCATGCACATGGACACACACACAGGCATCTCCCCCAGCTACACACACGAACCCATTTCCACCCTCCCTCCTTTGTACCTTGGAGTGAGCAGCGGTACGGTCCTGCACCGGTTTGGAGACTCCCCAGCTCACTCCTCCAGCTCTCCTGTGGGGCGGAATTTGGATCCCGACGCCGAGAGGAGGAGTGAGCGTGGGGCCTCTCGAAGGTGCGGGGCCCAAGGCCTTGCTCGCCTTGCTCCAAGGCCGACCCTGTATACGGTAGACATGTACAGTGGGGATCAGTGACCTTGACCAGTGATCAAAATAAGTCCTTAAGCATCTTCTTTCTGTCTGCCAAAGCAGATTCATCTTTGATGTTGCAGGGCCTGCAAAGTATGTTGAAGACATTGGGGCTCTTGATTGGTATTGGGTAGTTTGTTTGTTGACACCAGACAGCTAGTATATGTTACACTTTGTGACGCAAGCTTGCATTTCTGAGCAATTACAGAAACATCCATTATTATATCTATGAATGTATTTGAAAAAAATCTCTTACTTTGCTTTATTATAAATGTAGCCGGCTTTTTCATATGACCATTAGGCCACGTGTCAGAAATAGCCCCATTGCATTTTTCCAGCTGCTGGTGCCATTCCTGTGCACGCCCATGCGAGTGGAAGCACGGACAAGGGATTCATACTGTCATGTTCTGTAAAGGTGTGAATGCTCACGTCATATCTAATAAATAGGAACTTCCAGTGATTTTCTCACAGGCGCTGGGCCACAAGCTAGGTTAGATAAGCATGGGCCAAATGATGGTAATATTCATAAAAACAACAAAGAGTACACCATGTAAGGTACTTTTCAATAAATAACATGGAAAACATGGAGTAGTTTCAGGCTTACATTAGAACTCAGATAAAGGCAGTTTATTCTTACACATAACCCGGAACTGCTGAATCCCCCCTTGTGATTAAACTAGTGATATAAACATGTTGTTTATGTTATAAAAAAAAGTATGTCATGAACCATTTTGCAGTATGGATACACACTTATATTCCAGCTACCTCCACTTTAGCGCCGTTTATATAGCGTATGTCTCTGTTTATATAGCGCCGACTATGTATATTATACTTTTCAGTTGTAGTACCCCAGATGTAATAGAGGGAAATATGGGAAGAGTGCATGAAATAAAATAAACCATTGTTAAAAAGGAGAGAGTTTAAAGGGACAGTGGTCCTAGGACATAGGTAAACTTTTTATTGGTTCTAATTAACTGACAAACTATAAGTATTTTAAAATCATTGTTTTAACGTTTCTGTGGTAAACAAGCATTTTAGAGGGTTTTTATAATCTTTACCTAATGTCCTTTAATGACAAGTCTGTTTGGCAGTCCTTAGAACTAGAGGTTAATTGCATTTTTAGTTTTGGTAACTGTGTAGTAATTATGAAGCTATCATTAGTGAAACAAAATCGCTGAATTCAGTGGACGCAGAAAAAAAAGAGGAAACGTTAATTTTGAACATTTTTAACAGGAAGCAAATCCTGCAAGTAAAACAGTTACTTTAAAGGGAGATTAAATATTTCTAAGGAAGAAAATTACACTGATCCCTTGTTTTAAAAAGAAAATTTGACCTGCTCGATATTACGCCTTTAATATATAGGAGGTATGTAGGATTACATGTAAATGAATTGATTAATACTGTAGGGCAGGTCTTAAAAGGAAGACAGTGGTGTGTGCAGTAAAGACTTGGCAGGAATCTGTTCAAATGTTTACTTAAATCAGCAACCCTGTCCAATTTACCTGTTATTTTTTTATTTCTTTTTTACTGTACTCAAATTGTGGGGTACTAGGGGACGGAGCCGCGTTGGTTTCCGAAATACTTACAGTACCGGTGTAGTTACCGCTGTTCTCAATTAACATTTAAAGTTCTATCCAACAGGAAGCTGCAACAGACTGTTAGCCGCAAGGGCCCACTAAAATTGGCGGCCATTTTGATTTCCCTTCAGGGAGTTTTTATATAAATATCTCAAATACAAGGGGGTTCTCAGAGCTAAAACGAATGCGATTAAGCTCCACTAGATCCGCCGAATTGAAATGCTGCCAGGATTCCTGTTATAAGGTGCACTTGGTTGACAGAACAATTAAGGCAAAGAAGATCGTAAAGTAGCTGCACTGGTGGCCATTGTGTTGCTTGGGAGGACAGGAAAAGTATGGGGGCTGACATCTTATATGTGACCCACAGCAAAGGAAATCAAATATTAACTTTTATTTTAAATTCACTCTCTCAATTTATAGCATGAACAGGCACATTGTAAATTGTGTTTATATTTTATTGTATTTTTTTTATTGACATAGTGCTAACACCTTTATAGGGATAATATACATGAAAGGACAAGACAGATCAGACACAGTGAAAGGTACAGTAGGAAAATATTTTATTAGAACAGCTTTTTTTGCATCTCTTCTGTGTGAGGGTGGGAGAACAACAATGGAATAAAATTACACACAATAGGCTGAAGCAGGATTTCACTGGGTTACAACATGTTACTGAACAGCAGGTAGCAGGTGACAAAAAAAAAAGTTGTGTGTGCTGAGATATTGTATTTTTGATGGTTATATTTTTCATTAAAATTCAAAACACAATGTCAGTGGGAAAACGCAAAGAAGTTTGACCTAGAACGCGTGTGCTCGGCACACACCTCTGTTTTAGCTATTTGCACTTATATAGTTATACTATCTCTGTGTGCGTGTGTGCGCGTGCGTCTCTGTGTGTGCGTATGTGCCTCTGGTGCCTATGTGTGTGTGTGTGCGTGCGTGCGTGCCTCTGTGTGTGTGCCTGCCTCTGTGTGTGTGTGTGTATGTGCCTGCCTCTGTGTTTGTGTGTGTGTGTGTGTGCCTGCCTGTGTGTGTGTGTGGGTGCCTGCCTCTGTGTGTGCCTGTCTGTGTGTGTGTGTGTGTGCCTGCTCTGTGTGTGTGTGCCTGCCTCTGTGTGTGTATGCCGGTCTGTGTGTGTGTGCCTGCCTCTGTGTGCCTGCCTGTGTGTGTGTGTGTGTGCCTGCCTGTGTGTGTGTGCCTGTCTCTGTGTGTGTATGTGCCTGCCTCTGTGTGTGTGTGTATGTGCCTGCCTCTGTGTGTGTGTGTGTGTGCGCCTGCCTCTGTGTGTGTGTGTGTGTGTGTGCGCCTGTCTCCGTGTGTGTGTGTGTGCCTGCCTGTGTGTCTGCCTCTGGGTGCCTCTGTCTCCCAAATGCAGACTCCAGCCGCCACTGCGCATGTGTGGCGAGACCCGGCAGTGTTTTTGACCTCTGTGTGGCCTGAAATGGTGGTTTTGTGGGTATGCGAAACGGGCGGGCGTCCATTAGGAGTGTGACGTCACCCGCGTTACAGGTTTTCATTACAAGGTAAGGATTTTTTCCCATGAAAAACCCTGTAGGCGCCAGCAAAGAAGTTTCACTTCAAAAGTCCTGAATTTCAACTGCTTCTCTCCAATCCCTTGGCCTCCATACACAATAGTGTAGATCAGGGCCCTGGTGTAGCTGGATCAAGCAAAATGTGGTGCAGAAGATGCATAAGGTCTAAACTCATGTTGCTAAATGACAGGTAGAATAAGTGGTCTTCTATGCGTTAGCTTCTTTCCCCACATGAACAGTCCTCCTGATCACTTAAAGTTCATATATAGTTTGAGCTCTAAAAATGTAGGAACGTAGCTGCTTTGATCTGCTGCAAAGACTTGTATAGGATGGAGTAATTTGACCAACAACATCCATCTTTGCGACGTGCGTTTCGCCACCTGGCAGCTCCTTCTGAGGGCATTATGATGTCAACATTCAGGGTGTGCCTTTATTGTCGGATAGTGTCCTATCACGCGTCATGGAATCTTAACTTCTCATTAAATCCATATGGGGATTGGTACTCAAAAGTGTAAATGCATCAACATTCTTTCCGCAGTAAACTTTTTTCATCATTACCTTCCCTAATATTGGGATGGATTCTATTTTTTCCTAACACCTGTAAACCTTTTAAAGAACATTTATAAGTCAATGCCTAACATTTCTTCCAAATGAGGTTACCATATCGCCAATAAGAATATGATTGCAATGTTCCTATATACTGAGTCCTTAGATTTCTTGTAGTCATTCCAACATATTTTAAATGACAGGGACAGATTAGCATATTGACAACCATCTCAGAATGGCAATTTATAGATTGTATTATCATGTCATTTTTCATATATCTTTTGCCAGCTGAAATAGTATTGTATTTAAAGATACAATCTTATCACATGGCTAAAGATATATGAAAAATGCTACAGATCTTATATTGCTACACACACACTTAGATTGTAAAGTCTCTGGGGCAGGGAGTTCCTTTCCTATTGTCTGATTTTGCACTTATTGCATTATTGCACAACGAGATGTGACATAGCGTCACGAGGCCATGCGGCGTCACGTTGTCATGACAATGCAGCACCATAGGGCGCCCCACCCCAGCAATCAGTTTAATTTTTGCGGGAAAGCGCACGGGGCCTCTGTAACCACGGAGCTCGGTGCGACTGCACCGACTGCACCGCCATCAGGCCGGCCCTGCTGATGCATACACGGTGGTGTAACTAAGTATTGTTGCACCTAGGACAAGTTTATCCAACTGCGACCCCCCACAGCACACTGACACACAGCATACTGTGCACATGCACACGAGCACAATGACAGACTGCATAGTTACAGACACTGACACACAGCAGCACACAGACACTCCTCCCCATGACATCATGGAGAGCTGGGCGAGCAGGGTCCTGCAGCTCTCAGCTTCCCTCCCCCAGCCTCTGATGCCCGCTCTCTGCTCCTCCCCCTCCCTCCTCACTGTCTGGTGCTGCACTATCACAGCTGCCAATCAGCACTGCAGCCGGTCACAGCACCGGATCCTGCTTTCATGTCACGCTGCGACCAGCTGCAGTGCTGACTGACAGGTTAAGTCAACACAACAGCACAGGTGCCAGCCAGGGGAGATTTCTGTGCCCCTCATTAGGCTGAGCCTGGGGCAGTTGCCCCGCTTGGCCACCCGCCCCTCCTAGGTCTGCTTCAGCCTTTACACCTAAAAACACTTTTTCTGTTTACAGGGATCTTTTGAGTTTCCAGCCCCTTTATGATGACTGTGAACTGCATAGTTTCTATAACCCAGATCCACAAAAGGGTGCTAGGCTTTAGCAAGTATCAAATCCCATTCACGTGCTTAAGAGTAAAGGCCTGCTAAAGCTTAGCACCCTTTTGTGAATCTGTGCCTAAGATTTTTAGATTTCCTATATCTTTTCTAAGAGAAAGGTGGAATTGTTCCCAGGTATACATATATGTGGATATATGTATGAAAAAGCAATTGTCTATATAGGCATTAAGTAGAGAAAGGCAAGGGCTAATATAACAGGGTATAAAAGAAGCCCTGGTGAGTTCATCTCCGAAGAAGCTGCAATCTTGGCTGCAAAACGCATAGGAAAGAAAGGAGCGAAGACTGGTGACTGGTGAGGTCCAGCCAGGATTGCAGTCCGGCTATCTTGTGACTTCACGGGGAATGTTGAACCTGGTGGTATTTTCGTGTAAGCGTTTTGCGGTGAAAAGATGCTGGTCACGCTGCATGCTCTGCATAAATTAAAGATTTAATATTGTGAGTAAGATATATTCTCCGGAAGTTCAACTTTTTAAAACATAACATATTGCATGATTCGCTCCCCGTGTTTGTGTATGTCTTCCTGCGGCTTTGCCATAAAGCCAGAATTTGGAGGAGAAGCGGAGAGAGGTGGCCAAGGAAACATCAGAAAGATTAAAGAATTAAACACTACTAAACAAGAGTTCACTTGGGAGTGTAATATATTCCACTTTTTACACTTTTATTTTTACTAACATCAAAATACTACACTATACTGTATATATATATATATATAAAAAAATTCTTCTTTTACATTTTCCCTTCTACCTTCGCCCATTGGTGTGGACACTGTATTATTTATTGACATTACGTTAACATAGGTGTACAGCAGGCATGTCAAACATGCGGCCCATTTTTGCGGCCCGCTCACAACCAGCGCGGCGGGGGTCGTGTGTGTCGGCGAGCGCGTGGGCGGCGGTAAAAAGTTTTGGCCGCGGGAGAAGCGAGCGCGGGTGTTGGGGAAGCGAGTAGCACGGGCGGAAGTAAAATCTGTCCTGCAGGGGCTGGAGGCGTACGGTGGCCGGGTGCAGTCAATCTGCACTCATGCCGTGTGTGGGAGGACACGGGGGCGGAGTCAAAACCCCGGCGGAGAGACTGCATTCTCCTTGAAGCCTGGTAAACCAGAGAGATCATGGCCGCCCCCCTCCATGAGGTGCAGAGAGTTCAGCAGTTCAGTGGAGATCCCACGGACAGGGGTATGTCTTCACAGCAGCCCCCCTCCCCCCTGTCAAATCTCTGTGTGAGCTGCACGTGCAGAAGGAGATCTGTGTGTGTGTGTGTGTGTGTCTGTGTTTGTCTGTGTGTGTGTGTGTGTGTGTGTGTGTGTGTGTGTGTGTGTCTGAGTGTGTGTGTGTGTGTGTGTGTCTGAGTGTCTGAGTGTCTGAGTGTCTGAGTGTGTGTGTGTGTGTGTGTGCCTGAGAGAGAGAGAGAGTGTCAGGGAGAGGGAGAGAGAGAGAGTGCCTGTATCCCTGTGCCCCTGTCCCTGTGCCCCTGTCCCTGTGCCCCTGTCCCTGTGCCCCTGTCCCCCTGTCCCTGTCCCCCTGTCCCTGTGCTGCTGTCCCTGTGCTGCTGTCCCTGTGCTGCTGTCCCTGTGCCCCTGTCCCTGTGCCTCTGTCCCTCTGTCTCTCTGTCCCTTTGTCCCTCTGTCCCTCTGTCTCTGTCCCTGTGCCTTTGTCCCTCTGTCCCTCTGTCCCTCTGTGCCCCTGTGCCTGTGTCCCTGTGTCCCTGTGTTCCTGTCCCTGTGCCTGTGTCCCTGTCCCTGTGCCTGTGTCCCTGTCCCTGTGTCCCCCTGTCCCTGTGTCCGTGTCCCTCTGTCCCTCTGTCCCTGTGCCCCTGTGTCCCTGTCTCCCTCTGTCCCTGTGCCTGTGTGCCTGTGTCCCTCTGTCCCTGTGCCTGTGTCCCTGTGTCCCTGTGTCCCTGTGTGCCTGTGTCCCTGTGCCTGTGTCCCTGTGCCTGTGTGCCTGTGTCCCTGCCCCTGTGTCCCTGTGTCCCTGTCCCCTGTCCCCTGTCCCCCTGTCCCCTGTGTCCCTGTCCCCTGTGTCCCTGTGCCCCTGCCCCTGTGCCTGTGTCCCTGTGCCTGTGTCCCTGTGTCCCTGTCCCTGTCCCCTGTGTCCCTGTCCCCTGTGTCCCTGTCCCCTGTGTCCCTGTCCCCTGTGTCCCTGTCCCCTGTGTCCCTGTCCCCTGTGTCCCTGTGCCTGTGTCCCTGTGTCCCTGCCCCTGTGTCCCTGTCCCTGTGTCCCTGTCCCTGTGTCCCTGTGCCTGTGTCACTGTGCCTGTGCCCGTGCCCCTGTGCCTGTATCCCTGTCCCTGTGCCTCTCTCTCCCTCTCTCTTTCTCTCTCTCTCTCTCTCTCTCTCTCCCTCTCTCTCCCTCTCTCCCTCTCTCTCTGCCTCTCTCTCTCTGCGCCTCTCTCTCTCTCTCTCTCTGCGCCTCTCTCTCTGCCTCTCTCTCTGCCTCTCTCTCTCTCTCTGCCTCTCTCTCTCTCTGCGCCTCTCTCTCTGCCTCTCTCTCTCTCTGCGCCTCTCTCTCTGCGCCTCTCTCTGCGCCTCTCACTGCCTCTCTCTCTCTGCGCCTCTCTCTCTGCGCCTCTCTCTCTGCGCCTCTCTCTCTGCGCCTCTCTCTCTGCCTCTCTGTCTCTCGTTTTTATCTTAACTGCCCTATACCTACACCGAAATAACCTATTCTGCTTTCTTCCGGATCTGACTCAAGTTTCACGCGGGGGACATCAGAAGACAGGTAGGAAACACCTCCCCTGCAGTATAGTACCTTGAGGGACTGCGGATCAGGTAAGATTCCAGGCGGGATTGCTGCTTTGGAAATCAAGAGGGGCATCCTGACACTGGTTAATGGGTTCAGAAGTCATTCACATCTGGCTTTTTTAGTTTTTATTTTCCCTGTTCTACATTTTTTAGTTTTTATTTTCGTTTTGTGAGGTACACACACACACACACACATACACACACATACACACACATACACACACATACACACACACACACACACACACACACACACACTACTTTTCGAAATAAACCTACGTTTCTATGAAAATGTAAGTTTGTTTTTTTTTGCGGCCCACCTAGACTTAAACCTTGTTTATTTGGCCCTTGTTAGCATTTGAGTTTGACATGCTTGGTGTACAGCAAGGTGTGTTCTAGCCATTGCTTTAATATCCCATTAAAATTTTATTATATTCTATTTCATTCCCCCAATGCTAAAAGGCAGAAGGCATTCTAGCACAAAACAGCAAAAAACATACAGACATAAGATGTGAACTAATGCATGCGTTTTTCTTTCATAGATTATAAAAAGAACGTCATTTCATATGCTCGCCACTAGCCTTTATGATGAAAAAATACTGGAATTCTCAGTGTGTTTACTGAAGCTCTGCCCAAGGCACTGCAGTCTACTCTGGCACAAAGGGGTTAAAAATGACAAATTTTTATGTTTTCCTAATCACAGACAGATTATTTTAGTAACTAGCTTTTTACAGGCACATACATTGGGGACACCTTCCCCTATTATAGGCCAAATTACGCTATTGAGAACTGGCTTCTATTCAATTAATGGTGGGTGTGTTTCTTAATTGTCTCTTGCTATTTAACACAGTGTAATGAGCTCTGCTCTAATAGATCGGACGTGTTAGCCAGAAAAGTAGACAGAAAAGGTTTCCGCTATACAAAAAGAAAAGAACAAAAGTAAGGTAATAGTCATACCTCCTCTTTTTTAAATACAGTAGTTTATTATATATTTAAAGGGGTACAAAAAGGCAAAAAGGAGGGAAGGGGGTGTAATGGGTCCTCCCCCCCCCCCCCAATCTCAGAGAGGGAGCATATGGGGAAATCTAAATATGTTACAGTGTGGTGCAATACCTGTTAGGCTCACAGGCGGCCTGAACCTCCGCCACTGGGAGCCTGGGGTATATCCTGGAACGTATACTTACAGCGCCTCCACCTGTGCAGGGATTCCAGGTGTATAGAATGACCCCTGACACAGAACCCACAAATAGGAAACACATACAATGGAGTATATATATATATATGTAACTGTTTACTATATGGGCAAAACAATAACATCACATCACATCATATCACATATAGCAACACAGCCGTGTTACCCTCTGCCACTAGCTGGCAGCTATAACCTTGCCCCTAACTGGGCTATACCTTCTTATACCCCCTTCCCAACCCCGTGTCCAAAGAGTCCAAGCCCACCCAAGTGTGTGAACAGGCCTGTCACATGTGAGGAGCAAGGTAAAGTTGGTGCACGTGTGGAAGGATGTAAATACCTGCCCAGGTGTCTCTACACCTGGGTGTCTTCGCAAAGGGTCTACCTGCACCGCTTGGTCCACAGCTGATCTGTACCTCCGCGTGGGATGGGGTCCAGCTGGACGTACCACCGTAAGGACAGTCTCTGGATCAGCAACACAGCTTACAGGAACATGCAGCAAACCCTTTCACTGGGTCCCTGCACTAAGGAACTACACAGGGTCTCTCCCTGCTTTAAGGAACTGCACAGGGTCTCTCCCTGCTCTAAGGAACTACACAGGGTCTCTCCCTGCTCTAAGGAACTACACAGGGTCTCTCCCTGCTCTAAGGAACTGCACAGCTGAAGGGGCACAGGGTCCTTACCTAAGGGCCTGTCCCTATGAACACCCACCCTCACTAGTGGGGAGTCAGGGCCTCAACTCTAGCCTGGGGATTTCTGGCCTAGGGCAGAAGTGCGCAGCTCTCTGCCCCCCTTCCTTCCCCCACTGTCTCCTTAGTCTGACTGACTTCCAGCACATTGCCCATACAATGTATCCACTCTCTGCAGGGGAAACTGCAGACACTATTGGCTGCCTGCAATCATCTGACTCACCTGCCTCTAAGGCCTCGTTCAGGGTGCTGGCTTCGGAGGGAGGGCGTGCTGCCGTGCGTGCTGCCGTGAGAAACAAAGTATTCAATTTGAATACTGGTTTTCAGGGTAGCAACTGCCCTGTCTCTGAAGCCAGGAGTTGAAGCTGACTACAGTTTCAATAAACGAAAATTTCGTTTTTTGGAACTGCAGCAGCGTCACAGGGACCAAGGCAGCCAATGAAATCATTCTTCAGAATGATTTCATGACTGCAACTTGGATACTTACCCTGCCGTGTGTAGCCCCGCCCCCTCTCCGCCCCCTCCCCAACGCTGAAAAGTCTGCTGGGGGATAAACACAGATCGCCCAGCAAACTGCAGCACTGCCTCCCTCACGCCCTCCCTCCGAGTCCTGCAGCTGACACCCTGAACGAGGCCTAAGCCTGCTGGGAGTTAGAGTCCCCTCTGGGGTTTTTCCCTATGAGGACCGCATGGGCGCCTCTCTAATGGCCGCCCACCTCTCTCTATCTGCGCCTGCGCTAGACCAATGGCCGCCGCGCCACTTTCCTGCGCATGTGCAACAGCTAGGGGGCCTTCCTGCCTCCCTACACTATCCTGCGCTAGGTGTAATGGCCGCCGCGACTGCAAACGCGCACCGCGCATGTGCGACCGCGCACAAGATGGCGGCGCCCTATCACTGATGTCGCCGGGAGTCCCTGCAAATGCCTGATACGGTGCGGGGGTACCCGCTACTCTGCGCAGGTGAGGAGGGCCAGGGGGGGACCCCGCTACAGGGGTAAAAATCAAAAAGTAAACAGTGGTGTAGATAACATTAGAACACTGTCATTCAAAGTGATACATTAAAGACAGACAATATAATGAGTGTGTTGAGCATGCATACTAGTGTTCACTTTGAAAGAAAAGTGAAGGCTGGATTAAGACTGAGTTTGTTGATGTAAGCTCTCCAAGGCAGCCATTTCAAGCAGGGATCCTTCAGGAAACCAGTGCATTCCTCCATTTGTAAAATATAACAGATCCTATCTTTGAGCAGTGCAATAGTTGGTGGGGATTGCCTGTTTCATAGGGCTGCAATAGAGCAGCTGGTCGCTATATACCGCAGCTCTGAGAGATACATTTACTGTTATATATTTTTTTATAACTTGGATAGGTTTAGTCAAAGGAGCTGACCATGGGTCAAGGATAATTGGTTGTTTTACATTTTTGGGTGGGTCAGTTTGTGAATCCTTTCCCAGAACTGCATGATAACTGGACAGGAACACCCCCATGTTGAGAAAAATAGAAGCTTTCTCACAACCTCTGGGGCATAGGAGAGAGGCGCCAGGGAAGATAATGGATGACCTAACAGGAGGGAGATACTGCTCTTATGAGAACGTAACTTGTATGCATTTTCTCTCACAACTGTATAAGGTTAACTTTTTGAAACTGCTTCAGATGTCTGTTGCCAATCCCCGTGATCCAGAACCTTCTTTATATCAGTTTTCTATACTGTTTACTATATTTACATTTCTCATTATAACAGGAGTTCATGTTACGGAAGATCAATATCTCTGGATGGGACCTCAACGGTTTTCATTTTACTTCCGGATAGAATATCTCGTAGTCTGGAGATGTCTCTGGACCATCAGATCTTACAACCAGGTTGTATTAGCCCAGGTCCGATGCCATTGGGTCCAAATAAAGGGCGCCTTTAGTGATTGGCTGCCAATAACAAGTTTATGTTTTAATCAAATGGATTCCCAAATCCTTAATAAGCGAGATATGGTTGAAAATACACTTAGAAAGGTTTTATAGTGTTTAGTGAGCCTCCGTAACATATGAAACCTATCTGGAGCTAATATGGAAGCTCCAATTTCCAGACATAGTTTAAGGTCTGGATATGTAGACGGAAAGGAGCACAGCATCCAAAGCAGTGGATCAAAAATAGATAGGGCAACTCCACATGTAGTAAAATTATGTTTATTGCACAATCAGCTTAGCAATCACCTTCATTGCTAAGCTGATTGTGCAATAAACATAATTGTACTACATCTGGAGTTGCCCTACCTATTTTTGATCCACTGATGCGGAAACTGTGCTCCTTTCCTTCTACATATCCTGATCTCTACCATTGAGGATTGCACGCTGCAGAGTTTTTCCCAGTCTGGATTTCACTGTCCGGTAAAGGGCAACAGCCCCTCTGTATTTACCTTTTCAGTGCCTGCTGTTTTATTGATCTAAACCCTATGGGTAGGTAATCACTTAGCAGGTGACCAATCTCTGTGGTAGCCAGGTGTGCCCCACTAGGTCCCTTAATCTCCCTTTGGGTGATCTCTGTTATTATACAGTTATTATGGACATTGGGACTATACTCTGAATATATTGTTGTTATACAATAGAGCACTTACTAGTGAAGCACCATCTACCAAATCACCAATAGTTTAAGGTCTGTATGATTGCCCAAAAACTAGGTGATTCACATTTGCTGCCTTAAAGCTGCAGACCAAGCAACATCGTACACGTGTCACATGTTTTTTTTTTTTTTTTAAATAAATCAATTCTGTACTATGAGAAAAGACTTGTAGCATTTTTTAAAACAACTCTGAATGTTATTTTTAATGTATTATAATATAAGAAGCATTTTGTGTTTCTATAGCAACCATTTACAAAGTCACCTCCCCATCCTCTTCTGAAACAGACTCTGGCACACCCCTTTTTGAGCCCTGCCGTCTCTCTAGCAGTGCACCAATTGTATGATTTTCTCCAAAGAAGTTTGCATCTTTGGTCCTCTTCTGCTGCACTGACAGCCATTTAGTGAACCCCCCGAGCCGAATCTTCACCGATCAAACACAGGAGAACAGATCGATTGGCAACTTAGCTAATTACTTATCATTGTGTGGATTGTATTGATGCACATATTAAAGGGGGGAAAATTAAATACATAAAAAAACGCTTTGAAGTAAGAAGCAAGGCAAAGGAGTGCTGAGCTTTCACCAAGTGTGAGTTGAAGATTTATTTTATAACCGATACGGATGAACCCCGTTATAACGTGGTGCTTGGTGTCCTCCCTCGCCGCCATTGTCCTTGTTGTTGTGTGTCTGATATCCCCCGGCGATGATTTCAGAGGACAATCAGCAGGACGAAGCCGCGCTGCTCTGCATGGAGGCCTCGGCACCGGAGGTGGAGGGGGGCGGTGGCGGCAGCCAGGGGGGGAAGATCGACGTGAGCAAATCCGAGGAGGATGAGGGGAGAGAAGCAGGGACTGAACCGGGTATACATACCGGCCCACATCCATTACCTACCGACCGACGTTAACTACTACTGGCCGTGCTCTGAAACTCCCAACACGTTATCAACAGTATTTCTACAGAAGCATCAAATAATATAGAGTTAAAACACGTGTTTGAAGTGACAGAATAGTTGTGTGGGGGCAACTAAGCACGATAGGATATAGTACCACGGAATTCATTATACATTTGACCTTTTTTGTATTCTTGCTATCTGTGATTGATAAGTGTATGGGGGAATCTGACTTGGGTGAGAGGGTGAGAGGGTGAGAGTGATGCATACACATAGCAGGAGGGTGAAAATGTGTATATTCTGAATGGATTCCTGGTTGTAAGGCAATCACTTCAAGCTGACAAACATTATTAATGTGTGTGTGTGGTCGTCATGGTCTGTTTGCGTGTGGAGCTTGTATTTTATGCAAAAAAAAATATTTTAACTTTGAAAATAAAACGGGAGCCACACTCAGACCATGTTTTAGGCGGATCCGCGTTGTAGCAGATCGCGCTATAACCGGGTTGAGCTGTACCTTTAATAGCTAACTGATGTTTAAAAGAGTGCAAACTTTCAGGACCACTCAGGTCTCTTCTTCAGGTACATAACAAAAGCCTTTTTTTCCTGCCTGTGAGGCCACTCTGTGATAACCCCACCTGCCAGGATAATGCATTCTGTGTACCATGCCTTCTCTTCTATACGCACACACCTTTGAACTTTGAGTACATCTATAATGCTGAAAGCATTTACACGGATAAGCAAATCTTCCTTTCTGCCTCCCGAGAAACTGAAAATACATGCCAGGCATAATGCCTACTTTCACACCTGTGATCGAAATCGATGAATCATATCTTTAACTGTCATATTTTGTTCACTTACTACAAACTAAGCAATGGTTAGTGCAGTGTACAAGTAATTTGGGCTACAATACTTTAAATTCATAACAACTGTAGAGACCACTTTTTCATTGTCATATAGCTTGATATTGTTGAGCCTATGGGGTTTATTCATTAAACTGCAATATGCCGCCTGGGGCACTATCTTCCAGAAACTCTAATTGAATCAATGGAAGTTTCCTTGTGATATTGCCCCTATCTGCACTAATCGCAATTTAGTGAACTATACCCTATGTTGCAAGCACCAAAAATGGCAGTGAAATTAATTTGACTAATGTACCACTTAATATCAATGGGGGGGGGGAACATATAGCAAACACTAAATGTAAAATGAAATGATCATATTCAAACCAATTTGTTTATTTTACTTAGGGGGGTGGAGGGGGGGAGAATAACTTTTTACATTTTGTTCTGGTATGGGCACCTCAGACAGCTGATAATGTCACTGGTGATGCGTAGTGAGAGAGGGGCTTTTCTTCAGTACCCTGTCATATGTAGCACAGAAAGTCCCATGAAGATGCAGCCTGCTGACTAATACCATTCCATCCTCTTGGCAGAAGGTTTGTTTTCATGGAAGCGAGGTCTAAAGGTGAATTGTACAACGGCTTGAAAATAAATGTGCATTTAAACCTGGTTACCATGTGTAATTCTTTCAGGCTGCATTTTATGTAGCAAAGACGCGGGTTTCAAAGCGTGTCGGAATTGCTTTGTTTGTGCTGACATTTTGTACGCCTGGTAAAAAAAAAAAAAAGCCAGTCAGCAATGAAAGCTGCTATCTGTCCAAAATTGGCACTGGTTCCACATACAAGTCATTCAAGTGACGCATGGGTTGAACTTGGATTAGTTGATACCCAAGCCAATTCTTTTTAAAGGACAGTTCTGCTTGTTCATACCAATGGGTATCCATAAACACATTGTCACAAGGCTTGAGCATGGCGATGACCCGAGTCAATGGTCAGGCGAACACCAGTATCAGAAGATAACAAATCAATGGCATTAGTAACAAGAGAATGTAAAGAGGGTTAAGGCTGCACTCCACAAATAAGATAAAACATATACAGTTTACCGGTGCTGCTGGTTCAAGGAAGTACCTGCCAGGCAAAATCCAAAGTACACTTAAGAAGAAAGGGATCCAGCGCTCCACGGATTTCTAAATAAATACATTTATTGTGCCACACAACGTTTCGACCAACAGGTCTTTCTCAAGTGACTAGGCATACACCAAATGAGGATGTACCCAGTATTTATATCCTCTAACATTAATAAAACAAGTGAAAACAGTTATAAATTCACCCAGCTGCTCCCAATCCGCTTCCCCTGATCAGTGCTACCTTCATACATTGCCACAACAGTTCTTAAGAGTCTATTTCCGGTTTCCTGATCTTCTTCCGGTTTTGCGTTCCAGTGACGTCACGATCCTCTTCTGCGCATGCGCCATCAGCGCTTGCGTTCCAGCGTCGTCCTCCTCTCTTCGTCGGCCAGGTCTGACGTCTGTCATCGCGCTAGGATTGGTTCTCCCTTCCTCGTGATGCTGTGGGGGCTGTTTCTTCACCTTGTGAGCCGTTAGCCTTCCCTCTCTCTGCGTCGCGATGTGGGAGTTACTCCTGCGTCCTCTGTCATCATGGGTATCCTGCTGTCATCCTGGTCATTTCTTCTCCTCCTGTTGAAATGGGATGTTCTTCTATGTCTTTTAATGTGCAATATATGTCCTTTAATATGCATAGGAAAAAGTCATCATTGTATGTGATCAGGGATTGCATATTATAGTGTGATCCAGTGTAAAAAGATAATAGGTGCAAAAATCAACATTTAATAATACTTTTTGGAATGCTTGCCAATCTATTCTGTCACTTACTCACATTTAGGGCATTGTCACCAACAGCAGCCATGCCACCTAAGAAACATTCTTATCTCCTATTAAGAAAACAGTTGAATGATATATAATCATTTAGCCCTTTAGGATGAACTGTATCTAAAGTGTATGTCCAGTATGACTCACGCTGTAATAAAAGTGTATTAATATCAATGCCTGTAGCCTTTCTTTTTATGTGCTCTATCCCCATTAAACGAAGGGATGAGACTGGATGTTTGTGTTCTGCACAATGGTCAATAAAAACAGTGTTTTCTGATTTATTATTGATCCTGCTTTTATGTTCAATGAATCTGGTCTTCAGACTCCTATTTGTCTTCCCCACATATAAAAGACCACAGGGGCATTTGATAATATATATAACTTGTGTGGTGGTGCAGGTGATGCGATTGTTAATTTTAATTTTTGCACCACTTCTTGGGTGACAAAATACATCGCCTGTCATTAAGCTGTTGCATACCGAACAATTAAAACACTTATAGCAGCCTGCTTTTGGATCACTAAGAAAGTGTGTACCCACGTAATGTTATCTTTTGTCTGCTTTGATCAGAATATCCTTAATATTTTCTCCTCTTTGATAGGCAAATCTAGGTGTTTCCTAGGACATACTTGTCCTAATATCAAATCTGTTTGAAGAATTTTCCAATGTTTTTGTATAGTTTGTTTTACAAATTTATTTACAATTTTTTTACAACTAGCAGACACAAATTGTTATGTAAAATTAACACATGATCCCACAAGCTCATATCAAGAAGAAATAAAACAAATTTTACAATTGGGTTTGGGAAACACATGGCTGACAGAAAAGGAGATAGAATTCTTAACAATTGAGCACCCACGTCGCCCAGTATTATATCTATTACCAAAGATACATAAGAGTCTACACAACCCCCAGGCAGACCGATCATATCTGCAACAAATTCTATCAACCAACCATTGTCAATGTTTGTAGACACTTTTTTACAACCACTAGTGACAGAGGGAAGATCATATATCAAAGACACATTCGATTTTTTGAACAAAATAAGGTCAATTGAGTTCAATGATAGAGACATACTACTGGTGACCATGGACGTCACCAGTCTCTATACGATCATCCCTCACGCAGAAGGTTTAGAAGTGGTCAGGGAAAAATAAGAAAGAAGTCACATAAAAGGTCCACCAACTGATTATATCATGCTCCTGCTACATTTCCTTTTACACAAAAATTATTTTAAGTTTGAAACCAATTTTTATTTGCAGACAACAGGTACCGCCATGGGTAGCAATGTGGCACCATCTTATGCCAATTTATACATGTCACATTTTGAGGAACAATACATCTATGGTACACAATTGTTTAGTAAGATGCTCTTTTATTGTCGTTATATAGACGACCTCTTTTTCATCTGGGAGGGAACTGAAAACAAACTTATTGAGTTTTTTTACATACTTGGCAGAATTACCTACGCCAGTTAAATTTACTAAAAATTGGAGTAAATCACAGATATCATACTTAGATGTACTGATCACATAAAATGGGCATGAGATGCATACAGATCTATTCCGGAAACCTACGGATAGAAATTCCACATTACATGGATCTAGTTTTCATCCAGACTCTTTAAAGAGAATGTTACCCTATTCACAAAAAATAAGAGCGGGAAAAATTGTTGACAGGCCTATGCACTTGGCTAGAACTGTAGAAGAAATTAAAACAAGGTTCACAGAAAGAGGACATAAAGCTTCTATAGTGGAAAAATCATTGAGAAAGGAACCACTAGAGGAGAATAGGCCAATTGATAGTGAAGAAAAAATGACCTTTGTCAGCAAATACACAACTGCAAGTAAATTTGTAAAACAAACTATACAAAAACATTGGAAAATTCTTCAAATAGATTTGATATTAGGACAAGTATGTCCTAGGAAACACCTAGATTTGCCTATCAAAGAGGAGAAAATATTAAGGATATTATGATCAAAGCAGACAAAAGAGAACATTACGTGGGTATACACTTTCTTAGTGATCCAAAAGCAGGCTGCTATAAGTGTTTTAATTGTTCGGTATGCAAGAGCTTAATGACAGGCGATGTATTTTGTCACCCAAGAAGTGGTGCAAAATTTAAAATTAACAATCGCATCACCTGCACCACCACACAAGTTATATATATTATCAAATGCCCCTGTCGTATTTTATATGTGGGGAAGACAAATAGGAGTCTGAAGAGCAGATACATTGAACATAAAAGCAGGATCAATAATAAATCAGAAAACACTGTTTTTTTGACCATTGTGCAGAACACAAACATCCAGTCTCATCCCTTCGTTTAATGGGGATAGAGCACATAAAAAGAAAGGCTACAGGCATTGATATTAATACACTTTTATTACAGCGTGAGTCATACTGGACATACACTTTAGATACAGTTCATCCTAAAGGGCTAAATGATTATATATCATTCAACTGTTTTCTTAATAGGAGATAAGAATGTTTCTTAGGTGGCATGGCTGCTGTTGGTGACAATGCCCTAAATGTGAGTAAGTGACAGAATAGATTGGCAAGCATTCCAAAAAGTTTTTATTAAATGTTGATTTTTGCACCTATTATCTTTTTACACTGGATCACACTATAATATGCAACCCCATATCACATACAATGATGACTTTTTCCTATGCATATTAAAGAACATATATTGCACATTAAAAGACATAGAAGAACATCCCATTTCAACAGGAGGAGAAGAAATGACGAGGAAGGGAGAACCAATCCTAGCGCGATGACAGACATCAGACCTGGCCGACGAAGAGAGGAGGACGACGCTGGAACGCAAGCGCTGATGGCGCATGTGCAGAAGAGGATCGTGACGTCACTGGAACGCAAAACCGGAAGAAGATCAGGAAACCGGAAATAGACTCTCAAGAACTGTTGTGGCAATGTATGAAGGTAGCACTGATCAGGGGAAGCGGATTGGGAGCAGCTGGGTGAATTTATAACTGTTTTCACTTGTTTTATTAATGTTAGAGGATACAAATACTGGGTACATCCTCATTTGGTGTATGCCTAGTCACTTGAGAAACACCTGTTGGTCGAAACGTTGTGTGGCACAATAAATTTATTTATTTAGAAATCCGTGGAGCGCTGGATCCCTTTCTTCCTATTAGTAACAAGAGGTCATTATCATCATGAATTTCTTACTGTAACTCTAATATTTGTATGAACAATTCCGTATGGCAGCAGAATAAAACATGAGAGATGAATATCAGCCTGTATCAGGAGATACATTTATCTTGGAGATCTAATATGTGCTAGTGTATGTATGATTTGGAGATGTGGCCATGTACACTTCTATATGTATTTGATTGCGAAGTCTGTGAATATGAATCCCACATTGATCTGATTATTAACTCCAGATCCCCATCAATTTTAGATATCTATATTAATAATGTCTGCAAATAATTTTGATATATTTAATAAAATTTCAAATCGATGGAGCGCTTCCTTTTTCTATAGTAGGTTTTCAATGCTATATCAATTCCAAACACTGACTCTATACTCTAAAGGCCAATTCCATGTTGTACACTTTAAATCTGAGCTGGACCATTTTCTTTCCATAATTAGCTAAACTACGACCTACAGCAGTCCCTTTACAAATCTATTTTCAGACCGCTGCTCAAATGTTTGATTTGTGTTTCGGTTTTCCTCCTAGCACAGTTTCTCTTTTAAAGAGGAACACAACATGTAAATGATTTGTGCACCGTTGCAATATTGGCACATTTTGAGACTTCAGGAATATTTGCCGAGCTGCCAAACCTTGCAGGTTTTTGTCAATCTCAATATCTCACTTTGGGATGAAATGTCACCTGCAATATTGTTGTGACCCTTGCACAATTTGGTGGGTTCCACAATAAGTTTTGGTATAGTAAGGATTTTTCTAGACTGTTAATGAAACCTGATACCACTGTGAATGTATGTTTAAAAAAAAAAATATATATATATATATATATATATATATATATATAATATCTTACCAACTTCACAATACATTTACATGAACTTTTGCAAAGTGAACTGGGGTGATATTGTACATCTCTCTGTTATCTTGGGAGCTGCTTAGAGCACTTCTCTGCTCTTGCAAAGTAAGGCCCGTGGGAACGCTCGTGCATGTGACACACACTTTTTGTGTGTACGGTCCGTGCTGTTGTGAGCGACAGGCTTGGAAGGTACTGTGTGTGTGTCACTGTGTGTGTGTGTGTCACTGGGGAAGCTGTGTGTGTGTGTTTATATAAATTTTAAAAAAAAAGACATACTGTTAGAAAAAATTATTTATTAATATTGTGCACACAAACACACATACACACACACATTATGGTAGCGGCGGTAATACTTACTTTACTGAGTCTTCCCCGCTATCGCCCGGCTCCACGCTCACTGCCGTGCGCAGCCCTAGCATAGAATGGCTGACTAACCACAGCCAACCATAACTGCCGCGCGCGCCCCCACTATATTTCGGGCCTTTCCCTGCTATGGCTGTCTTTGGGTGGCTACGGTCAGTTACTGATGGTATCAGTGTTTACAGAAGATCACTCCAATTCGCAGTAATAAGCATATGGGTTGCTTTTTTTAAAGAAAATATGAGCTGTTTTAAAAAAAATTACTTCTGTCTTTTATCCAAGCGCTGCGTTTTGTTATTTTGTATTTTTGTTAACATAGGATTGAAGCAGGGGCTCTGCGGATCCGAACCCCATTAATTTCAGCTCCGGGGCCCCTCTGCTTCCTGGGATACTTGCCTATTTAAAGGGTGCCAATAGCCGCTACACTAGGCTACCTGTGGTTCACATAATGGCGACATTCACAGCTCCTGCGCCCTGTGGACCAATAGGAAGCCGTGATGTCATCCCTTGCAGCTTCCTATTGGCTTGCATGACTGGGAGCTTTAAACAGCATCAAGACACCGGGAAGCAAGGGGCTCAGCTCCGAAGACCTCCTGCTTCAAAGCCAAGTTAAAAAAAAAAGCACTTGCATTGCTCCTTTAAAAGAGCTTTTCTCTATTGTTCAAAAGGACTGCGTTTCCCTGCATGCAAGCACAGAAGTAGGGATCTAAACAGCTACTTTGGCCACAGTGCTTAAATCTCTGTGGGGGTGTTTCCTCTATCTTTGGCTGTAAATAAATCACACACAATTTGGCAAACCTTCCCGTTCAACCAGAAACATTTCACAAAAGTTGACAAAATATTAGCTTAGTTAGTGGTGAAACAGGCAAACAGGCGTGACACGGCCATATTAACAAAGCAGTGCAAATCTCAAGACAACCATCGAGGGCGCATGGGCAATACATGTTTGGGCGATGGTTATTTGTTGATTCAATATCCTTGCACTTGTCTTGAAAACTGTTCATGAAAGTTGATGCTAAAGCTGAGTCAGCGCTGGACTACGGGGGTCCTGAAACCAGAGATCCTAAAGTCGTTGGGAAATGTTACTATTTAAGAAGAGAGCATTTGCCCTCCTTCAAATGTCTGCTGATCTGCCTTATACGTATGACCAGTAAGAGGAACAGTGACCTAAAAACTTGCAGGCAGCTTCTTGTTGTCAATTTTAAGCTCCGGTGTGAATATGATGGATTGCTGCTTTAAAGCAGTTTGTGAGATCACTAAGTGAAACTCTATGTTTTAACATTTGGGAGGCTGTGGTTGGAAACAATAACTCAAAAAAAAAAACATCGCCCGCGGACCCATAAAACAGTGGTAAAACTGTTGTTCATTACAGGACACCACCAGCCTTTCAAACATGGTGACAATGTTTATTAAATACCATCTTAAAAGGTTTATGACATATTTGTAGAGATCGCACACATTCAAGGTCATTTCTAATATGACTTTGACTTTCTGTATAAAAAAAAAAAAGAGAAGTGGAAATGTAGGTTTTTAACTACAATTTGTGCTATGCTCCACCAATCTACACTGCCACACTTTGTCCCTTTATAGTGTGTATTAGCATGTTATATAAGTTGCGGTGTCTAGAACCCCATTGTGTAACCTCGCCTTCATACTGAAAAACTGCCAGAAAGTCACAGATACCACTGCATATGCCGGCAGTAATCCAGCTGGGTAACTATTCCTAGAATAAATCTCTTATAAAAGCGTGTTCAGAAACAACACAGCCAGCTCTGTAAATTAAGCAAACAGATCACGTTTTTCGCTTTCAGAACACAATTCCTGAGCTAAGCAGCCTCACAGCTTGTGAACAGCACAATATTTCCTTGTCATTCTTCTTATTCCTTTCCAAATTGCTACTGCTACCTCCCATGGAGAAATTCTGTAGCCGTTAAAAGTACAATTAACACCATTGGAGCACAGTTAAAGAATAAGCCAGTGTAGCAGTGTACCCTCCCTTGCCTCCTCCCTGGCAGAGGTCCCGTCGCGTGTGAGGGTTTAAGTGAACTGTGTCTGGCATGTTGTGGTTGGCGCAGCCACCTACTTATGGACTGTATGTAAGGTAGCGGCCATCTTGAGGTTGGCGCTGCAGGAACAGGTGGTCCTGTCGTTCAGGATTTCCTCCGCGGACTCGAGGCAGTGTGCGCAGTCCTGATGGAGCCGGCGAAGGGAGAGGTAGTATCCAGGGAGCTAGTCAAGCTCCCTGGACTAAGCCAGATCCGTTCCCCGTAGGCCCCAGCTAGTTTCCCCTACACCAGGCCTGCACAACTCCAGTCCTCGAGGGCCACAAACAGGCCAGGTTTTCAGGATATCCCTACTTCAGCACACCTGGCACAATTAGTGGCTCAGTATAACTCAGCCACTAATTGAGTCAGCTGTGCTGAAGTAGGGATATCCTGAAAACCTGGCCTGTTTGCGGCCCTCGAGGACTGGAGTTGTGCAGGCCTGCCCTACACCATAGTGGAGTATTGTAGGCCTGGCCAATAGTAATGGACTTGTCCATTAGTGTATGGAAGATCCAGCGGAACCGTAGCGGAGGATTCCCCAGGCCTGGTGGAACGGCCGTGTGGTACTACCCAGGATAGTAACCACGTGAACCAACACCACATGGGGAGGGTAGCGCTGCCCTCACATATATCTCTGGGTGGGATTGTTCTGCTGGACATCGGGTTCTAGGTGCCCAAAACACCCTCAGTAATTTGGGGGGACAATTGGGTTGTTGTTACCTACCGAAAATTGTTTGTGTATGTACTGCATTTGCAGTGCGTGCTATGGGACCATAGTAAAGTGTGTTGCATATACAGTACATTGTTTGGATTATGGTTATTTGAGGTATACCTATTCCCGTGAGGGGCTATCATGCCAACACTGGGATGATCACGGGTGGAGGCGCTGCACCCATCACCCCAGGCTTCCCAAGCACGGAGGCTCAAGCCTCTTGAACGTCTAACATGTTAGCACCATAACATCCGTATCAGCCAAATCTCCCTGAGGAGGAGGGACGGGGTGTTACACCAGTATATAGCTTTCAATGTTTGATCTTACAACATATACATGCTAGCGTTTTATATTTAGGTTTGTTGTAGGCTGTGATACCATTTAATGAACGATCATGAGGCTTCTTCATTGGGGGACATTTTACAGCACAGTAAGAGGTTTCAAAACCTCACAGGTCTCATTGTCGTGTGTGCTCATTCTCATAAGCACTGAACAACACAGTAACAATCACAGAATGTACCTTACTGTACATCCTGTTTTCATTATTAATCACCTATGAGCTATATTACACATACAGTCACCAAGGCTGAATTAAAAAACAATCCTTAGAGCGTGTCAACTGCTTAAGAGTTCTCAAATATATTATATATTACATTGCAGAAATATTTCCCTACTGTTGGATTTCACAGGAAAGTATGCAACCTAGAACAATACAACATATTGGACAAACCAAACACCTTCAAGAAGATGTCAGTTATGTCCAAATGGAAATGACAGTAGAGAACATTGCACAAAAGCATGTGACAAGCCCACATCACTTATGACCATGCTAACCAGATCTCAGCGTTGTAGAGGTAAAAGTTATTAACTACATTCTTTGAGCACGGAGGAAAAGGCGATTCAATGTTCTTTTTAACAGGAAAAATTCTGGATTTTAAAAAAAAAGGGAGACATTTTGATATGACAAGTTCTGAAGATTAGGTCTTTAATGAGTCCTTAGAATTTTCTTTTTACTAAGCCTATTTTTATTAAAAAAGGTAAAACAAAATGCACTTACAGTAATGAGTTTTACCTCCACGACAACGATGTATTAAAACTGTTTTTAGGGGGTATTGATAAGATAGTGCTGGAGATGACTTTATTTTCTACTGACCGGAGGATCTAATGCTAATTGCTGGCAATATTGATTTTGTGTTGCAGGCTTTCAAGACTGAAAATGTACAGTGTGGCTGTTATTTTCCAATGCTTTTCATTACCAATGACACTGCACCAAAGGACATTTAAATGCCAACCTGCATGGAGAGGCCCCAGGGGAATGTTGGGTTGAAGAACACTTTTTTGAAGCAATGAAACCACCTTATTAAATGGTGTTTGCTGCAGATTCACCTTGGTGTTAAAGAGTCTCTTTGTGACTTACTTAGGCTGAGTCCCCCCTAGCGCTGAGCCGGCGGCGCTTGCGGCGGTTACTTTCACATATAGATATCTATAAGTCCCCGCTCACACAGTGCGCGCGGCGCTCGTGCGCGGGCATACACGCTCACCCGCGATCGGCGCTTAGGTAAACAAAAAAACTATACTTACCCGAGTGCTCAACTACCTGCAATGCCCCCCCCCCCCCCCACGCACAAGCAGGACACCCGGTGCTCATGCTTGGAGCGCTCTCCAAGCATGAGCGCGCTCAGCGCCAGCGGGGACTCAGCCTTAGAGGTAACGGCCCCAGCTGCCATTGTTTGTACTTTCTGGGGTGTTTCCATTATGATTGCAACAATTGTATTCTACATATTAACCCTGCCTGCAATAAAAAACAAAAAAACTAAAGAACAATTAATGAAACTGTTTAATTTTTTTTTAAAGTATGAAATTTAAAACATATTAAGACGAGTAATCGAATACACTGCTGTTAATAATAATGTTCTCATTCTATTTGCTACAGCAATATTTAAGTGGCAGCTTTAAAATGTTGAATACACTCCATGCTTCAGAAACAAATGTGAAATGTTTGATGTCTGTTTAAACGTCACATAATAGGGGCACATAGTGTAGCTTTTACCTTTCAGTAAATAATAGCAGAGCTTCATCAATACATTCCAAAGTGTCGTGTTTTTGGCCCAGCTAGGAAGGGGAGGACATTTGTGGGAACGATATACTGTACAACAAACTGCTCGCTGTCCCCACTGTATCCTACATACTGTACAAGCGATCTGACCGCATGGGCACTGCTGACTCAATGTTGCCCTGAACACCTGTAAATGAGACAGTACTGTTATATTACAAGCCTTCGAGAGTTCTCCTCTCTTCCTCAGGTCAGCAATACTGATTAACAAAGGAGTCTATGGCTAAAACAGAGGTTTGGAAAGCAGAAAACCCCCAGAGATTTAGATAAGGTGGGGTGACAAAGGGATGTTTGAAGAAATTTTGGAACAGCATTTAGGGGGAAGGGTACTGTATGCTGTTGGCGGAGCGGGGCGGGGGGGAGTTGTAATTAGAACATTGGCATTGTGGCAGACAGGATAATTATAAACAATGATGATAGTGTGTGGGAAACCCTATATCCGCATTAAGTCCTCTTGTTTTGGTGTCAAAGAGTCTTATCATTCTGAGTTCAAATGTTTTACGTTCTTGGGTGCGTTTAGACATTCCACTGAGGATTTTGATTTTTAAATCATTTATGGAATGATCTGGTTGTGAGAAATGATGTCTCACATGCCCCCACAAACCCTACAGATACATTGATGACCTGTTTATAATATGGACAGAGGGTGAAGGAAACCGAAAACAATTCCACGAGTCCCTGAACTCATTCCACCCATCAATTAAACTCAAAATGGATTATTCGGCAAACCTAGTAAACTTTCTAGATACAACAGTAACACTGAAAAATGGCAAACTACACACATCTGTATACAAGAAACCAACTGACAGATGCAGTTACCTCCACAACCCCGGCTTCCATCCCACTCATACAAAACAAGGTACCATACACAGCCAGGCTACAAGATACCACCGCATATGCTTCTGAAGACTGAAAGAGGCATCTCACAACCCTGACCGAATCGTTCAGACAGAAGGGATACAAACCAAAGACCATTGCCAGAACTATTACATCTGCACTAAAAGCCCCACGAGAACACCTGCTACAATACAGACAGAACCTACCACACGCATACCACTGGTGGCCACATACAGTATAACCCTACCCTAGAGGGTATACGAAAAATAATCTAAGATCTGCAACCCATGCTGGCAGAGGATGCGACATTAAAAGAAATCCTCCCCAAACCTCCCATTCTGGTGTGAATGTGTTGTGGATACCTATCCAAGCTTCAAATTGCAAAGCCTAACACTGATGAGACACAAAAGGTTGAAAGTATGTTTACGGACTATGCATCTTAACCCAGGCTGTGCTGAAAAGCTGTGCAATGCAGGAAGCATAAGCTTATAGGGGTCCATGTCAAAATGGATTTGAAGCAAAAGGTGGCACTGTGTGCACATTTATATGTCATTTCCCAGAATCCCTTGCTGCAGTGGAAGCACTGTATGCTGGGCGATAATGATGAAAGGCGGGGTTGCAGACCTGTCTAAGACATGCAAATGAGCACACAGTAATATTTCCATTATATATATATATGTAAGGATGTGCATATATATATAAAGGTTCCGTGCTGTTGCATCACATAGGCAGCGCCATATTGTCCCTGTTTTGCCAGCAAGGTCACTGCGTACAAGTTGGGCTGCGCATGCGCGAGAGAAGCGCGCGAAGGGTAACCAATCTGTAGAGACTTGGAGGAACTCTGAACTCTGAACTCCGAACTCCGAACTGTGAGAGGGTCAGCTGAGGCTGAGGACCAATCGGATGCGAGACTTTGTATAGAGGAACCGGATGCGTGTGGGCGGTGAGTCAGGAAGGAGCAGAGAGGGAGGTGGAGGAGGAGGTTGGCGGAACCTCGTGTGCGAGAGCGGAGGGTCAGTGACCCGTCCGCTTAGGTAAGGGTATTTCCCCGGCCCGAGGAGTTTTCCCCCTGCCACAGTAGGCTGCTGCTTTTGTAAGGACGCCCATAGTTGTCAGGGACGTTTCCCTTTAGTGAGGTTTATCTGCAGAGCTGCGGAGCTGCGGCCGCCATCTTGGATTAAACAACTGACGGTGCTGCAGAAGGGAGAGACGGCGCAAGGCTGGACTAGCCCCAGGACCAGGTGTGGAGTGTCACGGTCATCGTAGTGACCGGAAGGTATCATTATCTACAAGTGCACCTACCCCGGGCACCAGGCGCTGATCCCGCCTCCCACTAACTAATTGGGCTTACTGAGTGAATCCATATGGTACCATACTTTACCGGTTATACGATATACTCCTTGGGAGAGTGGCAGAGCCACCTATGTACAGAACATTACCCCTAATAAGGTGTGGCCGAGCCACGGTGTGTGTGTGTAATGTTATACGATGAGTCTGCCGATCATTTGTTATTCATGTGTGATATATAAAAGGTTGCTGTTGCATACTGCTGTTGTTATGTTCTTGCTCAGGGTATAATCTCTATACTGGGGATCCTGGGTAAGTGGAGGCGCTGCACCGTAAGTGGTAAAGGTATATGACCCCAGGCTCCCAATTAGCGGAGGCTCAGAGCTCCTGAAGCCACAGGTACATGCACCACCGTAGTCCCTTAGTATAGGCGTTAACAAAAAGGGCTACATTTGGAGGCGCTGCTGAGATCTTAGACCTGGGGTGCCCCCACATTTTTTTTGTCTCTATTGTGCAACCAACCCACATCATGTCGGTGCCCTCGGCGCTCAAGTGGGCCCAACGGCGCGGGATTCCCTTGAACCGTGTTTTCGCGCTGGGCCATGTCCCCGCCATGATCTCGTTAGGCACAGTGACCGAGCAGGTCCGAAAGCTTCCTCTCCTGGACAATGCCCAAGTACAAGACCATTTTTATGACCGCGACCAGACCTGGCGCCGGATCTTGTATGCCACTGAACAAGATATATGCCCCGAGGCTTTGCCCCGTATACTGCTGCTGCCCGAGGCCCCGGGGGTGCGCTGTCCCATAGTCCAGGCGGACACCCCTGCGCCCCTGGCCACTTCCACCCCCCGGAGAGAGTATACCCCCACCGCTGGCGCCGCGACGGGAGGCCCCGACCACTCCCCTGACCGTGGCCTGCACCCTCACTGGCCCGCAGCCCTGAGCCTAGGCTCCTCCTCTACCCCGTCCGGCCTGCGGGCTAGCCTCAACCGACTTAGCCTATCAAGATTGGACGCTTACCCCGCTGTCGGGGATAGCTTACCGGGAGACACCTCTTTGCCCGCCTTAGCTGCCGTTATCCACAATACCACCCAGTCGCTCCAGTACAGGAAGTTAAAGGCCTTCTCCGGGGAGAAACCCACGCCCCAAGGGGAAGTAGGGATAGAGGACTGGCTGGATCATACCGAACAGGTACTACCTGAATGGACCTGCACGGACGCGGTCCATAGACAGCGCATCGTCGAGTGCTTACGGCCCCCCGCGTCCCACATGGTGCACTACTACCGAGACGACAACCCGGAAGCTGATGCGGCAGACCTCATCTACTGCCTAACCAAGGCGTATGGAGCTCCGGTGGACATGTATACTTTGATGTCGAAATTTCATGCGTTAGCCCAGAAGGAAGGGGAGATGGTATCCGATTTTCTCAGGCGACTACACCTGGATCTCTGGAATATGGTCAGGAAAGGCGTGTTGCCACGGAAAGAAGCCAACGGAATACGTACCACTCAGTTGCTGAGGGGCCTCCTACCCCTACACCCCGTGTCGGTGCGGGTCAGTAGCTGCATAACGCCCGGGCAAGCCCTGTCGTTTCACGACTTAATGGATCGGGTCCAAGCGCACGAGATGGTGTTGTTAGGGCGTGACTTAGCCACCGGGAAGAAGCCACCGCCCGGGGGTAAAGAAGCCAATAAAGTGGACCCAAAGCCCGACGTGCCCGAACCTGGGGATCCCGATCCCGAGGATGTCCCCACCCCCGTGACACCCAGACCTCGTCCCCCGACTGGGCGAAGTCCCCCAACCAGGAGAGACGAGGCTTACCTCAGCCAAATGCAGTGTTACGCATGCGGAAAGATGGGACATTTACGGGCCCACTGCCCCACCTCGCGGAGGACGTCGTCCCGATCGGCGCAATCAATGCCGTGCCGGCCCCTGGAGGATGAAAAGGTGTTGCCATCCTCTCCGAGCCCCCGAATTGGCCCCGCCTCCATTATTCGAGTGGTTATTGAGGGCATCTACGCCGCCGCATTATTGGATACGGGATCTCAAGTGACCATCGTGTATCGGCCCTTCTACGACCAACACCTACACCAACTACCGTTGCTATCTGCGGATGCCTTGCGACTACGGGGACTGAGTCATGAAGATTACCCCATAGACGGAGTAGTAAAGGTGCAGTTAGATATTCTCCAGCTGAATACTGGTAAACATCACCCCATGGAAGTGGAGGCCTTAGTGTGCCCCGAGCCGCAGGACCACCCCAGCGCCCCAATCATCTTGGGGACCAACGCTGACATTGTGCGCGCGGTATTCCGCCAGTTTTTGCAGGAAGCAGGAGAAGCCCCACTGCTGGCCCTAGCGGCCTGTCCCGCCCTCCAAGAGGTCTGCGGTAAAATTGCGACCGAAGAAGAGTATGGCGTCCTTTACAGCCAAGAATGGGGGCTGACCCAAATTCCCCCGGGGGAAGGACGAATGATGGTCGCCGCTTGCCATTACCCCCGACGACGGGTAGAGGATCAACTCTTCACCGTGGAGAGCGTGGCCCAAGACGAACAACGGTTGGGCTACAAAGTACTGGCCTCTGTTAAGAAATGGCCCGGGAAGATTCCGGATCGCACATGCAGAATATATCCCCGTACCCCATGACTATTGACAGGCGGCAGACGCTGGGAAGGATCTACCCCGTGACTCCCGAAGAGGAGGTTCCGACGAGACAATCAAGGTGTTCATCTACTATCGTTGATTCAGTATTGGAATTTGACTTCGGCGACTCACCACTTCCGGATGAATGGAGGGAGAGACTGCAGAACGAGCTTCACGACCGAAGAAATGTGTTCTCCACCAGTGATATGGACGTGGGGTGCAGTCGCAGTGCCCACCATACCATCCGAATGAGCGACGCTACCCCCTTCCGGGAGCGCTCCCGGCGGCTTGCCTCCAGGGATGTTGAGGAAGTGAGGAGATTACTCGCCGAGATGGAAAAGGCTGGCATCGTGCAGGAATCTCGGAGCCCTTACGCCTCACCCATCGTGGTAGTCCGCAAGAAGAATGGGACGGTCCGTCTATGTGTGGATTACAGAACTCTGAATACCCGTACTATCCCCGACCAGTATACACTGCCCCGAATCGAGGACCTCCTGAACGCATTGACGGGAAGCAAATGGTTCAGTGTGCTCGACCTCCGGTCCGGATACTACCAGGTGCCCATGGGCCAGGAAGATCAAGAAAAAACGGCCTTCATCTGTCCATTAGGGTTTTACCAATTTACCCGCATGCCTCAAGGGATCTGCGGTGCCCCGGCCACGTTCCAGAGACTAATGGAAAAAACCCTCGGAGACCTTAACCCGCGAGAGTGCTTAGTGTATCTGGACGATATTATCGTGTTTGGGCGGACTCTAGAGGAGCACTCCGAGAGGCTGATGAAGGTGCTGGATAGGCTTCAAGGGGAGGGTCTCAAACTGTCCCTGGACAAATGCAAGTTCTGTCGATCCTCTGTGACGTATGTGGGTCATATTGTGTCGGCTGATGGAGTATCCACCGACCCAGGGAAGATAGAGGCGGTGGTGAATTGGCCTAGGCCTCTCAATGTCCAATGTCCAATGTCCAAGAATTGCGGTCCTTCTTGGGATTTTGTGGCTACTATCGACGGTTCGTTGAGAGCTATTCCAGCAAGGCCAAGCGGCTGAATGATCTTCTAAAAGTATACCCGGGAGAAATCGGGAGGAAAAGCATCACGGCACAGACGCCCTTTGGGGAGACCTGGACTCCAGAATGTGAACAGGCCTTCAAGAACTTAAAGGCCAGCCTCACTCAGGCTCCCGTCTTGGCCTATGCGGACCCAGAACGAGAATATGTCCTACATGTCGATGCTAGCCTTAGCGGATTAGGAGCGGTCTTGCATCAGAAGTATGAGACCGGGCTACGTCCGGTGGCCTATGCGAGCCGAAGCTTGACCCCTAGCGAACAGAATTACCCGGTCCACAAACTGGAATTTTTGGCGCTAAAATGGGCTGTAGTGGATAAGCTGCATGACTACCTATATGGGGTGCAGTTCGAAGTACGTACGGACAACAATCCCATGACCTATATAAACACGTCTGCCAAATTAGACGCCACGGGACACCGTTGGTTAGCTGCTCTAGCCAACTACAGGTTCAACCTTAAATACAAACCCGGACCCACCAACATAGGTGCCGACGCCCTGTCTCGTCGACCGGGCCTTCAGTCCACCCCTGATGAGGAAGTTTGGGAAGAGATACCGGGTCCAGGGATTCGTGCCCTCTGCTCCGTGGCTGCGGTAGTCGACGACCACGTAGCATTCTCGGAATTGCGGATTGTTGACTCGTTGGGATGTAATTCGCGGGCTATTCCCCTGGCCTATCAAGGTCGAGAAGGGATGAACATCACTGAAGATAATATCATCTCGTGGAGGGACCTAGTGCATTATCAAACACAAGACCCCATAGTGGAGTTAGCCCGTCAAGCGGTACAACAAGATAACCCTTCTATACTGAAGCGAGCCCCCGGAGACTTGGTGAAACTCCTGCTAAATGAGTTTGGGAAGTTTGAAATGGACAATTGTTTGTTATATCGGGTGATATCCTATCATAACCATCCCGATCGGCGTCAGTTGTTTTTGCCGGAACGTTTGAGAACCCTAGTCCTCAGGGCCCTTCACGATGACCATGGTCACCTGGGCATTGACAAGACGTTTGGGCTACTACAGGATAGGTTCTATTGGCCGAGAATGAGGGAGTCCGTGGAGCAACATTGTCGGAGGTGTAATCGCTGTTTACAACGAAAGACACTGCCCACCAGGGCGGCTCCTATGGCACACTTGAAAAGCTCGGGTCCAATGGATTTGGTGTGTATGGATTTTCTCTGTATCGAGCCCGACAGTCGGGGAGTTAGTAATGTTCTTGTGATCACTGACCACTACACTAGGTACGCCCAAGCGTTCCCTACGAAAGACCAGAAGGCCGTAACGGTGGCCCGAGTACTATGGGAGAAATATTTCATTCACTATGGATTACCAAATCGTCTTCACTCCGATCAGGGCAGGGACTTTGAGAGTACACTGATACGGGAGTTGCTCACTCTACTGAACATTGCCAAGTCGCGTACTACCCCGTACCACCCCGAAGGGGATGCTCTGCCTGAACGGTTCAATCGCACTCTGTTAGATATGTTAGGAACCTTGACGAGCCCGAAAAAGACGGAGTGGAGTAAACACGTCGAAGCATTGGTACATGCGTATAATTGTACCCGACATGAGTCCACCGGGTATACTCCGTATTTCTTGATGTTCGGAAGAGAAGCCCGTTTACCGGTGGATGTGCGCCTGCGGATATCTACCGATGGGGTATCCAATAGGACGCACTTTCGATATGTCCAGCGGCTAAGGGACAGTTTACAGCTGGCCTATAGATTGGCTGAACGGACGACTGCGCAATTGAATGCGGGAAATAAAAGGCGCTACGATCACAAAGTACGTCACAAGGAAATTCACCCCGGAGATGCGGTCCTCTTACGCAACTTAGGTGTTCCTGGGAAGCATAAATTGGCCGACCGGTGGCGGGAGGGTGTGTATGAGGTGGAGTCACAGATGCCTGGTCTTCCTGTGTACCGGATCAAGGATTCTGAAGGCCGCGTAAAAGTGTGGCATAGGAATCATCTGCTTCCCATACCTCAAGTAGGGACGGACGAATTGGAAATCCCAGCCACGCCCATAGATGGAGAAGTTGAACACACAGAGGATGGCCCAGAGACTGTAAAAATTGCCACCTCTGAGGATCCAATGGAAGGAACCTCTCAAAGGGGCCTTCCGGCCGTGGAGGCATCTCCCGAAGGAGCCACGGGTAAAGAGCCTCTTGGCCCGAACATTGATCATTTGACTCCCGCGAGTCAGCCTCTAGACCCACAAAGCCCATGTTTCACACCCCAAAGAGACTGTACTAATGCTGAATACCCCTCAAGGGTAGAGATGGAAGTACCAGTTGAGACTGGACACTCTGCAGAAGAAGCAGAGGATAATCAACCCCGGCGAAGTCAAAGAAACAGTCAGCCTCCCATGCGAATGGCATATGATCAATTTGGGGCACCCCATTATGAGGCTCAGCAGTGGGCTCGGCATAGGATGCAAGCGATGATGGTACTGTTTAATGAAATGTGTAACCTAATCTAGGAGGGAGAGGGTTGTGTAAATAGTTATATGTGGGTTAGGTAGTCCAGCGGGGACGTTGGATTCTGGAGAGGGGAGAATGTAAGGATGTGCATATATATATATATAAAGGTTCCGCGCTGTTGCATCACATAGGCAGCGCCATATTGTCCCTGTTTTGCCAGCAAGGTCACTGCGTACAAGTTGGGCTGCGCATGCGCGAGAGAAGCGCGCGAAGGGTAACCAATCTGTAGAGACTTGGAGGAACTCTGAACTCTGAACTCCGAACTGTGAGAGGGTCAGCTGAGGCTGAGGACCAATCGGATGCGAGACTTTGTATAGAGGAACCGGATGCGTGTGGGCGGTGAGTCAGGAAGGAGCAGAGAGGGAGGTGGAGGAGGAGGTTGGCGGAATCTCGTGTGCGAGAGCGGAGGGTCAGTGACCCGTCCGCTTAGGTAAGGGTATTTCCCCGGCCCGAGGAGTTTTCCCCCTGCCACAGTAGGCTGCTGCTTTTGTAAGGACGCCCATAGTTGTCAGGGACGTTTCCCTTTAGTGAGGTTTATCTGCGGAGCTGCGGCCGCCATCTTGGATTAAACAACTGACGGTGCTGCAGAAGGGAGAGACGGCGCAAGGCTGGACTAGCCCCAGGACCAGGTGTGGAGTGTCACGGTCATCGTAGTGACCGGAAGGTATCATTATCTACAAGTGCACCTACCCCGGGCACCAGGCGCTGATCCCGCCTCCCACTAACTAATTGGGCTTACTGAGTGAATCCATATGGTACCATACTTTACCGGTTATACGATATACTCCTTGGGAGAGTGGCAGAGCCACCTATGTACAGAACATTACCCCTAATAAGGTGTGGCCGAGCCACGGTGTGTGTGTGTAATGTTATACGATGAGTCTGCCGATCATTTGTTATTCATGTGTGATATATAAAAGGTTGCTGTTGCATACTGCTGTTGTTATGTTCTTGCTCAGGGTATAATCTCTATACTGGGGATCCTGGATAAGTGGAGGCGCTGCACCGTAAGTGATAAAGGTATATGACCCCAGGCTCCCAATTAGCGGAGGCTCAGAGCTCCTGAAGCCACAGGTACATGCACCACCGTAGTCCCTTAGTATAGGCGTTAACAAAAAGGGCTACATATACATACCAATAACAAATGTTCAGGGCACTCAAAGGGGAAAAGTAAAAGGAAATACACTTATCTGATCAGTCGTGGTACTCGCAGTGCGGCCAGGATCACCATCCAGCAACAAAAATAGATAAATACCCAATATCAAAGTCTGGAGCACTCACAAATTCAAAAAATACAATTTAATGAAGTAACACAAGCATCAGGGGGTAATCCCAGAAAAAAGAAGCAAGCTTGAGAAAGGACCGTAAGGTCCGAAACGTTGCTTCTTTTTTCTGTGGTTACCCCCTGATGCCTGTGTTACTTCTTTAAATTGTATTTTTTGAATTTGTGAGTGCTCCAGACTCTTTGATACTGGGTATATATATATATATATATATATATATATATATACATACACACACACACACACACACACACACACACACACACACACACACACACACACTTATAAATGGATAAAACCAATTTAATTCAGAAGATTTACATATACTTATATATGTAAATAATATATTTGGTAAAAACGATAACACAACGTTTTCTTCTTATAATACAAGTGCAGGGTAACAATACAGATCTACCTTGGTCAGCTTCCATCATTGTATCTAGTGGCAGAGTGGCACAACTAGGTAACCCTTCTAAGGTTTGCATACAATCTACCAAACATAAATAGAAACTAGACGATTCAAGTGCAATACAAATCTCTGATAACCTTTCTGCCCCCAAAACAGCTGATGGGTTTCATACTTGTACTTCTTCTTTTGTCTTAAAAGTCAGACCTATTCCCATGCCGAGTTAGAGGCAAAGCGAAGGTCTAGCCGCAGACACTGGATTATCACTTTGACCACTGGGAATTATTGCTACAAGATAAAACTTCCATTTTATCTTATCTTAAATTTAAGCAATACATTCCTCAAAAAAAGGTCCTCTTTCTGTCACCTCCATATCTAAAAAGTTTAGACGCTCCAAGTAAGGGCTTGAACTTATTCTGTTCCAAATATATATTTAACAAGACGCTCCAAGAATGTACTATTTATAGAACGTTATTGAAAGTGTGCCATTGGATGCATCTCCCTATATATTATAGAATATTTGCACACCAATGAATAAACTCATCTAAAAAGGAGACACGTTTGCTTATAGATTGTAAACTCCTAGTGGAAGGGAATTATTTTGACAATGTTTAATTTGCGTCTTGTGCTCTTATCTTCTTTCAATAAGGCCATCTGGCAATTGCAAAGATAATCTCCTCAAAGCTATGGAAGTAACCAGACAGGAGTCCTTGCCCAGCCAAGACAACTTACCTGGAGATGACCAATCCATACCTGCTAGAATGACCTCGAACATCTAACAGTACCTTTCTGTAAAGTGCTGCCTATCTGATTGACACTGTATAGGCCTCTATTCAATATTGTATCCTGTAAAACAACACTGATAATGTAACATTGGCGCATTACAGGTGAACAGTAACCAAGGGCAAATGCCACTTTGCACATATTCTAAGAAGGAGTGTGTGTGTGTGTGTATATTAGTTTAAGAGTTCTCTTTCCAACAATGCTTTTATTTTTAAAATATAGTGCTCCATTCTGAAGATATGAGCATTTGAAATATTGTGTGTCCGGAAGTTAAAATGGAGTTCTCCCATTATGAGTCCAGTATGAATGTATGTGTCTTTATTTATATAGCGCCCACAGTGTACCAAGTGCTTTATGAATCAGACAATACAGTACAGGGAATTATAATTCAAAAATAGCAACAAACAAAATCAGATAAACAGGAAAGGCAATCCCTACTCTGGAGAGTTTACAATGTAACTGGACTGCCGGTGAGGGAATACGTGCAGTGGATGGAAGTGTTTGGCCGCAGTGGATGGAAGTGTTTGGCCACAGGGGATGGTAGTAGTGACTATGGGTGTGGGACAATAGCCATGAGCCTAGGCTATTGAAATTCCACATTTAAGAGGCGAGTTTTAAGGTTTGACAAAAGGTGGGGAGAGAGGGTGATTGGCGTGTATGAAATTCCACAGGTATGGCGCATTGAGGGGGGGGGGGGGAAAGGTTTAAATGCGAGAGAGCAGAAGGGGTGGAAAGGAGACCATTACGGGTAGAGCATAGGAGACAAACAGGTGCATAACGTGAGATCAAAGCGGATATGTAGAGAGGAGCAGATGAGTGAAGAGCCTTGAAAATGAGAAAGTTGTGAGGCCTTTTAGCAGTATTTTACAATAATCCAGATGGGAGAGGATGGGGCATTCATTAGTTTTAGTAGTACATTGACAGTGGAAAGGGCGGATCTTGGCAATATTAAAAAGGAAGAAGCAACAAATTGTAGCCATGCTGTGAATGTAGAAGGAAAGGGCAGCGCCAATAGTGACTATTATGCAATGTGCTTTGGTGACAGATAGATGGTAGTAACATTAACGGTCATGGAAAAAGGGGATATTAGGTCAGGTTTGGGGGTGGGGTGGGGGTATATGACCTTGGTTTTGGACATTAAGTTGAAGGCAGCAGAGTGCTATCCACGAGGATATAGCCAAGAAACAGGCTTGAGAATAGATTGTAGGTGTGACGATGGGGTTGATAGATATCTGTGTATCATCTGCATAGAAATTATACCTAAGGCCAAGAGAGTTGATGAGGTCACCAAGTGATAGTGTGTAGAGAGAAAAGGTAGAACATACAGGTCAACAGAAGACTAAGACATGTAAGAACACAGACCGAAAATGTGCGATGGGAGTGGTGTGATGAGAACTAGGACAGAGCTTTGCTGCACATACCAAAGCAGTTTAGAATATGAAAGAAAAGAAAGTGATCAACATTATCGAAGGCAGCAGAGAGATGGGAGTAGGACAAGTAGGGGAAAAAAATGACCATGGGATTTTGCTTAATGTAGATCTTGGCTACTTTAGTGTGCACAGTCTCTGCTTTAAAAGGCAAATATAAAAGCTCCTTAAAATCCATCAACTCGTATCTTTACATAGCTGGGGCCACTTGATAAAGTACACTACCTGTTTTACAATGCATGGAAATCTGTACTTTTATTTATTTTAATTTTTTTTAAAGGAATCCATTTTCAAAGATTTACCTTTATGAAACAGACCTACTTTCCCTAGTTCTTGACTGTGGTTAAGCAAGTTAAAAAAAAAAGTACCAAAGCCTACTTTGAAGAAAATAAATAAATTATATATCATTTTATTTACACGCTGGTTTTACATTTTTCTAAATCTCACACAGATTTTTTTTTTTTAAGTGTGGACTTTCAGAGCCTAGATTTTGATTAACAAGAGTCCAATCTTTGCACGAGTATCATGCTAATCACTCACGAATCTGTCGTTGCCAGGTTACTGGATGAAGAAGCTTAGAAAATAGTTGTATGTTGATTTTTAAACATGTCTAAGTATTCTGGAAAACTTCAGATGCATTTTAGAAAGATATTTTGTTAAAAAAAAAAAAAAAAAAAAAAGTGTTTCTCAAATAAATCTTTTGTTCTTTACAGTGAAAGAGTTGTATGTTTGTTAAAACATGCGGTGCCCCCTAGTAACAACCTAGCTAACCAGCTCAGTCGTATGTGGCAAAATCTGCCACAAGGATCCCTACACCACGGAATTGTGTTATTAGCCGGACAAATTGAACATTCAGGTTAAAATCATATAAAAATCAAGAATTAAACTGGGTACAATTGAGCGGTAACCAACGCGAGCAGTACGTTTACCACAGGTAACATGCTCAAGAGAATAAAAAAAACAGTATATTTGTAGCAAAATAACTACAAGCATTAATGGTCACTCAGGTGCATGGTTTATCCATTCTAGAAGATCTCTTATTAGTGTGTGGAACCCAGAGGTCTGCTGGTGGGTATCAAGGTTTCTGTATTAGTTGATAAATTTACTATTCAAAACCAAATAGTTGTGACATTTTAATCATTCAACATGATAATTAAATGACACACACGTTCATATTTAAAAAAAATAAAAATAAAAAAAAAAGTGAAGGAAGAAGGATTACTTTTTGCAGCATCTTCTGCATAAATCGCAATACATTTTGAAGGCGTTCCACAAAGTCAGAATACAATTCTAAATTGTTCCGCTGGTCTTAAAAAGGTTGATATTTGCAAATAAATTGGACTGCTCTGCACGAAGGATCATCTAAATTTTATGATATTTTATGCACATGTAGTCCAAAAACCCACATAAAGGGAGCGCATGCGCGGCGGTGGAGAGAATGGAGTCCTAACCACAGAGCTCCGTCCCCACCGGCACATGATTTTGAAATAAAAGCGGCAAAACAAGATACTCACAGTCACAAAACAGAACGAAAGATAAATAAACCTCCACAGATGGCTTCTAATAAAACAGCGCGGACTAAAAACCAGCAAATCTCCACTTATCTCAGGAAGAAAGGGGGCACTCCAGCAGATAAACCGGGGACTCCCGCGCAAACAACCAACATGGACCCCGATTATCTATCCTCTACAGAAGAGGATAGAGATGAAGAGATGGTCCGGAGAAAAGATCTTAAAGAATTCTGTGCCAAAATGCAGACATTTTTCAAAACAGAGCTTTGGGCCATCAGACAAGATGTAGATGCATTATTTATTTATTTATTTATTTATAAAATATTTTACCAGGAAGTAATACATTGAGAGTTACCTCTCGTTTTCAAGTATGTCCTGGGCACAGAGTAAAACAAATAATACATGGTTACAAATACAGTTACATAAATGAACAAGGTATACATTTATATACATTAGGTGAGCGGACGGCCACCTTAGAGACAACAACAGAGGAAACAACCATTGCCCTAACACAAACTCAAGAGCAAGTCAGCACACTGCATGAAAGAATTAAATTTCTAGAAGATAAGGCAGAAGATGCAGAAAATCGCGACAGACGGTGTAATATACGCCTGAGAGGAGTACCCGAAAATATAACAGATCCGGCAGATTTTACCAACAACTGGCTGGAACACCTATTCCCAGATAAACCGGAGTCAGAAATCTGTTTGGACCGATGCCACAGAGCTCTGCGTGGTAAACCGCAAGCAGGAGACCCCCCTAGAGATATTGTGGCCCGCTTCCATCACTACCGCACCAAGGAGGAGGTGTGTAGGATTGCCAGGGAAGCAAGGTCTCTGGAGTTTGAAGGAGTCAAGCTCCAGGTTTACCAGGACCTTGCACCAGCTACCCTCACCAAAAGAAAAGCTCTAGCCCATATCACAAAGACACTCAGGGATAGCAACATTAAATACCGTTGGTTGTTCCCGTGTGCTTTGCTCTCTGTCAAAAATGGTGTTGCACACACTCTACGGAGACCGGAGGACGGGGAGGGCTTTTTGGCCAAACTTGGGGCCACAGGATCACCTCGAGGCCCGTCTCGCCCCCCTTCACCCAGCTCGAGGGCACCTACCACCACCGGGAGCAAGGCTGCCCGTCCCAAGAATGGCTCTAGGATCAACGATGCCACCGATACCCGTAGCACCAAATAAATCCAAATAAATCCTTCTCATGCAGCAGTGCCCTTTTTTGAAGCCTTACACCCAACTATATCCTCTAATTACACACCACCAAGCAGGAGGACGACTCACCAGGGCCGTTGTAGAAGATGATGTGCTCGGAGCAGCTCCATCCACAACTTTGAAGCGGCAGCCATCTTTCCTTGGTCCTTCTCCTTGGAGAGCGGGAGGCAGAATGGCTTTCCCGCGCTAGCGGTCTGACGTCATCGCCAAGCTCCTCCCTCTCGCGAGATTTTGGACATTTCCTGGAGATCTCGTACACCAAAGATGGCTGTGCCCCGATACAGAAGCCTGTATCTTAAAGACAGCAACCCATCTGTGAGACCTAAGTGGAGAGGCGATAGGCGATTGAACTTATAGCCTGCCCCACTTTCAAGTACCTACAGGTCCCGTTGTTACAGTTACGGTTACACTAAGTTTTCAAAATAAAGTTACAATAAAGTTACATTATTCACAAAAGTTATAAAAAAAAAAAAAAACCCTTAAGATTATGAATGAATATAAATGAATATATGCATGTGCTATATACTCTATAATATATATTAGTTGTAGGTTATATGCCATAAACATGTTATATATATGTCTAGGTTATACATATGCTGTATGTACATATAAGTAATACATTAGATGCTGTATGATATGCACAATATATATACACTGTTTGCATTTATATAGTATATATATGTACTCTAAATATATACACTAGGAAGCTGTAGAGCTAGGAGTTGTAGACGTATATACATTCACTGAAATATACTATATCATACTATACTACACTTTATGCTATGTGCCATATACAGGCTGTATATACATGTATGTTTTACGTATGCGGTGTATATATGTATATGTATATATATATATATATATATATGTATATATATGTATATATATAGGTAGTACATATACCCTTTGTTCTCTATTTATACGCTATATTATATGCACGATATATATATAATAGGGAGCTGTATAACTAAGAAATATAGACAAGTATATATATATTCTGTAATATACTATACGAAGATATAATATATTGAGATGTGCTATAGTATGCAGATACTAGAGGTGTACTATACGAGTAATCTGTACATATGGGATGTTCAGGTATACATTCGTAGGAATATATATATATGTATATATGGGTAGGTAGACTTTATACGTACAATTTATGCTATATTCTATATGTATATCTTTAGCTATATACAAGACACTGTTTATTCTATATACTATTATCCTCTATTATTCACTTTCTACACTGTTAGTCGCATTATTATCTCTACCAATATACCCCAGATAATCATAGTTGACACCTAATGTCATATAAAAATAGCATTCAATATAGTTGACTCAGAGATTCCATACGAGACGACAGACTCCTAAAAGATCCACACATAATTGATATCGATAATGTAAGTGATTGAGCAGTGTAATGTATATATAAATACTGTATTAGGATCTATACTTTACATAAGAGGTATATGAAGTGTATATGTTTATATCTCTCATAACTTTTGGATTATTATCCTCAACAAAATAGCAGTTAATACAGTTAATACATTTTACATTGTTCATTATCCTATGCATTGGTAAAAGATATGTTTATTTATTCTAGGAAGATATAGTCGCCCTATCTACCTTATATGTCCATATATCTGTTTTATATGCCTTATTTGTATCATTTGTCATATGTCATGTACAGGCATTCCCCGCAATAATATACGCAATAAGATCGGAGCATTATTTACGATAGTCTACCAAATGTTGCTTCATAGTTGCTATACGTTGAGAAAGTTTTGATTATGATTAACATTGGGTTTTACGGTTACCCAGGAGGAATATAATTGATATCCCTGTTCATATTAAGGTTCTAAATGTTATGAGGCACTCAAGAAACCCAAATTAAGCTGCCGCAGTTAATAAGTTATTGAATTTATGGAAATTGTGCCGGTGGGGTTATCCCCGGCGACGCGCATGTGTTTTTCTTTTTGGTCCCTCAACAGGAGAGACCAACCACAAGTCCCAGGTAGGATTGCCTCCAATACAGGAGTCCGGCTCATCCATGAGATGGAGCCAGCAGACCTACCTACTGGGCACAGGAACATCCCTCGGGGGCTCCCGAGACACGTTCCTGTTTTTTGTTCACTCCTTTTTATACTTTTCCCTTTTTATATGTTGCTTTTTAACCCACGTTATACCCCTCTTGTAGCCTCCCTTGTTTTGTCTACCTATCCTTCCTATGTCCCCTTCCCTACCTTCCCATGGACAAACGGAGCCCTATGGATGAGACTAATCGACGCACTTATGAGAGGAACATCAGATAGATTCAACGGAGCAATAGCTAAAGGTGAGTATAAGGGTCTTTACACTGGTTACTTCTACCACTATGACACATGGCGTTAACCTTAATATCTCACAATGTAAAAGGCTTTAATAGTCCAATCAAAAGAAAATGAGCTTTTACGGACTACAAGAGAAAACAGGCAGATGTGTTGTTCTTGCAGGAGACACACTTCAATAAGAACAACCCACCCAAATTCCTAGACAAGGGCTTCTCCCAATATTTCACTTCATCAGCTTCAATCAAAAAAAGAGGGGTAGCCATTCTGTTCAATAATAAAATCCCATTTGTCTCACAGACAATTAAAAAAGATACCGAAGGCCGCTATATTATATTAGTAGGAATGATCCATGAACAGCCTATTACATTGGCCTCCCTATACGCCCCCTGTATACAAGACGCAACTTTCTTTGATAAATTCTTCAAAATACTAAACTCAGTAGCCAAAGGCTGCGTCATTGTAGGAGGAGATTGCAATATAACAATGCATTCAGATATAGATAGATCAAGAGGAGGAGTCTCTGACAATAAAAAAGCGCAATCCGCCCTTCATAGAGGCCTGAAAGACACCCAGTTAGTGGATATATGGAGAGAGCTCCATCCATCTACCAAAGATTACACCTTTTATTCCCACCCACATACCTCATACAGTAGAATCGACTACCTCTTTATCTCGTGCCACCTGGTTCCTATGGTCACGCAAACAGAGATCCATGATATTTCATGGTCTGACCACGCACCAATAGAGCTAAGGTGCAATAATATCCGACCCAATCGGCCAGGTGCAAACTGGAAACTTAATGAGTCTATTCTAAAGATACCTGAAATATGTGATATAATAGATCAAGAAATAGTTCAATTTTTCACAATAAACACAGGCTCTGTGGAATCCCATATGATACTCTGGGAGGCTCATAAAGCAACCTTAAGGGGCATATTGATCAACATCGCAGCTAAACGAAAACGAGAAAGAGATTCCAAAATTAAACTGCTCCAATCTAAATTACATTCCCTTATCTTAAACCACAAATCTAATCCCGACTCACAAACAACTCATGATCTAAAAGATACAAAAATTGAACTAAACATGCTATTGACTTCCAGAGCAGATAACTCCCTGAGTTGGTCCAAGAGGAAATTCTATGAAAAAGCTAACAGGCCGGATACGATGCTAGCTCGAGCTTTAAAAGATAGGCAATCTAAGTTTAACATCCAAGCTATACGCTTAAAATCAGGCATACAAACAGCCAACCCCAAAAAGATAGTAGAAGAATTTGGTTCATTTTATAGTTCCCTATATGATGGTAAGAAAGTGGCACATAATATCAACACGAGCAGAGCTCTAAGAGATTTCTTAACCAGCTCAAAGATAGGGAGATTGACAGAGCAGGACAAAGAGGCCCTAGGCGCCGACTTCACATTGGAAGATTGTCTCAGGCCATCAAAGAACTTAAACCATCAAAGGCACCAGGACCAGATGGTTTCTCGGGGCTATACTATAAGAAGTTTTCAAATTCACTAGCCCCACAGCTGCTCCACATGTTCAACGCTATACTAGCGGGAGCCCCAATCCCCGAGGATATGCTGCGGGCGTCTATATCTCTAATACACAAACCTGGCAAGGATCCGCTGAATTGTAAAAGCTATAGGCCAATTTCCTTAATCAATACCGATATAAAAATATATGCTAAATTGTTGGCCAACAGATTAAGTCTAATCCTACCCAGACTAATACATCCAGATCAGGTCGGCTTCATCAAAGGAAGACAAGCAGCGGATAACACCCGACGATTTATTGATCTGCTAGAATTGGCAAATAAAAATAACACTCAAACTATGCTATTAAGTCTGGATGCTGAAAAAGCTTTTGATAGGATCGACTGGCCATACTTAAAAGAGACGCTAGCAGCATTTGGCTTCGGGGATGGGGTGAGCGGAGCGATTATGTCGCTGTACTCAAGCCCATCCGCTAGGGTTATACATCAGGGCTTCCCCTCACTTCCATTTCAAATTCAAAGCGGCACAAGACAGGGGTGCCCTCTATCTCCCCTCCTGTTTGCCCTATGTATCGAACCTCTGGCAGCACGCATCCGAGATAATACTGATATCTCAGGGTTAAACGCATACGCTCAATCCCATAAAGCGGCCCTGTATGCAGATGATATCTTACTAATCATTTCAAAACCCCTCACTTCATTACCAAATCTATTTGATCTACTAGACAAATTCTCCAAAATCTCTGGGTTTAAAATAAACCAATCCAAATCTGAAGCTCTGAATATCAATCTCCCTAGACATACGGAAAAACTATTGAAACTAAATTTCAAATTCAATTGGCAGAAGAAGTCTATAAAATACCTAGGAATTCATATCACCAAAGATGCAAAAAGCATCTACAATGCAAATTATCCCAACCTAATTTGGACGTTGAAACAGGACCTAATCAGATGGTCTTCCAAGAAGATTTCTTGGATAGGTAGGATACATAGCGTTAAAATGAATCTACTTCCCCGTATCCTATACCTCTTCCAGACACTACCAGTGCCACTCAAACTGAAGGATATACTCTCACTTCAGTCTGCAATATCTAACTTTATCTGGAACGGAAAGAAACCGAGAGTAAATAAACTGAATATGAAAAGACCTACCTTAGCTGGCGGCTTGGCGGTACCCTGCCTGTTAGCATACTATAAAGCGGCTCAATTAAGTCATATTATTCAATGGCATTCTGACCCTACATTGAAGAGATGGGTAGAATTAGAAAGTGCCGCGTGCTCTCCATTAGAGCTCAGTAGTCTGATTTGGTTACCTAAATTAGCGAGGAAACCCGCTACCCTGCCGCTCACCTCAATGACCAACTCTCTATCGGTTTGGGAAGCAACTAGAATTAAAAACTCACTCACATCAAGATGCTCTTTGATGTCCCCTATTTGGAACAACCCGAATTTTGCACCGGGCCTAATTGGTAACAACAGTTCTATCTGGAAACTAAAAGGATATAATAGACTCAAAGATTTGGAAGGATACAACCTAAAAATCAAAACATTCGACCATATCAGACTAGAAAAAGACATCCCCCACACAGAATTCTATAAATACCTCCAGATAAGAGCATTTTACAACAAATCCGCCCCATACCCTCCCCTGACAAATTTCGAAAAGCTCTGCCGGGTAGAAACCGACACTAAGGGACTTATATCTACGATTTATGGAGAGGTAGTCGAGTCCGCTACATCTAAATTGCAAACCCCTTCATTCCAAAACCAATGGGAATTAGACCTAGGGGAGACCTTAGAGGAAGAAGATTGGAACTCCATATTTTTAGCCACTGCCAAAAGTTCCATATGCACAACACTGAAGGAGAACGCATATAAAGTCCTAATGAGGTGGTACCTCACCCCACTCAAATTATCTAAGTTCGCTCCAGGGTCCTCCCCACTGTGTCCCAAACAATGTGGAGGAACAGCTGACCTGTTACATATGCTGTGGTCTTGCCCTCGGATCTCCCTAGTTTGGGAACAGATTAGGAATTGGATCCAGAGGATTTTTGACCTCTCTATTCCCCCAGACCCATGGCTGTTTCTCTTAAACAGACCAGTAAAAGGCCTATCAAAATCGCATAATAAACTCATTGCACATTTCGCAATAGCAACGCGGTGCGAGATCGCAGCACTATGGAAACGCCCCGAAGTTCCAATTATCCCAAAGATTCGGAATCGTATTTGGTTTATTTGCCAGATGGAAAAATTAACTAGCTTAGTTAATGACACTGGCGACAATTTCCTAAAAGTCTGGACCCCTTGGCTAGCACAGACAGACATCCCCGGGGTAGAGCGTGACACAATTTGGCTATGATAGCAATAGATGCGTTCTCCTACAGAGAGGTGAAGCCCATTTCCACAACAAATACCTCACACAATATGAGTTCGCTCATATATACCTTTCCTTAGCTACTGCGGCTATTCGGCGGCAGCAAAGACCTCTCAACAGCCTTCAGAGAATATTCCATCCATTTCCTCCGTTCTCCCATTCCCATCCTACACCCCTTCCCTCTTCCCTCCTCCCTCCCCCTCTTAATTTTTTTTTTTTTTTAATTATAATTTATTTCTGTTATTATTATCCCCCGACTCCTCACAATATGAATGACTATCCTTTACCACATGGTTAAATAGGGCTCGAAAAACCATGTGGGTCAGTTATGTGTTAATTAATGTTCACTACATACTATTTTGAACAATATTTGTTTAAATGTTTTTTTTTATATATATATATATGTATAACAAGCATGTACTCATCAATAAAATTCAAGTTATAAAAAAAAAAAACCCACATAAAACCGTATTCAGCGCCCAATTAAAATCAATATCCCTTGTTGGCTAATGCAAAAAATAAAAATGTGATATGTAACTTGCTCCATTTTTTACAGTTAACTTAAAAAAAAAAAAAGCCATTCTTCATTTATGTTCTATTTTATAGGAGTGGCCTAGCACCAACATCAGCAGCTATGTGTAAGCAACCTTTTCAGATGCCAGCATAATGGAACTTAGCGGCACAGCTCACGTATCATCATATACGGTACAGAGCACACTATTTACTGCATTTGTTCTAGAAATAGTGAACAGTTTATAAAATGTGAGAAGGTATTTCACAAGATGTATTTCAAGCAACTGCATTGAGGGGGGGGGGGGGAGGCAGGAATAATCATCTTACTGTCACTGTTCTGGCTTGTATAAAATAAATGCACATGACCCATGAAGGATAAGAGGGCAACTGTCAAGATAACAGAGATCCTGTGCTACTTCAAGTAGCAATCACTGGGGCTAGTTCTTCCCCACCCCCAGGTCTAGCATGGAAAGACCACAGTTCTGCTCCTATTGTCTCACAAGAGGACAAGAATGTAGCATCACTGCTTGCGAGCCAGAGAACGTATCTATGACATGCAACGCTCTCAGTCATTGGCTGGTGCTTGGTTAAACCCCTCAGTCATGCTCAGAAGGCTAATTGAGTGTGTCTGGGGAAAGTGGAGTGTCTCAGGAGAAGACTTTGGGGTGGGGCGGTGTAAGGGAGTGCACATTTTTTTTTTAAGACAGCCTTTATCCACACCCAGGCAGATGGGTTTAATATGTTGCATTATATTACAGGAAAGTGCCCCAAGGCACGAAGACTGGGATATCATACTGTAGTTTACACTTGGACAGACATACCAGTATCTTTATTCATAAACTAAATGCTACAGGAAAGTGGAGTAGCTCCTATTTCTTTCCAAAAACAACTTCTGTATTAATATTTCAGCATACATATAGATTTGTATATCCATCAACAAAATACAATGCAAGAATAAGATTTTTATTATATTTAATACAAGTGAAAAGAATAGATCTTAAATGTTATAAAGCAATATATATATTGAATAAATAATATGCATGGAGATTCATGTCTACAATAACATAACACTGGCTAGTATTCTGAATACTTAAAAATAAATCCAGTGACATTTAGACAATGTCCATAAAAATGCTGTCTTTTCTTCCCTTGTATGAAATTGTTCAAGTATAAAAACCCATTACAGTGTAAAATATTCAACTTTAAGGTCAAGAATAAAAATCACATGTATTGCAGTTTTACAAGTCATTGTATAAAGCAGCACTTTTCTAATAAAAGGAAAAATATAAGTTACCCTACATACAAATGAAATGTATAGTATACTGCTTAAAGAGGTCTTCATTAGAGAGAGAAAAAAAAAAAGGCATGAATCTACTAGCTTCATGTAAAATCCTAAATATTAAAGTTAGGGGTATCGTTATACAGTGCACATACAGAATTTAAATAAATCCAAGTCAACATTTTAGTTGAATAGATTAATATTTAATTTACTACATCTAAACTTACTTAAATAATTTATACCATGAGATGAATACATCATTTTACAGTGTCGCATCCAAAGTTCCCTTCTTTAGAGCGCAGTGTAGTAAAACTTTCAAAATAAATATTTTTTTCTTTCTGTTCAGTCAATAACATTGCAGTTAAGGCACAGTATGAATTATAATTAACCCTTGAAGAACTAAAACGTAAAGTTCTACTGCATACATAATAAATACTTAACTTTTTTTTTTAAATACTTTGAAAGATACTAAAAAAAAAGAAAAAAAAAAAAAAAAAAAAGAAAATAATATTAAGGAAGAATCTGTGCTCTGTCACAAAAAAGTAGTAACTTTTCCCCCCTACAGTCAAGAAAGAAGGGACCTGCTGTTCATGGCTTTCGAGCATTAAAACAGTTCTTGAAGGGTTAAACTCAGCGAGATTCTTCCTGCCGTTATTCACGAGCTATGAATAGGTGTAATAAAATAGAAGGCTGCTGTAGCACGGGGCTGATCCCATGTCAGAATCAGAATAGCTGACACCAGCAGTTAAAGTTTCCCAAAAGTGAAACAGGATGGGGAGAGGGATTAGAAATGTGACAAGCTCATCAAACAAGCACAAGTGATGCTGTTCTTTCTAGAACTGTCTGTGTTATGGATTGTCTGTACAGCTGTTGCACCCGTTAATTCCACATCACTTGCTCCATTAGTTGCACTCATCTACAGGACAGATGAGAAAATAACTTTGGTGCCTGTCCATCACGTGACCCACAGTCCATGTGCCTCCAACTGTTCGATGCCCATTCTGAGATTAGGAACAAGTATCTCAATACAGATTTCAATAGGCCACACGGTGAGAAGACATGATAATATGGGCGTTAAAGGCTTCACTTTGTACAGGATACATATTGCTGATTTATTTTTCCCTGGTTTAAATGTTTTGTAAAAGAAGAGAAGAGAAAAACAAAAAAAGTTTTTTTTCCCCCCCCAACTAGTAAAAGGCAGTTTCCCTGATGTAAAAAAATAGGTTTGTACATAGTTTATCAATTGACATATTTTCAAGATAGTAAACTGTATCAGTTTCTCCTTGATAAATGCCTGAAACGCACCCTCTAACATGATTTGGATGCATATTGCATAGAGATACTGGAATAATGTTATTTTTGCTCTCCAAAAACATAGCTTTTTTTCTTTCTTAAATCTTTCCTTAAAGTTGTTTAGCCTTATTTGACATTGTCTCATCTACTGAAACTGGAAGGCTGAAAACAAAAAAGGGCAAAGAAAAATATATGCATCTATAAACTTCTTCAGAAGTCTAATTGCTATTGCATGCGGTCAGCCTGCAGCTGCTGTGGCTGGTACTGGCCAAAGGCTGCAGCTGCAGCAGCAGCTGTCCCTGGTACTGCAGCAGTGAGTGGCTGCTGGACTGCGTAACCATAACCTGCAGTGGTGAGGTATCCTGTTGCAGCTGGGGAGGCTGCATATGGGTACTGATCATAGGCGGCAGCAGAGGCGGCGGCAGCAGCATACTGTGCATAGGCAGCACTGGTGTAGTCAATGTATGGGCTGGTGGATGCAGCAGCAGCAGCTTGTTGGACATGTGGAATTACAACTCCTGGCTGCACAAAAGCATGTGGATAAACATAATGTGCAGGAATTCTGTAGAAGGAAAGAACACAGTTAAAAAAAAAATATATATATATATATTTTTTTGTTTAGCATACATTCAAAGATAAACCAGAACTCAATTTAGTGGTTATTATGTGCATAGGGTTGCCACAATAGCAAGATTTCTAAGAGTCTAAACATTAAGAACATACTATGATTATTTGATTTGTGGGCAAGGAGGGAGGAGGGAAAGCTTAATAAAATAACAGCACCAAAATAAAATGAACACTACAAAGAACATTTAAATGAAATGTTTGCAAGGTAATAAATTACCTCAGGGAAAGTTTGTTGTTTTAGAGGATGTCATGTCAAATTGACTTGTCAACCCGTTACCAGTTATTGATCATTAACACTAACAAATACAATTAGTGAACCACTTGCTTGATAAGACTGGAAATATTTACCTACATATCGTGGCAACCCTAATAAAAATGACTCGGCAGACTCAGCACACATTAATCTCTGCAACCTTAGTCACCCTAAAATAAAAAATGTAAAATGCAGGCGACAAAATAATTTAAGTCTTAAAGTGGTGGAAGGCACGGCAGAGTCACACATTCAAAACAATAGTGCAGAAAACTTTTACAAGGCTGTTGTGTTGAAGCTTTTCAGATGCTATGCCACTCCATGGCATTAGGTATCAAGTACGTGTGCATCACACTGTTACAAGGACAAAAAGGTCACACGGTTTTATATACCCATCAGCTAAACTTCCCGTTTCAAATCAGCTGGTTTACTTCTCAGCCAAAACAAGTAAAGGAGCATTTGTAAGAGGGATTTAAAGAGACCTAGAGTTGAAGAGGAAAAAAAAAAATATACAGTACATATACTCAGTAGTTCTGTGCATAGTATCTGGTGTAATATAAAGCATAGATGCACTACTTCTGCGATTTGAAAGCCTGCAATATCAACTATCATACTACATACTCCTCAATAGCTCACACCTCCATTTGCTCACTTAAAAAAAAAAAAAAAAAAAAATAAGTTAAACAAGGCAGCTGCCGACAGCCATGTTATTATCCCAAAATGATCACGTTTACCAAGTACATTATAAAAATCAAAGCCATGTCGTTCATTTTTTCATAAACAATTTAGGTCCCTATTATTTAAATGCTGTTAGCTACAAAATGTACATGTGACACTGTATTTCAGAGTATTGGCAACACTGAATTCAAGTTTAGATTCTTCAGCATGGCTTTGGGGAAATAACTACACTGTGCGCATGATATTTCAATGAAGCTTGCTGTAATGCCAGAGGACACAGGCAGACATACAGTACAAGGGATGTTCTGCCATACAGTATTCCAACTAAAAACAGTTAAGATTGAAAGATATGCCTGCATGTTCCATGTTAAATTCCAGTAGCCAAGAAACAAACCACTCAGCATCAAGTGGCAGATTACACAACTATCCTTTCAGGAATTACAAGCCTTTTACTTTGTGATCCCTTAACAGGCTTCTCCCAACTGCAGTTCCACTCTTGGTGATTGACAGGGTAAGCTGCAATTGAGCTATTTTTGACCTGACACACGAGAAGGAGCTAGGAGTGTAACATGTCTTTATATGGCCAAAGTGAACATTGATCTGTCATGAAGGCCAAGTATGTAACCAAGATAAAATATCATCAGTGTTCTAAATAAAAGCTGTTTGCTCAACAAAATATATAAAACATAAAAACCTTTATCTTTTCATACTGAAAACTACTTGGATTAAGAAGTCACCCTGATCACAAACCCAACCATTTTGTCATTACAGCTGCAGAACCACTAGATTGGTAACAATACAATTGCTTTTCACAAAGAAGCCCTTTAAGAATGTATATTTAGTCAAAGTACTTCAAATTATTTTCTAAAGAATCAACTTAAAACCTAGCTGGTCATATTCTATAATCAAATCTATTTGCCCAATCTTTAAAAACAAATGATTCTCAACTTTCTCCTCAACACCAGCTTTTAGGATCAAATCATTGACTTACCAAGAACACATTTGCCCTTATATGTGATTATCTGGGTATCCCTCAAAGATGGTGTGGCTGGAGTGTCCCCAACACAGGGTTGAGAAACACTGCTGAAGAATTATGCAATAAATTAAACATTTTTGCATCCCATAACCAAGAAACGGTGAAGTTCAACATAACATTTATTAGACACCAAAATAAAGTTACAATAAACTCACATAGCACAAGACTGGACTGATACCAAACACATTAAGTAGTGTCGCTTATATTTAGAAGCCAAATAACCCCAATTGCTCAGAAAAGTAATGAGACTGGATATTTGAGGCATGAGTGGAAAACATCCAAGAACAAATGTGTTTGCTACCAAATAGACATGTCCCCAGAAAAACGATGAGACTGAGCATTTAACAACTTAAGGCTAAACCTTGTGCATATGTCATAAAAAAGGGACAACTTTTTGGTTCATCAGTGTAATCACTTATGGGCAATATAGACAATGCTAAAGACCATTCATTTTCTTAGACTAAAGATTTAGTGGTGTGAGAAGATGTGTCTGAAAGAAAATAAATAATGCTTCCCTATAAAACAAGTGTTAGATTTGTTTTGTTTATTCATGAAATTAATATAATGTAGTCAATTAGCAGACTTCATATTAACTCCTTCTGCAGCTATCAGAACATTGCTTTGCAGCGAGTTGCTGGTTCCATCAGCAGAAGAGAGTTTGTGGGGCATGTGATGTTAGCAGTTATGATTTCTTTCTGATATATGGGTTGGGGAAGGACAGAGAAGTGAAGTCAACTGCTTGGGGGGAGAAAAAAAAATAAAAAAAAAAGAAATTAGGAAGCCCAAATGAACACATGGTTAATATAAAGAACCAAACCGAAAAAAGGAAAATTATATATGGCATGCAAGCTGAATGGTATGTAAAACAATGTCACACAAAATGTTTCAATCACAACAAAATATGGTTAAAAGAAGTCACAAGCTATGGCCTGAAAGCAATAACCAAAAAAAAAAGGCCCTTTGCTCCCCATGGCAAAGTCAACACTCCTCAAATAAAAACACAACAAAAAGTCAAGGCTCCCCACCCAACCCTCACACCCCAACACAAGGTTCACTATTGCCGTTTACCAACCAAACAAAAAAGCACACAGTTTAGCTATAAAAACCACTTCATTACTGTAATATAAAACGCACACAAAGATCTAGGGACTAGAAATATATACATGTAAAAAATAAAATCCAACAACATACTGTACATGCATCTTTAATCACCATTTTAGCTTGTTTGTTTCTGAGTCTACTGGTTACACACTTTAATTCCAAACAGAACTATTCCATCTCTTATCATCAAATCCTTCTGATCAGTTATCTTAACTGTAAACGACCCCTGTCAGATTAGAAAGAGATAGATAACATTGAGTCAAGCTAGAAATGGTTGGAGTGCTTGATGGTCCACCAACAGTCCTTCCAAAGATGCTTTTAGGAAAAACACAGAAACTTCTGTATGTGCGCCTAAAACATTGAACGATTCTTTAGTTTTTCTTCCACACTAAGATTTTTCTTAGAAACCATATATTGTATTATGGGCATTTGTACCATTTCCTGTCATGGAATGGTAGTCCAATAGCATTTATGTTTAAAGTGGATTAAAGAAAGAAGGGGGGGGGGGGAGTTAGTATGAGTAAAGTGTAACAAATGCAAAGGACTGGACAGCATACATGGCAAGTGCTTCAGGGAAGGGACTTCTATGTTACCTTCACAGTATGTGTCCAATGAAGTCATCTGGGTTATTATTCTTATGTTTATACTGTGAAGTACTATGTACATGGTAGGTGCTGTCAAGAATACAACACAATGCATATAATTAGGCTTACAACATCTAAATTGGCATTTTTAACTAGAGTAAGGGACGTTTCAGATTCAACACATCTACTTGCCAAAGAACATCACCTGTTAAATCAAAAATGAATTAGAAATTAAACGCAATATTGTAGATAATTCACAGATTGAACGTACTGTAGATGCGTGGGTTCTATTATCAAAAGTGATGCTGTATTTTAACCTTTAATATCCACACTCCAAAATGACCATGTCCTAGGAATGTAAAGATGAATTCAGTCTGTCCTGATTGAGGTTGGTGAGACTTACCCAAAAGGCCTTTGTATAAGTGCTGGATGAATCTGCTGAACGCCAAATGCAAAACCTAGTAACAAAATAAGGGCATTGGATAAGTATATTGGTACTAATAAACAAAATTTAAAAAAAATCTCTTCTATATCAGGATATTAACAGGTTTAACTGTAGCATTAGCACAACTTAATATCTGGACTTTGGGAAGTCTTCTGCAGCTTTAAAAAGGAACGGCTAACTTTTACAGCTCAATAAAGGGCCGAATAACCAAAATGTTCTTGAAACTTATTTAGAACATATACTTTAGAAACCCAAATGCATTAGGCTGTGGCCCCGCTGGTGCTGACCGCGATCATGCATGAGAGCGGTGACGTCACCAGCTCTCCAAGCTGGAGCGCCGGGTGTTCTCACTATTTCGGAAGCGCGCGCGGTGGGGGAGCAATTGAGCGCGCTCGAAAGTAAAAATTGTTTGTTTATCCAAACGCCAAGCGTGGGTGAGTGTCTGTGCACGAGCGTGGATGTGACGATCCACATTGACTAAGGTAAGAATGCAAAGCGCGCTCAGTGCCAGCAGGGACCCAGCCTTAAGGTCGCACATTTGGAAATGCACTAAAAGCTCATTTGTGGATTGCAGCTTTTCGTTTGAAATTTTTTACAAGACTAGCAGAGAGATTAGAAAACTGCACACTACCTGGCTGCATTATTCGCGGCTTTGCTCCCAGGTATGCCAGGTTCACATTGGCTTTTCTGCCATCAATAATTGGATTTGGATCTTTGCAAGCCCTTTCCGCAGAAGCTCTGTCAGCCATGGTGACCTGAAGAATGAAAGGTAGGCATTTATATACAGCAGCATTTAGCACAAAAACACCCCCATAAAGTAGAGCATACAAAGAAATAGCTTCACCCCATTTAATTTGTAACGGGTGCCAGTTTAGCAAATAACTCGTATATGAATAGCAACCTCATAGCAAGGTAATGAAAACATATGACAATCAAGGCAATTTCCAAAGGCTGAAGTGAATTATACATACACATTTGTAAAGTCCTGATCCTGAATAAAGCACAATGGCCAATATGCAATTTTTGTAAACATTTTCACAATCCTATTTTATTACCCATATACAGCACAAGTCAGTAGTAATCATACTTTTATTTTTGAGATGAGCAAAGACTTGTTTGTGTTGACCTTCTTAAAAACACGCAAGCGGCCTGCATTGGCTGTGGGGGAGAACTGCAAACTCATCCTGTCTGGACTTCCAGAAGATTGCACTTTGCCAAACTCAGTCATGCAGGGAAAATGACCTTTACAGCACACTGGCCGTTTCACATCTACCATCTAAAACTGTGCCCTCTGAATTCACTTGTGAAAATAAATTAGGCTTATTTTCTTTGGGATACAAAAACCTCCAGTGTCAATGTGACGAGTTATTCTGATATGAAGTACAGCAAATAAAAAAAAAACACTTGTAAGAAGACAGGTCTGCAAACCTGCCTTTCCACGTTGTCTTTTAGCATACAATGCAGCCAGGGATTCTGGGTAATGGCATACAAATTGCCACTCCGTGATATGACGTACAAATCACAATACTAATGTAAACAAACTTCTTTAATAAATTTAAAAAAATAAAAAAATATTTTAAAATCGGTAACTGGGACCTTTTATTTAAATGTAAGCGATTCCTGTACATGCTGCAGAAAAAATAAATGTATTAGGGCTGCTGATTGCCAGTAAATAAAAAGAAGACAAAGGATCAGCGTGCAGACATGGTTATTCAGATTCCCCTCTGCTCCCAAACTGATTACAGGAGAGCCCAAGACACCAACCTGTGGCTTCAATAGAGAGGATATGTAGGATTCTGGGAGGGTTTCATAAGGACAGGTGCTTCGCTGCTATTGTTGGCTACAACTACTGAAAGGTAGATGAGGGGGTGTGGTAGGCTGGCTGGGCTGCTTTCCATAGCCACAAGTTGTTTCTGTTTGACCTGGGGCTGTTCTCAGTACTGATCCACCTGCCGCCTCCACTGCCTGATCTAGTATCAGAGACCTGTGCCTATAACATGACTGGGCTGGTGTCCATGATAACCAACCAACAATAAACAACAACACATACAGCACACAGGTGTGGGTTTACTGTAATATTAACTAAACACAGACATGAGCTGATCCCACTTACACAGGATGTTCCCCAAGTTGGCGATAAACGCAGCATCTGCTGATCAGCTGATGGTAACCCAACTCCTTAAATGGGCTTCAGTTATGATCCCCAAGAAATAATTGGTTAAGTTATAGTGTTGACTACATACTGTAGGAGCTGCATATTACACAGGGCTAGTTATGTTGGAGTACAGAAATGAGATGTAGTACACCACCTCAAACAACAATTATAGATGTCTCTTTCTGCTCTCCATTTTAACTTAGTTAACTTTGTTTGTAGTTAGCAGTGTCAAGAATATTATATTTTGATATATTTGGGGCAATACTTGAGATATATATATATATATATATATATATATATATACATACACACATACACATACATACACACACACACACACACGATTAAGACAGAACTGGAACAAATATACATTTTTTGTTAGATATCAGGAAACAATGTTAAAATGTGGGTTGAATGGAAAAAGTTCCCAACTGATCAGATGTTGCTCCTGAAACTTTAAGGCTCCCCCCTTCCGAACTGACCTGTCATCAACAGAGCAGCCAGCACCCTGCACCAGGTGTGAGGCAGGGACACCAGTTTAAATCAACAGATACATGTCTCTGCTACCAACCCATGCACATCCAACACAACAGCAGCACTTCAACTTACAAAGCCATAGCCCCTTGATTTGCCGGTCTGCCTGTCCGTGATGACCACCGCCTCTTCTATGTCCCCAAACACCTCAAAGTACTTCCTGAGGCTGGAGTCTGTGGTGTGATAGGGTAGACCCCCTACGAAGATCTTGGTGTAGGTGGTGTCCTTCTGGGTGGTGTGCATCTTCTACCTCCTGGGGGGATCTCCCCTTCCCCAAATGCTGGCTCCCCCTGCACACACCTTCTCTCTCACTCTTAGGAAACGCTGCAAACGCAAAAACAAGAACAAAAATGCAAAAAAACAAAAACAAACAGCCACAGATAGGGGAGGAGTGAGGGATTAAATTAAAAAAAAACCTCTCCCGGATAAAGTGGCAATTCCCTTCCTTTGTAAAAGGTGAGAGAAGATCTTCCCAGTAGTTGGTTGCAAAGTCTCTTGTTTTGTTTCCTGGTTATTTATTCTTTTGGAGGAGGGGGTGGGGTTGTTTCTGAGGTAGATGTAGGGAAGGTTGGGAGAGGAGGCAGCAGAATGACCTGCACTCTTTGCTGCCGCTGCTGAGAGACGTGAAGGGGAAGGGTGGGGAGGCTAATCACAGCCCGCCGCCAGCACAAGGTATTTCCTGTCCTAATGCTGGATACTGACTGCTGCTCCTGCTCTCCCTGTTGCTTTTTACAAGAGCAGCCGGCCGGGCTGCGGGCTCCTCCCCCACTGGGGGTGGGCTGTCTCAGGCGGCCATTGGTTGTCCTCTGCACCTGCTGCACGTTGCCTGGGTGGACAGCTGCTCACAACAGCTGGATATCTGATTGCCTGCTCCCCCCCATCTCCCTTTGTCTGTGTCCTCTGTGGGCTCTCTGGTTACCCGCAGCGCGTGTGGCGAGTCCCCTGGGGCTGCTGCGTGTGTATGTACAGTACATACACATATATACATACACATACATACGTGCGTGTGCATATGTATGCATGTGTGTATATGTATGCATGCATGTGTGAGCAAGGCACAAATAAAACATTTTTATCGGTCTAAAAACGCGAATAAACGAGCACTTTCTTAAACAAGTAATTGTACTCTGCCTCAGTGCTGGAGAACTTAATCCTTTCAATAACTTTTTAGAGCCAGCATTTTTTTTTAATTCAGCCTTTTTGTTGTATTGTATGTCTTTATTTATATAGCGCCATTAATGTACATAGCGCTTCACAGTAGTAATACATGTGGTAATCAAATAAATAACAGATCATGGGAATAAGTGCTTTAGACATAAAAGTAACATTAAGGAAGAGGAGTCCCTGCCCCGAGGAGATTACAGTCTAATTGGTAGGTAGGTAGAACGTACAGAGACAGTAGGAGGGAGTTCTGGTAAGTGCGTCTGCAGGGGGCCAAGCTTTATGTATCATGTGTTCAGAATATCTACAGTGCTATTCATATGCTTCTTTAAGCAAGTGTGTCTTAAGGTGGGTCTTAAAGGTGGATAGAGTGGGTGCTAGTCGGGTACTGAGGGGAAGGGCATTCCAGAGGTGTGGGGCAGTCAGTGAAAAAGGTTTAAGGCGGGAGAGGGCTTTAGATACAAAGAGGGTAGAAAGAAGACATCCTTGAGAAGAACGCAAAAGTCTGGATGGTGCATAACGAGAAATTAGGGCTGAGATGTAAGGAGGGGCAGAAGAGTGTAAAGCTTTAAAAGTGAGGAGAAGAATGGAGTGTGAGATGCGGGATTTGATCGGAAGCCAGGAGAGGGATTTCATGAGGGGAGATTCTGGGACAGATCTAGGAAAGAGTAGAGTGATTCTGGCAGCAGCGTTTAGGATAGATAGTAGGGGAGACAGGTGAGAGGCAGGAAGGCCGGACAGCAGGAGTTTACAGTAATCAAGATGGGAGAGAATGAGGGCCTGAGTCAGAGTTTTAGCAGTCGAACAACAGAGGAAAGGGCGTATCTTTGTTATATTGCGGAGGAAAAAGCGACAGGTTTTAGATATGTTTTGAATGTGAGGGGCGAATGTGAGAGAGGAGTCGAGTGTGACCCCTAGGCAGCGTGCTTGGGCTACTGGGTGAATGATCGTAGTTCCAACAGTAATGTGGAAGGAGGTAGTAGGGCCAGGTTTGGGAGGAAGTACTAGGAGCTCTGTTTTAGCCATGTTGAGTTTAAGGCGGCGGAGGGCCATCCAGGATGATATAGCAGAGAGACATTCAGAAACTTTGGTTTGTACAGCAGGTGTAAGGTCGGGTGTTGAAAAGTAAATTTGTGTGCCGTCAGCATAGAGGTGATATTTAAACCCAAAAGATGTTATTAGGTCACCTAGAGAGAGTATGTACAGAGAAAAGAGAAGAGGTCTCAGGACAGAGCCCTGGGGTACCCCCACAGAGAGATCAATAGCGGAGGAGGAGGTGTTAGCAGAAGAGACACTGAAAGTACGATGGGAGAGGTAGGATGAGATCCAGGATAGAGCTTTGTTCCGAATACCAAGAGTATGGAGAATGTGAAGGAGAAGAGGGTGTCCACGGTGTCAAATGCTGCAGAGAGGTTGAGTAATATGAGCAGAGTATAATGACCTCTGTCTTTGGCAGCATGGAGGTCATCGGTTATTTTAGTGAGGGCTGTTTCCGTGGAGTGAGCAGTGTGGAAGCCAGATTGTAGAGGGCCTAGGAGAGAATATGTGTTGAGAAAATGGAGCAATCGAGAGAATACAAGACATTCAAGGAGTTTAGAGGCAAAAGGCAGGAGGGAGACAGGTCGATAGTTAGAAATACAGGTAGGGTCAAGCTTGCTGTTTTTGAGTAATGGTATGACTGTTGCATGTTTGAAGGAGGATGGAAAGGTTCCAGAGCAGAGGGAGGAGTTAAAAATGTGTGTGAGCATAGGGATTATAGTAGGAGCAAGAGGTTTTAGGAGATGGGAAGGAATGGGGTCAAGAGTACAAGTGGTAGAGGGAGAAGAGGCGATCAACAGCGACACATACTCCTCTGAGACAGTGGAAAAAGAGTCAAGGAAGGCAGGAGGAGAGTTAGGAAGAGGTGTAGGATGGGAGGAAGAAACAGAGGGGATGTTCTGACGTATGGATTCCACCTTTTCCTTAAAATAGTCAGCAAAGTCCTGAGCGGAGATGGAGGAAGGAGAGGCAGCTGAGGGTGGTTTGAGTAGAGTATCAAAGACAGAGAACAGTCGGCGTGGGTTAGACCTGTGCATGTTGATTAGTGAAGAAAAGTAGGCTTGTTTAGCTTGCGACAGGGCAAAATTGAAACAGGATAGCATAAATTTGTAGTGAAGGAAGTCTGCGAGAGTATGAGATTTCCTCCAGAGGCGTTCAGAGGAACAAGTGGAGGAATGCAGCATGCACCTGTGGGAATTTAGCCAGGGTCTAGGGTTAGAAGGGCGAGGGCGGCAGAGAGAAAGCGGGGCATGTAGATCAAGAGAGGAGGACAAGGCAGAGTTGTAGTTCCTGACCAGGTTGTCAGGGTCTGTAGCAGAGCTGAGAGAGGAGAGGGAGGAGCGTAAAGTGGACTCAAAGTCAGGTAAGTGAATAGAGCGCAAGTTTCTGCAGAACCAGGGGGTAGATGGAGGTGGAGAAGGGGAGAAGCGAGATAGAGAGAATGAGATGAGGTGATGGTCAGAGAGAGGAAAAGGGGAAATGGAGAAATCGGAGAGAGAGAAGTTTTTAGTGAAAACCAGGTCTAAGTAGTGGTCATCCTTGTGGGTGCTCGCTGCAGTCCACTGTTGAAGGCCAAAAGAAGAGGTTAGAGAAAGAAAGCGGGAAGCCCAAGGGAGAGAGGGGTCATCAATGTGGCAATTGAAGTCCCCAAGGAGAAGAACAGGGGAGTCTGAGGAGAGAAAGAAAGAGAGCCAGGATTCAAAGTGAGAGAGAAAGGCAGAAGGGGATGAGTAGAGGTAGGTGGGCGATAGATGACCGCCATGTGGACAGGGAGAGGAGAGAAGATCTGGACAGTGTGAGCCTTAAAAGGAGGGAAAAGCAAGAGATGGAGGAATAGGAAGGGTTCGGTAACGACAGAGAGGAGAGAAGGAGCCCCACGCCTCCACCCCTGCCATCAGTGCGCGGAGTGTGGGAGAAAGAAAGGCCACCATAAGAGAGGGCAGCTTCCAGAGCAGAGTCAGACTGAGTGAGCCAGGTCTCAGTTATAGCAAATAGGAGCGGAGAGTGAGAGAGAAAGAAGTCATGTACAGAGAGGAACTTGTTAGAAAGGGAGCGAGCATTCCAAAGAGCACAGGAGAAAAGGAGAGAGGAGGGAGGGTGGCAGGGGAGGGGTATGAGGTTGGAGGGGTTGACACCAGAAGGAGTAGAGGTTGCAATTGGCAGGCGAGGACGAGCGCTTGTAGGAATAAGGCAAGGACCAGGATTTGGAGAGATATCCCCAGAAGCAAGGAGGAGAAGCATGGACAGAAAGAGGATGTGTGAGGATGATTTGTAGGGGTGTTTTTTAGTGCAGGGGATATAGCTGTGTGGTGTCAGAGGACGCAGGTAAGAAAGGAGTTCATGTGAACAGAGAAGTGATGAAGGAAGGAGAGATGGAGAGATATATGAATAGAGTTAGAGACATACTGAGGCTGGTAAAAAGAAGTGCATAATTTGAGAAGTGAAGTCACAGCAAATATAAATGGTAAAGGCAGCATCACAGCAGTAATGATTCAGTCTGGTATAGATGATATCCTCCTTTCCAGCGTAGTTCAAATGCAGGAATCAGGGCCAGATGGGGGTATCCACTTCTTCGGAACTTCCTTTTAAACTTCAGTTGTTCAGTAGTCCAGCCACTTATAATGGGCCACTTGGACATGGGCTGCAGGCAGACTAGCTGTTCTATCTGGGGTTATATGGGCCTAAAAAGTCACCTGACAGTTTGGTTCTGTCTGCTTAATTAGCACATCTGGGGCACATTCAAACAGGGTTTTCTACAAAGGGTGTTCCCTACCTAGGTGGCAACACTTAATTCAATTAAGAGTTGAAGCAGACAGGATTCAGATATGGGATATTACCTAAGATTGTTTCAGTTGCATATACTAACATACACACAGTTGGCGAGTGGGGGTGTTTTTATTTTCCTTTTCATCACATAAAATGAACTTCCTTTGATAAGTGTAGTAGCTGTGGGCACAGGGCACAGTACCAATACTCAGAAAGTACTCTCTTCATAAACATTACCTAATCCAGACAATGTAACCACCTGATGTCTAAACTGAGCATCATCAAATTGAGATCAGTACCAGAGGGCCTGCAACCCCCTGAAATTGGTGTCACCCACTGTCCCAGATTTAGCAGGACTGCCCTGACTTTGTAGGGAATGTTGACTGATTGATTAGCAAGTCTATACTGTAATTTAATCAGGGTTTGAAACCTGGAGATGTGAGAGGGAGTACAACGTACCCTACTTTTTAACCACAGACCTATATTTCTGCATTACTAATATAATTAGCCTGTTATAGGAGTAAAATTTCACTTGTGCTCTTGTATCATAAATGTCATGTCAACTTTTTAAAAGTGTCTCAATAGGATACCTCACTTGTTCATAAGCATTACCCTATCCTCAATTTTTCTAACGCCCCCTGCCCCCCCCAACCCAATTTAAATCAGAAAGTATTACAATAACTTATATAAATAAAATCAGAAACCTCACTGGTACAAGAAAGATATGGAACAATGTAGTATAATGAATGTTGAAATGTGTTTATTGTTTTAATGGAGCAGTGGAAACTGCTGCTTAGTGTGGCTTTGTTTGCTCCCAATAAGATAACGTGATCCCAATCAGATTCCTCTGTGTAGTTGCACAACTATACAGAACAAGCCAAATAAACAATACAAACCAGAGTGAGTCACCAGCACTTCAAAATATCAAATCAGAGCACTGCCAGTGTACTGTAAGCTTTCCCCAGCAATGCAACCAGTCCATTAGAAACACACTGTATTGTATTGTATGTCTTTATTTGTATAGCGCCATTAATGTACATAGCGCTTCACAGTAGTAATACACATGGTAATCATATAAATAACAAATAATATAAATAACAGGTCATGGGAATAAATGCTTCAGACAAACGTAACATTTAGGAAGAGGAGTCCCTGCTTCGAGGAGCTTAAAATCTAAACAAAATACACAGCCTTGTCAGACCTCTAAGTTTAAGAACATGAATATGAAGATATGTTAAATAGGTTATCAAATGTAGACTTCTGAGCCCTTGCACTGCAACAATTATCACTGAATACACATTGCATATTGCTTTTGGTCAGGAATTAATTAGGTGTACATAACTAACTGGAAATTGAATGCTGCAGCGACTCCAAACATGTAGTAATCGAGACCACTTTTTTCCCACTCTGTTGTTAAAAAATTGCTTTTTGTCACCATTATCATCAATCCCAGAAAATGTATGTAAAAAACCCCCAATGTTTCTCCAGATGAGGAAACAGCAGTGTATAACTGAATTGCGACCAAATGAACAAGGTAAATTCTACACAATTTATATTGCAAAAAATGTCATTGAACTTGCACTACATATTCAAATTCCCATTCCCACTAACATAATTGAAATGGAAAATGTATGTTGTATGTTCTGTTTAGTTATTGTTATCATGTACCTTATTTTTAAGTTTCTGCCATTGTACATTTCTATTAAAAAAAACAACAACAAAAAACTATTGCAATATTTATCTGTCTATGTGCTCAAGCATTTTAAAGACAAGAGAACTTCATGACTGGCTGCAACACAACTACCAACCCCTATATATCAACCCCCTCAAGAACAAAATACTGCACACTATCCACTGACTTCTTTCAATGATTATAGGTTCTGTTCCCCCCCCCCATAACTCACCTGTATTTCCACGAACAGCATACCCTCCAAACTGTACCTAGTCAGCTGCACTTATTAACCAGAACATCTTCCGTGTGTGGTAAATTGGTTACAGTAGGTTTGGGAACCTCCATAACTAGACAAAAAAAAGTGATGGTTGGTTAAAAAAAAAAAAAAAAAAAAATATGACAAGAACCCTCCATTGTACAGTGTACAGTAAATACAAATATCACTTGTGGTGCATTTGCATGTCTCTGACAGGTCTGCAACCCTGTCTTTCCCCCATTATCGCTTAGCAAACAGTGTTTCCACTGCAGCCAGGGATTCTGGGGATTCTGGATGATGCAGAGCAACCGTGCGGGCGATTTTTGAAAATGCAATTGAATTCGTTTTTTCGTCAAGGGAGCGGTTCAGCCAATGAGGGCGAACCAGCCTGGTGACGCGTCCTCCACGCCTCCACCACGCCTGCCCATCGCCTCTAGCCTAGTGCATGTTTCGCACGAGCGACAGGCCCGCGTTACGTCACGCGCTCGGTCACGCATGCGCACGCTGCAACTATATTCGCGGCCTAATGCTTATCAATTTTTACGTGAATCCTGTAACCTTATGATTGCCATAGGAATTCCTTGGAAGTACCTGCATCCATCACAAGCAGAGGAACTACAGTGGTGGTTATGTGTAAACTTTTCTAGCGTCTGTAACAGCAGTAGATAAACAAATAGTCAAGGCAAAGACTCACTTGATGTTTTCTGTGGGTAGTAGGGTGGGTACCACACAACAGGAGAGAAAGAATGCAAATTGGGAGTAAAATTGCAGCAAATTGTGTTATGTTTTTTATCTTGCATCTCTTTGCATCAATGTTTCATGGTCTTTGCTCCAAATGTTGCAACATGTGCTTGCGATTTATGGAGTATCAATCGGAGGAGTTATGGAACGCACAGATTATAATGAGATATATCAAATTCTGCATCTGTCATATACTTTTTTTTGTAAAACCTTTCACTTGTTTAAAATATATATATAGATTCCGGGGTATAAACTTCTCTGGCTAATAGTTTGTGTCTCATGCAGGAAACGCTTTTACCTTTAACCCAAACACAAGCAGAAAATGGGGCTATGCAGCAAAACAAACTTCTCTTTACACTTTCTTTACGTTGATATATCACTATCAAATTGGCAGGATACCTAGAAAGACCATTCCATGCCCGTGTACTGCTCACAATAAAAATGTAGCTTTTTTACTTTCCAGGGATGAATCTTTTTTCCCGCCCTTTCATCTCATTTCACCTCCACACTAAGCAACCCTAGGACACACACACACACACACACACACACACACACACACACACACACACACACACACACACACACACACACACACACACACACACACACACACACACACACACACACACACACACACACACACACACGTCTGGTCTGAAAAATCATACACAAAGCTTCATACATGTCGTAGACATGTTAAAATAGTTGGTAGAGACGAGAGAGGAGTCATACATTTTAGTGTTAAAAACTGTTTGCATTTATTTTTAGCATGCACAGGGATTAAGAGAATCATTAGTTCAAGGTCACTGTATATTGTATGAAGCTAGTTTCTTCTCTCCCAGTTTAGTTCAACCAGAGGGTGATCTTCTATACCTGGCCTGCGGAGGGTGATCTTCTATACCTGGCCTGCGTTTGGGCTTAGATTGTTGTGGGGAAGAGAGCTTCTTACTGAGATAGATCAATATCCTAAGAACCAGAGGAAGATCTTAGTGATACACATCCTGCCTTTGAAGTGGGTGAACCATATCCAAATATCAGTGTCAGCTCCCTTTGTGACCATGGCCAAGTGAATTTATCAACCAGCAGTTAGATGGTTAGCTCTCTGGGGCACAGACTCATTGTGCCTAGAAAAATGTACAGGGCTATGTATATAATAATGACCAAAGTATGTCATCTTTTAAAAAAACAAAACGGGACTATTTAAAGCTATAACACCACTGGGACTAAAAAATGGTGACAATGTTTTACTTTCTTCCATCAAAACCCAACCAGTTTTGCGAATGATTACTGCTTTTTTTTGTACTTTAACACATTAACTGCCAGGTGAGCCAGCAATGCATTTTTTGCAGGGATTACTGGGCACTTCGGCAGTGAAGGATATCTGTAATATAAGTGTTTATTTCTTAAAAATGACGTAGGCAGTTTTGCCAAGATATACTCATTGACATAAGGCTCATTTTCATATATACATACTGGGACATAGTATAAGGAGAGACATTACTGAACAGTTGCATGTACTGTATGTTGAAGGCGAAACTGCAGAAAACATGGATCTCCGCAGGGCTGCAGGGATTTTGGTGGATTTACGATTATTAAAGTGATCGTCTAGTCATACAGAAACAATAAACGGGAAACGTGATGTTAAACAATATAATGCAATACAATGATAACATAGATAAATCACACAGTATATCCGAAGAATATATATTTTAAAAAAGAATCAAAGAATTGTATTTTAAGTTGAATTCGGGTCAGTGTGCCTCCTTTAAAATATACTCATATAATTTAATATGTACTTTTGGAGACCTACAGAATATGATCAAACAAAAAATCATATGGTAATCCATAATAATAAAAAAGACTACACATGCATATGGGTCTTTAAGGCTCAGAAGTACAGATACTGTTTGCTTTATTAATAGAAGTCCTATTTCAGTGTTTACGTTTGTTTGCTGGTCCTATCCCTGTGTAGCCAGGTCACCTGATGGCTACTATTCTGCCCTTGGGCTGGCAGTAAACCCTGGTACAATCAGGTTGCCAGTAGTTGCTATGGGGTTTTCCCCCTCCCCTTTGGTACTGAATTTGAGTGACAGCAGGGGGTGGTACATCCTGTTGTAGCTGGGACAACGGGGTGCCCGCCTCCTGGCTGTACATAAGGGCAGGACCGCTCTAAAGGGAGTAGTGTCCTCCCCCTCTGAGGAAGGCAGGTCACACAACTGGGAGCCTGAGATTGGGGCCTTCCCTTGTGTTCTTCCCTCCGAGGGAGAGTGAGTATGAACCATACCTCTGCCTCTGCTAGGGAGGTGGGGAAGAGCTAGGGCGGCTGCGGGTGCCCTTGGCCTGTAGTGGCGATCCAGGGACCATCCTTCAGTGAGAGCTGAGAGAACTGCATCGGGCAGAAGCCTGCCGTGTAACTGTGCCGTAAAGAAGACAATAAACCGTTCCTGTTGTTATATACCTCCTGCGTGGTGCGTGACCTTACTGGGGGGAGAGGTAATAAGTTCTACAGTGGAAGATCACCTTCAGTTCCTGGAGCCTACAGCAGATGGAGGCGCTGCACTGCTAAGGAGTTATGTGGGATATGAACCCCAGAAGCCTGATCCTGTGTCCCCACTACCATCGGCGGACGACTCAACCCTCCTGTTGCCATCAGGTATATGCACCATACACCATAGTAATGGACAAATCTCCCACCGGGTGAGGGAAACACCGTTACACCTGTATTGTATCATAACTGTCCTGTACTTTGGCTGTATACTATAGTGAAAAGTGCTTGGTAAATGGTTGTCATAAAATGCTAAATAACAATGTGTATATAGTGTGGCAGGATGGCCTGGCGGCAGGGTAAGTAAGACGCTAACGCTGTGTTAAGTTTTAATTTTAGTGGTTTATTTGTCACCAAACAGCAACCAAAACATTGGGGCTACTGCCCCTTTAAGGCAAAACACAAAAATAATGAAATAAAATCCTATCCCTGTCAGGGAAACTAACTGAAACACCACTTTATGGTGGCCCTTACTAACAGGGCCGCCAGCTAAGCTGGTTGTCAGCCCAAAACATACCCTGGTATCTGGAACATATTAACAGTCTCTGCACAGAACAAATAAAGGGTTTTTCTCTTATCTGTCAGTCCTTGTCTTTATCCTGGGTGTGGTTCCCAGCAGGCTTGCTTCTTTCAGTCCTAGGGTCCAATACAGCCAAACTCTCCCTGTCTCAGAGAGCTTTCACTTCCCCTCTCTCTGTGGAATCAAGCAGTCTCTCTGTATAGCAGCTTCCTGTGTCTTTTAAAACACTTCCTTGTTTCTCTGTGGAGCCCAACCCCTGATTTATCAGTTTTCAGCTGCTTCTCTATCTCTGTGAGGAGATTAACACTCTGTGTACTATCTGCAGCATCTCTGAATTAACTGTTCCAGCCTACTGAGTCAGTGACTCTGTCACAATAGATTAAACAGTAATTGCATTGTTATTTTAATGCATACTATGTCTCTGTTACTTGTATGCATGTTTTATTCATTTTCGTATTTCTTTGGATGGCAAAGTGTAGATCAAAGAGGAACAATGAAAATGTGCTCATGTATGTGTAACCCCTTGTGTGATGAGCTCACACACTTCCACACTGCCCCCTGGCAGGTTCCACTCTGGACATGTGACTGGTATGACAAAGAGCAGCCAATAATATCGTCTATGGAAGAGGAAGGACTATGAGGGAGAGGAGCCTTTAAAAAAAAAAGGGGGGGCATGTTTAATCAGATCTGCACAGACCTGAGTGTTAAAAGGGTTCGGTTGAGGTCTGCAGAGAGTGCACATGTTCATGTGACAGCAGGAGCAGAGAGCTACAGTTCCAGACATGGATGAGAGATCAAGCGCCGCTGGAGGGAACCCTCAATGGCTATAAAAGCACTGTGGTACCGAAGCACCCTTTTGGAAAAACAGACATACAACAGTTAATACAGAACAAGCTCCCACTGTGTTCTGGCACCATCACAAGCCAACATACCCAGGATTGGGTGACTACTCCACCACTGACCCTGACTCTCACCCGTGCAGCGTTATTGGAGGTTGTGTAGTAACCTGTATATTGTGTGTAGTGATCCTCATCTAAGGATCACAAGGTACCAGAGTCAGAAAGGTATAAGTAAACAAGTTGTATCACCCATACAGTGTTTGTATTATTCCTGCCACCTGACCGTAGGCCACGTTTGGCCCAGTAAGAAATTAACAAGGACTAAGGCCCCAGCCTCAGCCGTAGTCAAATCTGAGAACTAAAAGTAAAAGGGTTATATTGGAGGCGGTGCTGAGATTTTTTTTAAAGATTTAACTAGTGTGGTATAGTTTAAGTTCCCCAATTGTACTGTCAGAAATTGGTATGGTTACACAAGTCATTAAGACGATTGCCCCATAGCGCCTCTGCCACCATTTTGTTCAACGTCACAATGGGTGCTACCATTTTAAGTGATTGATGCACGCATGATGGCCTAAACTGTGATAAGGCACTGCTTCTGACGGTCCCAGATACAACTGAGGATGCGAGTGTCAATGAAGTAAAAGGTCGATGGGACAGTCGAAAGAACAGTGTGGTGGCAGCTTCTCGGCAGCTTCTCTGGCAGATGAGAAGTTACCTGTTCAGGTACTGAAACCCTGCATAGGCCTTTGGACGGCACAGAGCAGTTCTGTAAGCAGTAAGAACTCCATTGAAAAGGCTGCTCTTCTGTCCAGTCGATCCGAGGGTTATGCAGTTGAAGTCATGGGAGTCCCAGGATGATGTCAACGGTAGGAGAATGAATGACATCAAAACGGACCCTTTCGGTATGAACTTCTCCTGTCTGCAATTGAAAAGGGATAGTTTGAAGAGAGATGAAGGCTGGTTGTAAGGGTTGACCATCAATAGCCTCTAGTCCTACGGGGTGACTTTTACATTCCAAAGGAATTTTATTTTTCTCCGCGAACCTCTGGTCCATGAAATTCCCACCTGACCCAGAGTCCAGAAAGGCCCGAGTAGTGGCCTTGAAGGTGTCACCAGTTAGGTTGATGGGTACCAAAAACCTGGTTGGCATCTTGGGAGGAGAAGTAGATAATGTTCTCAGTGTGCTCCTCCCGGCTCTCGCTGGGGACTTGGTGTTTCCTGACTTCTGGGGGCAAGCAATTACCTGGTGTCCAACATTACCACAATGAAGGCAGAGTCAAGCATTACGTCTGCGTTGTTTCTCACCGGGCGATAGCTTGTTGCCTCCAAGCTGCATGGGTTCTTCCAGATTTGGAAGAGGGGGGTTAAGAACCTCTGTGTAGTGGCTGCAGGGAGACTGCATACCTTGCTTGCGTCGATTTCTCTCGCCCTTCTTTCCTGTAATCTCAGGTCCACTCGGATGAATAGGCCGGTGAGCTCCTCCAGTTCTGTGGGGCGTTCCTGTGCAGCAAGTACGTCCTTAGCGTTCTCGGACAGACCTTGCCAGAATGCTGCTGCCAATGCCTCATCGTTCCAGCCGGTCTCAGCAGCTATGGTACGAAATTCGACTGCGTACCGGGCCACGGGACGACTGCCTTGGGAAATATGGAAGAGAGATGAGGCAGCGGTTACCTTGTATCCGTGTGTGTCGAATACTCTGTGGAACTCTTTGGTGAAGTGGCCTATGTCGCACGTGAGGTCTGGCATTTGTTCCCAGATGGGTGAAGCCCACGCCAAGGCGTCATCAACTAGCAGGGACACAATATAGGCCACCTATCACTGGGATAGAAAACGTGATGGCATCAATTCAAACTGAATAGAACACTGGTTAAGAAACCTGCGACAACCAAGAGGTTCGCTGCCATAGCGATCGGGTGTAGGGAGTCGGGGTTCGGAGGCTCCGTTCATGGGAACGGTTGTGGGAGCAGACACCGCTGAGGGGAAAGAGTCCACAAGAGCACTTTTAGCCTGGGCTGTCATAGTGAATGTGCAGGACTCGACCCACCTCAGCGGGGTCCATGTTTGTGGGACTGAGCATACTGTAACGAGTGCTCACCACAAAGAGGACGGGACCACAAGGCTGAGGTGGGGATAGTGATATAAACCGACCTACAACCGCGTAACCGCGTCCGGAGTGCAGAGTGAAGGTCGTGTAGCCGGGTCAGGGTAGGAGAAGTCAGAATGGTAGTTATATTCATGTCAGGATCCGTGATCCGCGACGCGCTCGGCTCACCCTGTGCTTACCTCAACCTGTGATCGGGTCAACCATGACGCTCCTCCTCCTGTGACCAGCTGCCATCAATGGGCGTGTGTGCATCCCGCGCGGAGGTAAATACGCTTCCATCGGGTCCCGCCTCCATACTCCGCTCACATGGTGACATCATTGGTGTGCAGGGCGCCCACGTGGTGCGCGGTCAGCGCGTGCACGAGTCGCATCATCTGGCGTCATCAGGGATTCTTCCCACACCTGTCTCCTGCACTCAAACCACCAATCACGGTCAGCCTTATTGACGCACCTCCTTCTGTATGCAACCTCATTGGTACCTCTCTCCTATATATGCTCAGCCGGCTCACTGGCAAATCGGCTGAGCATAAACCTTTCTATGTGCGAAGTGTTCACTGCTACTCTTGCCTCCACAGTCTTCTCTTGTACGGTTCCTAGCTTGTTCCTGACCCCGGCTATTCTTCTGGGCTCCGCTCTTCTACGCTCCTGACCCTGGCTACCAACGACGATCCGCACCTCTCCAATCCAGACCATGGCTAAGTACCCGTAACACTTGCGCTGCACATGAGCAAGTAAGGACCCCAGTACTGAGGTGGGGAAGTATAGAACCACACACCCACAGCTTCGGAAGTGTGTCTTGTAGGCGGATTGTCCACGTAGCTGGGTCTGGTTTGGAGAGAGCGGGTTAGTCCTGATACTTGCCGTGGTCTTGGAATGGAGAGGTCAGAATAGTCAAAGTCCGTTAAGCCGTGGTCTGGGGTTGGAGAAGTCAGAATCGTGGAAGTCCGTATAGCTGTGGTCTGGGTTGGAGAAGTCCGCAGAGTCGAGGGTAAGCCAGGGTCAATATCCAGAGGGGTGCAGAAGTCAAGCCGGGTCGGTACACATAGAATCAAACTGCAGGAAGGAAGACAAGACAAGGAGTAATGCACAACAGACGCAGGAGCTCAAGGGAACAACAAGTGATGCTCAGCAAAGCAGGAAGGGAACTGCAGGATATTTGTAGTACACAGGAACCAGTAGCAAGGGAGGCAGAATGGAGGCACGGCCTCAGCGTAGGCAAGGTTGGCTGCAGGAGACCAGTGGGCTAGATGAGTACTTGCCATGCAGCTGGAGAACGGTGCACGGGGACGACCGCAGTGCAAGGAGGAGAACAAACAGCTGTCATCACATCGGCTCCAAGTACAGTCCTTACTCCAGGTACCAATAGGAGGATGCCAGACAAACAACCAGAGTCCTCATCACACACCATCCTCATCACTGGACTAAAGCACATTGTGTATTATACTGTGATCTTTTAATTATTGATCTATAAAAACTGTTATATATGCTCCAAAAGCGCACCTCTCTTTCTGTTCTTGACATTTCCACATAGGATTGGTAATCCTTTTATGGGGCAGCACCAAGAGCATATTCTATCTCAACTTTTGGATTCTATATCACAGCATATACAGTATGACTTTTCTGTGGGATTGGATATTTCAGGACACATTAAGGGGCCTATGCAGATACGTTTTGACGTTGTAAATCTCCAAGTGCTCAAAATCTCAAAATGTTGGCGTATTTAATACAACATATGCAGAGAGGTGGGAAACTTGAATAACAAGGCTAGAGCTGAAGTGGCGAAAATTTGTCCGTTTTAATCTCGCCATGTTCAGCGGAGTGACTGTGCATTAGCGATTTTTTTTTCCTTCTACTTGTGGCACTGTCCTCGCGCAACTCTCGCGCGACTTTGAAACCATTTGCCGCCGAAAATTAAAGTTACAGGAATCCATTCCAGTCACAGCGTCTCTGTGAATGCATACAGAGATTCCTGTGACACTGAAACGTCTCGCCTCACAAGTACATTGTACAGTACTACACTGAAGGCACATCTACACATATTTTCAACATCTCTTCACTCTGCCTTTTTGCCACTCTGCACTGGTGGGAGGGAGGGGGCGGGGTTAACAGAAACGGAATATAGAATAGTGGCGCGAGCAAAGTAATTGGATTGCAGAAAGCGTTAGACGGTAAAGAAGTGTTTATTACAATTTTACATTTACATTTCCACAAATCTTCCACATTAGCAATTACAATAATAATAATAAAGTACACATAACATGTACTGCACCGACACACTTTATTCGAGCAAATACCCAGTATGTACCTGGCAGATACCTGGAATGCGCCGCTCCTCACCTCTGACAAGCCCCGTTGCGTTTGCCTTCCCAGCCTGGGTTCATGCCTGGCTGACGGGCGGCTGATCTGTTAAATGATAATGATTAGGATTTAATAGGCTGCAATGCTTCGCGTGTCTACCAGATGGCATAAATTCATGAATTGTAATACAGTATATATGTATATACTGTGCAGTATTGCAGCCAGCGGGAATAAAATGCTTCAATCCCTGCCTGGAAAATAACCCAATGCACTCGGGCAGAAAACAGTCACAAACCTCAATACACCCGGGTATACCCGAATTCGTGGGACTAGCCGAGCTCGAATAAAGTGTGTCGCCAGTGTAACTACACAGTCAATGCCAGTATTTTCTGGCGATCAATTTTGGCGTTTATAGCGCACATAACGGAGCTGAACGTGGCGGAAATGTCCAACATTGCGTCCCTGCATTTGGCGAAACTGGGAAAATTGCGAAATGCCTGAAAATTGTATAATTCGCCACCACATTTGCTATCTCAGTGAACCTAGCACATTTTTTTGGCGATATACTGGAAACTCGCCACTAGTACACTATTCTCTGCATAAGGGAAGCTAATTTTGGCAAATACATGGCGTTATTACTGTTAAACGGCCTCTCTGCATAGGCCCCTAAGTCTGGTATATCTTTTTTTATTATTTCTTATTTTGGGTCTTACTCGTCCACTGTTATATTACAGATAGAGTACAAGTTGCCTTTTCCTATTGTAAGTTTTCATGGTTCATGTCATACGTTTAGACCATTTGAGTCTAGGGTGTCATATAGGTTTTCTTATTCACCGTTCAATTATCACATGGTAATACACACCTTTCAGCATTATTGACTACCATGCAGTGAGAGTAGCCCATTTCTGCACATGGTTCAAGGTTATATAGAGCACATTGTTTTTCGTGTTTCGTTGTAATACCATAGGTGTATGCAAAGGCGGAACTAGAGGTCTGTGAGCCACGGTGCAAGTGTTAAAAAAAGCCTCCCCCCTTTTCTTTCCCCTTTTCGCCCCCCTGGCCCTACCCGTGAAGTGGTGCATTCACGCACTGGTAGTGGAGGGAGCCCACCCAGGCGGCTATTGTGGAAGTTGGACCCGACTTCAGGTGCAGCCTAAATTGTGTGCTAGACCCACCAGGGCTGTCTCCTTCCAGCAAATCACAGATGGACACAGGTAGGGGGTAGGGGAGGGGGATAGAATGGGGGGCCTGTAGACGTGCTGAAGCGCTTTTCCAGGTGATAAAATAAGTGCTGGAACAGCTGCATCGGTGTATATTTATGTTTTGGATTTTTTCTTCAAATATGTTTTACATTTACTAGGGTTGAACATTATTTGCTAGTTAACTGCTCAGATCCTTTTCATTGCCTGATTTTGCCTCAACTATTTTATACAACTTCATGTCATCTGCATATTTTGCTACCTCGCTCTATTCTTCTTCTCTAGTTCATTTAGAAATATATTAAAGAGTACACGCCCGATACAGACAGCCTGAGAAACCCCACTGTTTACTTTGTTGCTAGTGGGCCCATGAGACTTTAAAAGGGGGGCCAGAGTAATAGGTGATATATGCAAAGTGCGAGACACAGCAAGTGGAAAAAGAAAAGTGAGAAAAAGTCAGAGATCGTGACAGAGAAATTAGATTCTTTCCCTTCATCAATAACCCAGTTAATGTATTCTACGGTGTAAAAAAGCTTAATTCTTTTAAATGGGATTTTGTGAGATCCTAAGTCTTAAACCTTTATCATTTTACTTTTGTGCATTGAATATAGAATGCGGGTCTTAAAGGCGAAACATCTCCTTTTGGGGAGGCTTGGTGTAAGAAGTTTGTGACCTACTGTCCAACTCTTTGTTTCCTGCCCTTTTACCAGTTACTCATCTACAACAGTATGTTTCCACTTATCTGAACACCGTTTTGTTTATTTTCAGTCTATGATGATGGGCTTTAACAAGAGCTTTGAAAATCAAAGAATACTGCTCCATATTTATTCATCAGTCTTCTGCCATAAGTAATTTTCCGTTTCTGGAAGACACCTATGACTTATAAGGGCTGTAAGGTGACATCCAGCACCGAGGGGTGATTTATGGCAGTAGATATGACCAAAGATGTACTGGATATCCCTTATCCATGTGTTAAACATCCATAGAGGTAAAGGTGCACAGCAAGAAGAGAGTGGGTCAGAGGCTACTAAAAAATAACTTTTATTGGTCCATTAAAGAAGGAACTGTTTGTACCAGTCAGGCATTCCACAAGTTCAACTAGAGGGATATTTTAAATTATTGATGAAATCATAGGATCTGATATAAAAAATCATAGGGTATATAAATCATGTCAATATCTCCACGACCAAAGACCAAACAATTATAGTTTATTTCAATGAACCCACAGGCATGATCAGCAACACAATGTACATTTTTTTTTTTAAATTGGGAAATAAAAGGGCTCGTTAATAAAAAGGTTAGGTTAAGAGGCAGACAACCTGCAGCTTACCAAATGTTACCAAGTACAGTACTCAGTTCAGACATCTAAACGTAATTGTATCACGAGCCTTTTCATTTATTTATACTCGCCATATGCCTGTCATTTTGGAGACCTGTGGATGTAATGTCGTCATTCATTAGACTGTGTAGGACAACAAAGCCATGTGATTATGTTGCACTCTATTCATTCCTTCCTGGCCTTTACTACTGGGTAAGAGGATGATCTATGGGACATCTAGAGCACGGCGTCTGGCCGGCTTGAATTTTCTTTGATACCTGAACCAGCATTGTTGTATCAAAGGCATACAATACCTGTTCCTATTTAGATCTGCAAGGTATGCAATATCTTGAATTCAATACAATCTACATTTCAACATGATCTAAATGTCAAATAAAACAAACAATCCTTAGATGAATTTTTATGCAAGCAGATAACTTGGATTTAAGTAATAACCCCCAAAGAACAGGGCATTACCGGGCAACAATACAGTGGCTTCACAGCATATTGAATATTTTTATAGTGTGACAAAAGTTTGAAAATGCTAGTCAATGGGGGTTAATCATTAAACTTCAATAGTGCCGATTGGGGCAGTATGACACTGAAACTCCCATTCCAGTACATGGGAGTTTCCGGGCAATAGTGCTCTGATCGGCACTATTGCAGTTTAAGGAATAACCCCCTATGTCTGACCAGTGGTGCTGACCCCTTCAATTTAACATTAAATTGAACACACAATAAAATTATATGTAGATGAATTTTCAATCATGTAATACTTAAAATAATATTTCCCTCAAGACAGAGCATTACCTGGCAATTATCCCTTTGAGTGCCAGAGGTGCCATGGTACCAGAGTGCCACGGACCCTCTGATACTGCAATCACGTCATCGCTTCTCTGAAGTGGTCATGTAATCGTTCAATCACTTATGACAGAAAGGAAGTGGTGGACATATTGCATACCTAGAGAAGCCCCCTACTATTCATGTCTCCAATATATTGTTGGATCCCACACACCTATCCTCCATAGGAGAGCAGGACACGATCTCCTTTAGCAGGCTTGTTTTGACATAGCTACTACTTCATGGGGCCCCTAGAGTGCCAGACCCCATGATGTAGTAGCTCCGTCCCAGGGCACCCAAAGAGATAGTAGAACAGTTTGCTTTGGGCCTGTACCCAGTTACCCACCATAGCATACCCATCCCACATTGATTCAGAACGATCTCACCCGTGATCTCCGCGACGTCAACGCAATGACGTCATACCCGATGTACGTTTCGCACTCGGGGCTGGCGCTTTCTCAAGGTGGGAGGTCAACACCACCTTGAGAAAGCGCCAGCCCCGAGCGCGAAACGTACATCGGGTATGACATAATCGTGTTGACGTCGCGGAGGTCACGGGTGAGATCATTCTGAATCAATGTGGGACAGGTATGCTATGGTGGGCGGCAGGTGTACCAAGCTTTGATAAGGTATATACGGCAATAATATAGACACACACACTGTGAGCAGACCCTGTGTCACAGCATGACATTTCTCTGTTCTCTGCATTTATACCGCAAGCCATTACGAACATAGTGGTTGGTCCTATTACACACAATTCATTATATGTGGGTTTATTATTCTGTGCATTCAACCTGCGTTATACTGATATTGTGGGACCTATGATGCAAATGCTACATGCTGTAGATATGCTGTGACACTGACACTACGGGAGTGTTCTTATGTGATACTGTGGTGTGTCTTAAATATAGAACTATATTGCTGGGCTTTACAGTTTTGTCCCATTCATGTATATGCATATGTACCCACCATATATAGCAACCCTTGATTTGCACATCTAGAGAGGAGGATGTGCCTTGTTAGGTATACCAATTATCTGGTTCTAATTAGACACTAATTGGGGCACATGCCTAAACCGCATCCTAGTACCAATATAGGTATCTGTGCGTAACTCTAATACAGAGATGTCTAGTACCTGAATGGTTACCTTGAATTTTACTGTTTAGGCACAGCAAAGGTACCTCTCTAGAAGCCTCCCACTAACAGAACGATCTAGTAATTACAGCAAGGGACTATCCTATTATTCAATTTGGGATTACCCATTGTTCCCTGCTGGTGTCACTATATCACCCCTTTTAATGGTTTTAAATATCATTAGAGTATGCCTCGTTGTTTATGGGTAAATAACATTTTATTATTTTGGCCAATTATAGGCTTTTAGTGGCAACTGTGCTCCTACAGTGTTGGGAGCGGTTACTTTGTGTACCCTAAATAGCCAACTAAACATTGTGTCAGGGAGTATTTTACCCCTATACATTATAGCAGCCTTGAAGTGCAACCAAATAGGGATCTTTAGGAGATCTTGTGATCTCCTAGTTTGTGTTTGTGTATTATCACCATTCCCCTGCACCGGCTGTGCTTTGATTGAAAATTACATTAATATTTAAATTTGGTGAGCGGTTTACCACAATTTATATTCTATTACTACTAATGCCTGGCATTTTAACCAATCAGAAAGCAGTGAATTCAATAATGCCGGAATTTAAAATCATTTCACCGATGATATGTAATAATTGGAATGCTTAAACTTTTGAATCATACAGATATCAAACAGTGGTTGTGATATGATTTGTGATGGAATAAGCCCTCCCTGTAGGGTTATGGTTGAACCTCATGGCCTTTCAAGCAACTGTACTCCCAAAATATGAAAAGGAGGTCATAACCTAAACTGATTGTTTTTTTGCTTTTGATTTTTTCTAAATCTTTTTTTTCCCTTCTGGTTATTGTTTCACTGGTATCAGTTGTTACCATGACAGGCTCTTTTGTCTTAATGTATGTGTGTATGTACTGTATATGTTTACTTGTATAGACCATCCATATACGTAGCACTTCACAGCAATAATACATGTAACCAACCTACTGTATGGGATTCCCTGGCCTTTTAGGGGCTAATGGTGCAGACTCACATAGACAGTGATACTTTTCCTATTACACTGGATTGGGGGTGAGTCAGCAGGTGCTAAGCTCCACCCTATGTTGCCTGGAGACAAAGACGTCAGAGGGGGCATATATAGAGGTTCTAGAGGTCAGGTTCCTGGAGGAGTGAGAGTGAAGTGTATATAGTTTAGAAGTACTGTATGTTCCTGAGTATATAGGACACACTGTTTATTATGTTCTAGTTAGGGACAGTGCACCTTCTGATAGGGTCCAGAGAGATGACCAAGGTGAACACAGCGGTTCACAGAAGAAGAGGAGGCATGCATACCACAGAATATCCAATGAGGGGGATCCCATAGGATCAGCTCAACAGGCAGATCCACACACACCTTTGTTTCAGTCTGTCTAGAAGTGGCAGTTCAGAGACAGGAGTGGGGTGTAGATCCCCTACCTATATTGAGTCGGCCAAGGCCTGAGAAGGGGTCCCTATTGACAGAGTGTAAAGTACGTTATACAGAACAGGGACAGGTCTATTAAGGATAAACCAGTAGTGTCCGCACCTCCCCAAGGTGTAAAGTGAGGGTGCCTGGGGATGAAACCGCCAAGAGTACAGACAAGCCATATGAAACTGATGACACCTATACGTATGTATACTGTGAATGGATGAGAAGAGCCCTAGTAAAAGGGGGCATACATAAAGAGTGTTGTTTGTACTACAAAAGTTCCTGGTGCCCATCATTTCCATTTTGCTACCTCATCGCCCTGCTGAACGAAGCCTGCACCCTGAATAAGGTAAAGCCTTCTGAGTAGCCACTAATAGACATACTGATGTAAACTCTCTAGGAGCTGGGAAGAGGGTTACATACACGCAACAAAATAATGAGACATAATGGGAAAAAGTGCTTCCATCATAAAAGTACATTAGGAAAATAAATCCCTGCCCAAAGAGCGTACAATGTAAGTGGTATCTATGGAGAACTTATAGACACAGTAGACGGGTCTTAGGTGAGAGAAGGTGCTTAGTGGATGTTTGAGAGGAAGGACAGTCATAAAGTGTGGGACAGGTTCTGGGCTTTTAAGTGGGTGAGGGTTTTAGATACAAAAGGGAACAACCGTTAGCAGAATGCAAAAGGTGAGCATGGATATAGCAAGAAATTGGGGCTGATATATAAGGCTGAGGAGTATATAGCTATTTTAACTTTCCTTGGAGTTAATTTATTAGCAACTGATATTGTCTGAACTGCGTACAGTAACACGGATGGAGTTACTAAAGACAGCAGTAAAATGGCTTCACAATGGTAAAGATAAAATAAATATATATTTTTTATGGTGAATACAAGGGATTCTTTTAATTTTGTGGCATCATTTGAAGGTCCAATTAATAAATTTAGCAACATCTAGGTAAGAAAATGTTCCCTTCCATCAAAAGAATTCAGCTTAGTATCCAATGAATAAGTAAACACCATCCTGGGTTGTGTTACATTTGTTTAGTTTGTGTTTCTAACCCTCTCTTGCTGTTTTATTCATGTAGCTATTGAATTTCCTTATTCAGTTTCAAGGATAAAAAAAAAAACAAGGAAAAAATTAATTGGGTAACAAGTAATAGATTTCATCTCTCAGCGTTCCTTCCCAAAGGCCTGTTTTACAAAACTCAGCTGTGTCTTTTCACCAGAGAGTTGACAATGCCACAGAATATTCAGCCGAGCACGTTTTGCACACTTAGAACTAATTGCAACAGGCTTGGTGTCTCCAGGTGAAACACAAAGGCAGAATTTGTAGGATTTATCAATGACGGCAGCATTCTTAAGGGATGTAACAGGTCAATATTGGAGCTCTGGGTATATTAAACTGGTACAAAACAACCAAACATTTTGGTTTATCCGGAATAGTCATAGTTTGCAGAACTAAGCCAGGAAAAATTGTAGACATATGAAAACCATCAAATCACTAAAACGTGTTAAGGATCTCATAGATTACATATCTAGAGCAGCCAACTACTAATCATATCGCCAATGAGTTGTTGGGTCACACAAACCGGTTCTGTGTGAGTCAGGGTTACCTTTAATCTGGAATTAAATCTGTCAGGACAAGATAATTAACATAAAGAATCCCAGCAAGCTCCAGAAGCCCCAAAACATACCCCAGAATATATATATATATATATATATATATATATATATATATATATATATATGTGCCAAAAGGAGTGCTACTGGGCATGGCTAAATGTATACAACAAAAGACAGAAAAGCCCAACGCTATATCCAATATGACAAAAATACACAGTGAAATACCTATATATTCTCTTGAAAAGGTTAATTTAGTTAAACCCTTTGGTCAAAGCATTATAAGCCTGCAAGCCACATCAAGGCATGACCAAGTTTGCAGGTCCTAACATCAGCTGATTAAAATTCTTATTTGCCTCTATAATTAGAGGAAGAATGATCACATTGGATCTGTCCAAACCCAGCAACATGAAAGAGACCTGTGTAGTTCCCTTTCCCCCGTGCCTGGGGAATCTATTTGCGCTGCCGTTACCCGAGTGGCTAACAGGAGGCCTGATCCTCTGCTGAAGGGAGCCTGGGGTGACCTTGTTCACTAACACACACAGCGCCTCCACCTGAGAAGGACCTTAGCCCCTCCTAAGACAATACAGCAGTAAATATACATGGAAAGGTGAAGAATAGTGCGCAACTACTAAACAATCCACAACGTGAAGTGATAATACAGTGGAAAATAAATAAATAATACGTGACCTTATGGACACTAAGTAAAATGGAGCATCTGCAGCTGTGATACCTGGGATGGCTCAGAACACCCTCTAGAAGTTTAGACAAATACACAAAAGACACAGCGCACAACACTCATAGTGCATTAAAAATTATATTAAAACAACCATTCAATAAGTTAAGTATTGTGCGTACATTAAAGGAAATTTAAACAAGCATGTCAGGGGTTATGTTACCCGTGCACCACTCAGAACGCCAGATCAGATGTCGTCAGTGGTATTGGAAGCAGTTCCTCGATCTCCCGGTTCCAAGTGGGTGTGTACAGAGTCCTAAGAGTCGCCACTCACATGGGTTGATAGTCCAGCACGTCCGTGGTGCTCACGTGAGAATCATCGCATCAAACGGATCTCCACGATGGCTGGAATCCTCTCACAGTCCTCCGTTCCGGCACTTCCGGGTTGATGACGTCACTGGAAGGCGACACTACAACTCGCGTCGCAGGCTTCCTCCGGTAGCCGAATAGCCCACAATGTTAGGGCAAGATATAAATGGTAGAACAATAGCACTTTATCCAACGCGTTTCGAAACCGTAAGGTTTCTTCATCAGGGATATTTGAATGATCAGAACACAGGCATTGAAGTACCCCACGCCTGCACCCAATTGGCCCGTCAATTAGGCGCACCAGCCAATAGGATGGAGGCGAGGAGGAGTCAATAGCCCGGATCATAACAGCATATAGTTGCCATTGGCAACGTTACAACAATACAAACTTTATTAACACGAACAACAATACACTGTTGATAATAGGAAAAAAACAGCTCTAAAATAAAGAAAGAGGTGTTAATATATATTCACACAAAAGTAATTTAAATATTAAGTAATATATAACACCTACAGAATCAATTAAACCTGAAAAAAGTCGAGGATAACAAATCTTAAAGAAAAAGCATGAAGCATATAAAATATATGTATATAAATGGGATATATTTACTAGAAAAAAACAATATTAAAATTAGCAATAGTAAAATAGCAAAAATATTTTGTAAAGATATTTTTACAGAATAGAGCCACAGATCATCATGATGAGGACAATCAATAAAGGGACCAAATATCAATGTCCTCATTTAAACCCCCGGATACAAAGTTCTCAATTTATGTATCCAGAAGGTTTCTTGTACAGATAACTCTTTAACCCTATCACCTCCCTTTCTGTTTCTTGGAACATGTTTAATACCCTTAAAAAGCAAAGAGGAAGGATCCCCATTATGGTGCTGAACATAATGTTTTGATAAACTATGTTTCATAAACCCAATTTTGATGTTACGTAAATGTTCTTGGATGCGCACCTTGAGAGGGCGCTTAGTGCGCCCCACATAATGTAGGCCACGGGGACATTCTATTAAATAGACAATATGGTCTGAATTACAATAGATGAAGTCAGAGATCTCATAGACTTCTCCTGTAGAATTACAGGTAAATATTTTTTTATTTGGGTGCAGATGTTTACATACTGAGCATTTTCCACATTTAAAGTTTCCAACAGGTTTAGCGTTCAACCATCTTTTCTCCCCAGCTAGATTCTCTTCAATTTTTATATCACTAGGGGATAGAGTGTTTTTGAGGTTTTTCGCTTTCCTGTATATAAATTTTGGGAACTTTGAAATGTGAGCCCCCAATATTGGGTCACTAGAAAGAATAGCCCAATGTTTTTTAACAATTGTTTCTATTTGCATCGTCATAGAGTTGAAATTGGTGATGAATGCAACATTGCATTTACCTTCATTGTCCTGCTGATTTTTTTGTTGTTTTACCTTAGGAATTAACATTTGGCTCCTGTCAAGTTTTCTCACTTTGTCTAGATCACTATTTAGTTTATTCAGAGAATATCCTCTCTCCAGAAATCTGGAGGTCAAGTTGTTTGCCTGTGTTTCGAAATCCTTATCCAAGCTGCAATTCTTTCTTAACCTATAAAACTGGCCACGAGGGATATTTTGAATCCATATTCTCTTGTGGTTACTCGTGGCCAGTAACAAGTTATTTGAATCAACATCCTTAAAGTGTGTTTTAGTTGTTAGCTTCCCTTCGTTTGTAACCGTCAAACTTAGATCCAGGAAGCTTATTTCCCTTTCATTATCCAGGTGTGTAAAAGATACATTTCTGTCGTTACTGTTAATGTATTGTACAAAATAACCTATAGAGCATTGGTCACCATCCCATATACATAGGATGTCATCTATAAAACGACGCCATAAAATAATATTTTTACTAAAGGGATTATTGTTGAAAATGTATTCACATTCCCATCCTCCCATGTACAGGTTTGTGAAACTGGGGGCAAATCTTGTGCCCATAGCAGTTCTGCAAACCTGCAGGAAGAATTCATAAAGAAACTGTAACGTACGTGCTCACCACAAACCTGGACCGGACCGCGGGGCTGAGGTGGGGATAGATATACACCAACCTTAGACCACGAAGCCTGATCCGGGTTGCGAATTCTGTGGTCGTACGTAGCAGGGTCGGGACTGGAGAAGGCAGGATAATCCGTGGACAAGCCGGGGTCAGGATAGGAGAAGGCTGGGTAAACAATATCTATGCTGGAGTTCGGCAACAGGACGCTTGGGCGAAGGTGCTCCAACGAAGACAGGAACATGAGATCCAGTGCGTCAGCACAAAACAGCACCCCCTAACCGGGTACAGCTGTGAGTAGTGGAGACCACCGGGAGAAGGAGATTGCAGCAGGTAACAACGATGCTGGCCTCTACAAGGAGAATATGCAGCAGGTATCCAGAAGCACTGATGCAGGCCTCTGCAGGAGAGAAAACAGAGAACAGGTACTGCAGACAGGACAAGAAACACTGAGGCTTCAGTGTAACCACAGCCGCGCGGTGGAGTCTGCCAGTAACAGAGAACTAAGACCAGAAGGCCAGGCAGGCCAAACACAGGCTGTGGCAAATACAGTTACTAGAAAGTCTATGACCAGCAACTTCCTGGTGGGCGGGGCAGGAGTAAAATAGAACAGCCAGCCAATGAGAGAGAGCTGCATAGGAGGCAGCAAGAAGCAGGCTGCAGTCCAATAGCAGAAGCAGGTGATTCTGATTGCAGGTACAAGGGAACGTTTCCTAGAAGCTGCAAGGTTCTGTAAGGACAAGGTTTCAGCAAAACCCAGGAGCGGATTCCTTGCAGAAACATAAAATAGTTGTGTTTCAATATAAAGTTTATTGAATCCAGAATAAACGTTCTATTTAAAGGATGTAGATCTCGAATCACCTGATAGAAAGAAGTCAACGTCCGCCAAGCCTTCCATATGTGGTATATTCGTATAGAGGGCCTGCACATCACATGTGAGCCATCTATACGAATCTTTCCACTCAAGACCCTGTAGTAAATTTAATACTGAAGTGGAATCCCTTAGATAGGAGGGAAGTTTAACCACATAGGGCTCGAGAAAATGGTCAACATATTGGGAAAGATTTGCAGTTAGGCTTTGGATTCCCAAAATAATCGGTCTACCAGGTGGGTTTATTAGTGTTGTATGTATTTTGGGAAGATGGTAGAATATTGGGATTTTTGGACAGCTTGAGTAACGAAAATCGAACTCATTCTTTGTAATTACACAGGTAGTGAAGGCTTCATCCAAAAGGCCTTTAAGTATAATTAGAAATTCACCAGTAGGGTCCTTCTTAAGTCTCATGTAGGAAGAGGTGTCGTTCAAGAGTCGCAGTGCCTCTCCCTCATAGTCTCTACGGTCCTGTAGAACGACACCTCCCCCCTTATCGGCCTGTCTAATGATCAGATTATTATTTTCTTTCAGGAATTTTAAAGCCAGGGTTTCTTTTTTATTGAGGTTATGTTTTATATCACCAGATTTCACACTACTCGTTAGAGAATTAAATTCATTATTGACCATATTGAAAAAGGTCTATGAGATCTCTGACTTCATCTATTGTAATTCAGACCATATTGTCTATTTAATAGAATGTCCCTGTGGCCTACATTATGTGGGGCGCACTAAGCGCCCTCTCAAGGTGCGCATCCAAGAACATTTACGTAACATCAAAACATTATGTTCAGCACCATAATGGGGATCCTTCCTCTTTGCTTTTTAAGGGTATTAAACATGTTCCAAGAAACAGAAGGGGAGGTGATAGGGTTAAAGAGTTATCTGTACAAGAAACCTTCTGGATACATAAATTGAGAACTTTGTATCCGGGGGTTTAAATGAGGACATTGATATTTGGTCCCTTTATTGATTGTCCTCATCATGATGATCTGTGGCTCTAATCTGTAAAAATATCTTTACAAAATATTGTTGCTATTTTACTATTGCTAATTTTAATAATGTTTTTTCTAGTAAATATATCCCATTTAGATACATATATTTTATATGCTTCATGCTTTTTCTTTAAGATTTGTTATCCTGGACTTTTTTCAGGTTTAGTTGATTCTGTAGGTGTTATATATTACTTAATATTTAAATTACTTTTGTGTGAATATATATTAACACCTCTTTCTTTATTTTAGAGCCGTTTTTTCCTATTATCAACAGTGTATTGTTGTTCGTGTTAATAAAGTTTGTATTGTTGTAATGTTGCCAATGGCAACTATATGCTGTTATGATCCGGGCTATTGACTCCTCCTCGCCTCCATCCTATTGGCTGGTGCGCCTAATTGACGGGCCAATTGGGTGCAGGCGTGGGATACCTGTGTTCTGATCATTCAAATATCCCTGATGAAGAAACCTTATGGTTTCGAAACGCGTTGGATAAAGTGCTATTGTTCTACCATTTATATCTTGCCCTAACATTGTGGGCTATTCGGCGACGCGAGTTGTAGTGTTGCCTTCCAGTGACGTCATCAACCCGGAAGTGCCGGAACGGAGGACTGTGAGAGGATTCCAGCCATCGTGGAGATCCGTTTGATGCGGCGATTCTCACGTGAGCACCACGGACGTGCTGGACTCTCTACCCATGTGAGTGGGGACTCTTAGGACTCTGTACACACCCACTTGGAACCGGGAGATCGAGGAACTGCTTCCAATATCACTGACGACATCTGATCTGGCGTTCTGTGTGGTGCACGGGTAACATAACCCCTGACATGCTTGTTTAAGTTTCCTTTAATGTACGCACAATACTTACCTTATTGAATGGTTGTTTTAATATAATTTTTAATGCACTATGAGCGTTGTGCGCTGTGTCTTTTGAGTAAATATACATGCTTGGTAATATAAAGGAATATTTACGAAACATATAATCATCACTATACAACTACGCAACACAATATCAACCCCGGGGAGTATCCCCACAGTACTTAGGGTGCGGTGGCACCAGTTTCCGTCCCACAATGTCAGTCCCCACCCAAAGTGTAGGAAGTAGCGCTACCCCTGAGGACTATTGTGCACTTAGATGGGATACCTTCCTGGTCTTAGTCAAGACCAGGCCACTATGGCAGATGATTCCCTGGGTCGCAACGAGTCCCATGCTGCTTGGATCCTCAGGCGTCCGCCTCTGGAGGGATCTCCCGCTGGAGGGTGTCCCTATAAGACTGTCTCTGATGGTATAGGCCAGGGTCTGGTCCCAGACCGCAGTCCTCGCGCACCATGTGGCGTCTTGTCACTGGCGCCTGATACTAGTGCTGCTGTTGTGGCAATGTCCCTATCTGGGGCCTTCCATGTAGCAGCCACAATCTAATAATGGTCGGGGCCTAACTGGGGCCTGTGGGTCAACTCTAGTCCTAGTCCAGGGAAGCACTGCTCCCTGGACAGTAACTGCTCTGTTGCTGCTCCTCTTCCGACTGGCGTGGTCCCTGCAGCGCACCAAATGTATCTCTTGGCTTCCCGAGATTCCAGGGGCCCTATTGGCCGTTTGCGCCCTTGTGACCTGCAGCCTCTGAGGCTGCTGGGGTTGTAGTCCCCTTGCTGAGCCTAGTAATGGCCGCCGTAACTCTTCCTTAATGCGCATGTGCAAGACCCACACTGCGCATGTGCATGCAACAGCAATAGTGGCCCCCGCTGATCGGGTACGCCGCAGAGCTCCGGCAACACGGTCGCCCGCCTGCAGTCCCGGCAGCAACCTCCCTGAACTTGTGCCGTGTCTGCCTATCATTCCGGTGGCACCTGGCTTCTCCCCGCAGCCTCCCCCATGCGCCACGGACCGGGAGGTGAGGGGACATAGCTACATCTGCTTACTTGGAAAGTGGGGAGGGGTGAGCTTAAACTCTGGGGGGGAAGAGGCACTAACCTCCAAACAGCTGAGACCAGCTGGAAAAAGTTAACAAACACACAGATACCCAGCAAGCTCCAAATGCCCCAAACCATACCACATATATATATATATATATATATATATATATATATATATATAATGTGTGTCAATGTCAAAGGAGTGCTACTGGGCATGGCTAAATGTATACAACAAAAGACAGATAAGCCCAAAGTTATCCAATATGGCAAAAATACACAGTGAAATAGCTATATATTCTCTTGAAAAAGGGTCATTTACTTAAGACTAGATAATTAGCAGCTTCACGAAGGTAATACAATGTATTGACCACTCTGGCAGCACAGGGTTAAATTAAAGCAGTGTTTCAGCAGTGGTGAATAATGTACTCATAATGCTTTTGAAGAGGCAGAGGCCCCAGCATGGGGTCGTAGGCTCCTTAAGGGCTGCGACGTCCTGATTGGCGAGAGCTGGGGGGGGGGTCGGCTAACCCCTTGTCCCCTCCCATGCAGGGGGAGGGGGGAGGGGGGAGAGGGTATAAAGAGTGGGGCCCCTTACCTTACAGGAATGCTGGCTGCTGCGCTGCTGTTTTCCAGACCGCGAGGGAGGGCCGCAGTGACTACAGCAGCTCCCCGCTGTATGAAGACCCCCCAGACCTGCCAGCCTCACCCATGAGCTTGAGGAGCCTGCTGATGCTGCGGCACCGGAGGAGCCGGTAAGTGTCCCTGCCCCGCACAGATCCCAGCGCTGAGGTGCTGGTAGGTATCCCTATGCCCCATCCCACAGTCCTCCCAGCTCCCCCGCCAAGCACTGGCACCTGCAGACAGCCCACCGCGCTCCCTCACCCACCACGTGCCCCCTCCAGCTCATGCCCGCATACCTTCCTCCATCCTGCCCCCTCCTGGCCTGTGCCCCCGTCGGCTCACAGCCCGTATCTGCGAGGTCCCTCCACCTCGTGATCTGTCCCCCCGCCGGGCCACGGCGCCCCCCGGCCTGGGTTCCCGCGTCACCCCCCCGTCAGGCCCCTTACCAGCAACCCCGCTACCAGTCGCGGGTCCGCTCTTTCCCCAGGCCCGCGCTGCCAGCACGCTCCCTCCCGGAGCACCAGACCCTGAAGAGGGATGCTCCTCCCTTGTGCCGGCGCGGCGCTGCCCCCAGTCCGCGCGCCGCCTCACCACCACGCGGACCATAGCCAGGAGAGCCTCAAGCTCCCCCCGATTGCCTCTACCTCCCCCCGATTACCACAAGCTCCCCCCGATCGCCACAAGCTGGGAGAGCCACGTGTGCTTTCCCACCGCCATCATTCACCTCCCTCACCGCCATCATTCACCTCCCTCTCAGGACTCCCGCGTGGGCTCCTGGGCTGCTCCTCCCTCCCAGGATTCCCACGCTGGCTGCTGCTTGAGCTATGCGCTGGGGGGTGGGGGGGTTGTTAAAGGGACAGGTCACTGAGGTCTGCACAGGCAGGCTTTACCTCAGCCCTCCCCTGCAACAGCACCACCATGAGGCCCCTGATAGCACTGCAGGGCGACCTCAAATTCACCCCTCACACTGCAGGGGGAACTGTGAGTAGGATTATTAAAGTCGTGAAGCACCAATATTAAATATACCACCATATGTCACACCCATATTAAATATACCACCATATGTCACACCCAACCACCTACCTACCTCCAGCTGGCAGGGGCGCGGGCAATTCGATTTATAACCGCCACAGCCGTCGGGGGGCCCCTGCTCCTCCCACACATGGTCACGCTTTTTCGGGGCAGATTAACCGGGTGGGGGGATTTAAGGCGACTTAGACCCTGGATCCCGCAGGGGGTCGCAGGCTGGGTCCTCTCAGTTTTCGCAGGAAGCGCCGGCCAATGGGTGGTCATCGCACACCTGGGATGTGGACCAGGACCCCTACCCCTTTCACCAGTGCATGGCGAGGAGGTGGCCTCCTGTGAGCCTGACAGGTATTGCACCCCACCTGGTAATACATGTAGATTTCCCCACATGGTCCCTATCTGCAATTGGCGGTTATTACGCCGATGCTCGCCACAAACCGGGACCGGACCGCTGGGCTGAGGTGGGGTTATATAATCACCGACCTTAGTCCACGCAGACTGATCCGGAGTGCGCAGTTCGTAGTCGTACATAGCAGGGTCAGGATTGGAGAAGGCAGCATCGTCGTTATTGAAGCAGGAGTTCGGCAACAGGTAGTCAGGAGTTCCCCGCTTCAGCTTAGGAGCGTGAGCGGCTTCTGTGCGAGGAGCGGCCTCGGCCCATGACGCCGATCTCAGCAGAAGGAGACAGCAGGCTGGCTGAAGTTCACCGCAGGGCAGCGTCGGGGAGAACCAACGCTTCAGCGTGAAGTCCAAGGCAGGCCACTGCAAGGGAATAGCAGCAGGCCGCAGGAAAGGAAGGGTAGCCACTGCTAGGAGGGAATGCAGCAGGTACCAGTGCTGGCAACAACGCTTCAGCACAGACGTCCAGGGCAGGCCACTGCAAGGGGGTAGCAGCAGGCCGCAGGAAAGGAAGGGTAGCCACTGCTAGGAGGGAATGCAGCAGGTACCAGTGCTGGCAACAACGCTTCAGCACGGACGTCCAGGAACAGGCCTGTGGATACTCAGGAACTGGGACGGCAGAACACTAGGAGACAGGCCTGGGCGGTTTGTGGCTGAGACAGTAACATTAAGGTAGGAATAGTTATGCTCGGCCCTGGTTCAGTGCCAACGCCCAGGATATAAAGGGTGGAGATCCAATCACAGGAGGAGGGTGTGTGAGTATTCCTCCAATGCTGAAGCACAGGGCAGAAGCTGCAATGAGAAGCAGCACATGTGCCATAGATTGCCAGAGGAAGCTTGCAACTGCATAGGTCTGCAAGGCTATAGTCAAAGCCAGTAGTGGATTCCTTAAAGTACCACCCCCTCCGGACGAACAGGAACCATCACAGATTTGGGGGACATGGAATTGTTCCTAAACCTCCTTAGGCGAGAGGTGGCGTTGAAAGCCCATAGTTTGTTGGGATTCCTTACAGTACCCCCACCACTGGGTGAGAAGCCTGGGTGGACAGGACCATTCATAGGTCTGGGAGACATTGAGTTGTTCCTGAAGTGTCTCCGGCGAGAATTAGGTCCACAATCCAGGTGTACATTGGCGAGTGCCATAAAAGACAGCGGTGGCACTGCAGTTCTTGGTACATGGACAATGGGACCTGAGGGCTCCGGAATGGGAACATCAGAAGGGCAGTAGCCAGGTGTCCGGTGCATATTAATAGTCCAAGAGTACGGGACACAGGACACAGATTGTCGGACAAAAATGGCAGAGGGACCTTCAGAGAAGGCAATGTCTTTGGTGAAATCAGCACGGAGGAAGTGGCGAGAGTCTTTAGCTTCCAAGGAATTCCGGGTGATGGTTAGCGAGGGAATGGGGCGGGAGGGTTCACTACACACTATTGCAGCGGTACTTTTGATACAAAGCAGGCTTGCTATCCCAAGCAATTTGCGAGAGTCTGTAGCAGTGTGTATGCAACTCATGGTACTGGCAGATGAAGGATCCGCTTCCTTTGGTTTGTGATCTTTAGAGAGAATCAACTCCGAAATTGTGGCCTTGGCGAAGGACATAATAAGCATGTCTATACCCATAGTGGAACCATAGAGAACAGGGACAGACGCTTCAGGTAAAGCGACGAGGTCCAGTAAGGGTGTCTTCGACTTAGAGAAAGGCCAAATGCCATCCAGAAAGGGCACTTTAGGCACCGCACAGAGACCTGCGAGTAAGGAGTCTGTTTGAAAGGTGAGAAAACAGATTTTATCCAAAAAAACAGGCAGGCGGTTAAGCGGTGCATCAGCCTTAGGAATAATAGTCTTGAGGTTAACGCTGGGTACCTCCAACACAGAGAAAGAAAACAGAGAACTAGAGCTTGGCTTAGGAGTGGAGGTCCCAGGTACCCAGGTCTCGCATGATACTATGGGAGAAGCAATGCTAAATATTACTGTTTTAAACATAGGGCTCTTAACATCGGTAGCTCCAGGCACCTTCTTGAGAGGTAACCCTAGTTTTGGGACAAGACAGTCAATAGCAAGTACCCCAAGTATTGTGGAAGACACAGGGAGATATAAGTCCATCTTCAAGACGGGGTCTTTTGAAAAAAGGGACACAGCGGGTATTACTGAAAGTTCCAAATGCGATACCCCTGAGTTCGTGGTAGTAGACATAAAGCCAGTAGTGGATACCCTGAATACTGTGGGCGAATCAGCGTGAAACAGTAATATTAAAGGAGTGGGCATCCCAGACTTAAAGTCATTTTTAATTATCCCGAAGGCTGTGGCATGATCTGTGAAAGAAACTGGGGTAGACTCTCCAATAGAAACAAGGGACATCTTGCTAGTCACTGAAGTGGGTGATTGAGAACCAGCAGGAACTGAACTAGCTACTGTAATGAAATCAGATAGCATTGCGCTTGTTTCAGAATTGGATCCCTGAGAATCCCTAGTGAGGGCATCAGACTCCATGGGAAACTCAGTGACAGGGGTCTTGGAACCAATTAAAGGAATTGGAGGTATCACAGACTTAATAGGAGAAATACCTTGCAAAACAGAAATTTTAGTAAAGGTGATAGGCATAACAGATAGGAAAAACAGAAGTAAGCTAGAGAAGGTTGCTTCTACAACAGAAGATTTGGCAGCGGCAGAGCTTAACTCAGCGGCTGCTGGAGAACTTTTAGCTACAGTGAGAAGGGACTATAGGTTTACAAAATCAGGAATAAGGGAAGTTTCAAACTTGAAAAGCTGATCCTCCAAATAGGAGGGCCCCGAGTGTAATTGTACTAGTGGAGCAACAGCAGATACGCTGATCTCAGAAGGGGTCACTTGGAAAGGGACATAATATGTACTGTTCGCTTTAAACCCTATGATTTGAGAAGAGGAGAACACAGACAGTGCAAATTGGGCAACCACGACTGTGCTGGTCTCTGAAGTGGGTATTTGGGAAAGAGTGTCTGGGACATCAGAAATGACAACAGATTCCACGAAAAGGGGTCTATGCTCAGAAGCAGGGGTCTCAGCTCTCTGAGTGACAGACGGGGTCAGCGAAATACCTAGGAGTAGGGATTCTGCGAACAGGTTTAGAGAAACAAACAGCTCCAGAATACTTTTAACTGGAGCCAGTATTATTGCCGAATGTTCAGGGGGCATAGCCCCGAGAATTTTAGCCGAGTCAGGGGACATAAGGGGTTCATCCTCTGAGGCTAAGGAGGTGTCCTTGACTGACGGACTACAGGGATTTACCAAGGGAGGTTCATAGGGCTGACCTCTAGGGGTTAACATAGGAAAAACCTCAAGGGTTAAATTACTCTGTACCTGAGAATCAGAGAAATAGAAGCTAGTCTCCGAAAGTGGGGTCATAGGGGGTTCTGCCTCTTGCCCTAGGGACGTAACATTAGACTGCGGAATACTGGGGTTAGCAGTAGGGACCTCACAGAGCAGACTAGCAAGGGTTAAAACAGAAAAAACCTCAGGAACAGAGCTTAGAATTTTTGGGTTAGATAAAGAGGGCAAACAGGATTCATTCTCTGGTGCTAGGGAAGACACACTGACCTGGGGAATGCAGGGATTTACAGTGGGGGACTCATAGGCCTGACTAGCAGGGGTTAAGACCAGAATAACCTCGGGGACAGAATTTAGGGAGGTTAACTCGGGATTAGGGAGCGTGGCAGCTTCTTCCTTAGCGGGCAGCGACAGAGAGATGGTTTGGCCATTCTTAGGAGAGGGAGGTACCCCCACAGGTTTAGCAACAGGACTGGCAGCATAGGGGATCTGCCAAGCAGCAGCGTAGCTGGCAAGGAGGGGGTCCTGTTCTTTTATGCAAATGTCAAGTGTTAAGGAAAGAACATGGAGTATATCCTGAGATTGAGCCAACATGAGGAGGGCGCCCTGTTGTACTAGATGAATGTCCAGTGATAAAGCCAGGGCATAGAGTGCCTCTTGGGCGTCGGCCAGTTCCATAGGGTACACGTTATCCCAGGTTAAAGGGGAATCAGGGGAGCGAATACAATCGTCTAGAGACTTTTTTAAGTTCTGGATGCAGCAAGCCTTAATAAAGAGATCACAACGGCATTGTCTTTGCAAAGGGGTTAAACCTTCATACGTAAACAGGTCTTCAATCAGGGCTATTATTTCACACAGATACTGGCCTTCATAGTGGGACTGGTACGCATGCCGGGACATAACTTCAGTTGGAAAATTGCCAACCCCCGCCACGGCGCGGTCCGGTTTTTGTTGGCCGAGCATACTGTTACGCCGATGCTCGCCACAAACCGGGACCGGACCGCGGGGCTGAGGTGGGGTTATATAATCACCGACCTTAGTCCACGCAGACTGATCCGGAGTGCGCAGTTCGTAGTCGTACATCGCAGGGTCAGGATTGGAGAAGGCAGCATCGTCGTTATTGAAGCAGGCGTTCGGCAACAGGTAGTCAGGAGTTCCCCGCTTCAGCTTAGGAGCGTGAGCGGCTTCTGCGCGAGGAGCGGCCTCGGCCCATGACGCCGATCTCAGCAGGAGGAGACAGCAGGCTGGCCGAAGTTCACCGCAGGGCAGCGTCGGGGAGAACCAGTGCAGAAGTCCAAGGCAGGCCACTGCAAGGGGATAAAAGCAGGCCGCAGGAACAGGAAGGGTAGCCACTGCTAGGAGGGAATGCAGCAGGTACCAATGCTGGCAACAACGCTTCAGCACAGACGTCCAGGGCAGGCCACTGCAAGGGGGTAGCAGCAGGCCGCAGGAAAGGAAGGGTAGCCACTGCTAGGAGGGAATGCAGCAGGTACCAGTGCTGGCAACAACGCTACAGCACAGACGTCCAGGGCAGGCCTGTGGATACTCAGGAACTGGGACGGCAGAACACTAGGAGACAGGCCTGGGCGGTTTGTGGCTGAGACAGTAACATTAAGGTAGGAATAGTTATGCTCGGCCCTGGTTCAGTGCCAACGCCCAGGATATAAAGGGCGGAGATCCAATCACAGGAGGAGGGTGTGTGAGTATTCCTCCAATGCTGAAGCACAGGGCAGAAGCTGCAATGAGAAGCAGCACATGTGCCATAGATTGCCAGAGGAAGCTTGCAACTGCATAGGTCTGCAAGGCTATAGTTAATGCCAGTAGTGGATTCCTTACAGGGGGGAAGAGGGGGAAAGTGTGTTACACATGCATCCTGTTTGAAATCATATAAGCTCTGGAGGATTGCGGTTGTGGTCAGGGCCGCAGATAGATTTCCCGGGGCCCAGGACTAGATTTACCCCCCCCCCTGTGTCGGCGGTCTTGCGAGCCCCCCCATTCCACACCTCACGAGCTCCCTCTATTTCCCTCCCCCTTCCCATCTATTTCTCCCCCCTCCATCTCACTCCCTCCCTCTCTTCCTCACGCACCCCCTCTCACTCTCCCCCCTTACATTAATTACACCACTCTCACTTAATCCCTCCCCGCCTTTATTTCTCTCCCCTGCATCTCTCTTACTAACTCTTCCTTACTCACTCCCCCTCTCTTCTCTCCAGCTCCCTCATCAATTATACCACTCCTCACTCATTCCCTCCCCCTCAAAATACATACCAAAAAACCCTACACCCCCAATACATACAACCCCTCACAGCACAAATACATACCAAAAAAAATCCCGACCCCAAATACATATTGAACAAAACCCCCCAAAAACATATAAGCCCCCACCCCCAAATACATATAAGCCCCCACTCCCCAAATACATATATATATATAAAAACCTCACCTCCCAAATATATATATATATATATATATATATATATATATATATATATATATATAAACACCCCCCAAAGACGTAAAAAAACCCACCCCCAAATATATATAAACCCACCCCCCAAATACATATAAAGGCACAGGGGTGCTAAGAATCCCTTGAGGTTAAACACCAGCTGTCATTAAAACCTCTGTCTGCTACCTACAAGTGTCGGACTCTCCCCAGTGAGGCAGCACTACAGGAACAAGAAGAAGAGCTTGAAAAGATTAAATAGGATATTGTTGGCCTTAGTGTAGTCAGAAGAAAAGATTAAGGCCTCATTGAGCTCAAAAGTGGACACCTAATATATTAGAAGGGTACAGAAAATGGAAGAATCAGTGGAGTAGGCATTATCATTAATAAGAAATGGGAAAACAACTTAGTGGAAAATGAAAGTTCATCACAAAGAGCAGCCCGAGTCATCATTCAATTAGCAAAGAGATACAAGCTTCAAATTACTCAAAGTGTATGTCCCAACATCAAGTCACACCGACAATGAAGTTGAAGTCTTCTAGCATGAAATCAACCAACTTAATAAAGCACATTGAGCCCTCAATATCACTATAGGAGAGTTAAATGCAAAGATTGGTGCCAAGCAGAAAGACGAGGTCTTGGTTTGGGGTGGGAAGGGAGCGATCCAATCAGGAACACATCATGTGAATAAAGAAAACATAAAAACAATCATTGTGCAGTATATTGGTGCCGTGAGGGCTAGATGCAAGTCTTGGCTCTTTGGGATATCCTACTTACAGCAAAGGTAAAAATATAGCGCTTTGGTCTGACTCAGTCAGGAGGTATATATATAGTTGATATTTCTTTAGGTGTATACTGGCCCAGATCGAATCTCATGTAGAAGAAATATTTCAGCAGTGATGGTACTCAAATTCCAATATGGTACATGCAATAAAAAGCAGAACAGCCCAATGGTGTAGGTGGTAAAACAAATGATTTATCTGTGATAGAGAAATAGGAGATGTACTCACAATAAGTACAAATAAATTGTACATATAAAGGTTTCTTTCGGCGATATGATGCTCGTTCAGGCGGTGGTGTTTCTCACGGTCCTCCTCTATCTCCAGCCTCGCCGCCGGCGGTGGCGTCTGACGTCACTTCCGTCTCACGGGTGACCGCATCCGGTGGTGTTGGATGGCGACGCGCTGGGAGAGGGTCTATATGAGAGCTCGAGCGTCCGGCGTCTTCTTGTGAAAGCAGCTGCAGCAAATGAGTTGGCTCTACGCGTTTCGCTGTGATGAAATGAAAGAAAAAACAAGTTTTATTAGCCACAAAAACAAAGAGTCTTTTAAAATAAAACAGTACATGAATTGCAATACCGACTTTGTTATATACAGTATGTCCTGCAATGCCCATGCGGGCTTCAATACGTAGGAAAAACATCAAGACCAATCCGTACCCGCATCATTGAACATTTAAGTAATATAAGACGGGGCATTTTAACCCATAGCGTTTCAAAACATTACGCCAAGTATCACAAATCCAATCCAGATAGTCTTAGATTCATTGCCATTGAAAATGTAAAACAACACTGGAGGGGACGAAGTAGAGAGGTCGATCTAAGTAAAAGAGAGATGTACTGGATTCACAAATTAAATACACTTATTCCAAATGGTTTGAATTCAGATTTTGAGATTTTACCTTTTCTACATTCGTAATGTTATTCTGTGCCTCTTTTATTATGTGATTATATATCCTTTTATTCCTACATCCTTTCTAATACTACTTTTTATTACATTGTTTTCATTTTATATTTTCCACCATGTGCAATATCTGATTTCAAAATCAATTAAAATATTACTATAGAAGGGTTATGTAAATAAGATTATGTTTTCTGAACCATATTTTTAAGACATCTAAAGTAGAAAGCCAATATGCACTATTATCTTTTAGTGTTTTGGATATCTTGTTCATTCTAACCTGGCCACTAATTGAACGTATTCTAGTTTTTAATGAATTATTTTAATGATTTTTTATTATATTATCTTATCAACAATACTGATGCAATTTTCTCCCTGTCTTTTCTCTCTCCCAACCCACGATGCTGCAAGTGTCATTTTACCAATTATATTTACGTCTATATATTTTACAATTTTCACTGAGATTAAATTTTTTCTATTTGAAGTTTCTAATATTTTAATTTAATATTTATATTATTGTTTGAAAGTTATTAAAGAAATTTATATTGTGTTGATTTTAATATGTATAACAAGTATATGCAAATCTTTATTTGGACCACAGAGCTTTTGTGCCTATGTAGAGGTTTAATTATGTGTAGATAGGTTAAAACTAATTGCCAATGTGCAGTCAATTAAGCGATACCATATAAATATGTAACACCCATAATGCTCCTGAGGAAGCTGTGTGTTCAACAGCGAAACGCATAGAGCCAACTCATTTGCTGCAGCTGCTTTCACAAGAAGACGCCGGACGCTCGAGCTCTCACATAGACCCTCTCCCAGCGCGTCGCCATCCAACACCACCGGATGCGGTCACCCGTGAGACGGAAGTGATGTCAGACGCCACCGCCGGCGGCGAGGCTGGGGATAGAGGAGGACCGGGAGAAACACCACCGCCTGAACGAGCATCATATCGCCGAAAGAAACCTTTATATGTACAATTTATTTGTACTTATTGTGAGTACATCTCCTATCTCTCTATCACAGATAAATCATTTGTTTTACCACCTACACCATTGGGCTGTTCTGCTTTTTATTGCATGTACCATATTGGAATTTGAGTACCATCACTGCTGAAATATTTCTTCTACATGAGATTCGATCTGGGCCAGTATACACCTAAAGAAATATCAACTATCTATATACCTCCTGACTGAGTCAGACCAAAGCGCTATATTTTTACCTTTGCTGTAAGTAGGATATCCCAAAGAGCCAAGACTTGCATCTAGCCCTCACTGCACCAATATACTGCACAATTATTGTTTTTATGTTTTCTTTATTCACATGATGTGTTCCTGATTGGATTGCTCCCTTCCCACCCCAAACCAAGACTGCATCTGTGGGAAATCTTTGCATATTTCCTGGAAAGGTTGAGAAGTATCTTTTTGGGTAACATCTCATGTTTATTTTATTTGAATTTGTGTATTATTGTTGATATCTAAGGAAATTGTGGCGCCTATTCAAATCATTTGAATACAAGCAGAAAGACGAACCATAAGTGGGTAAGTCTGGTTATGGTAACAGGAGTGATCGTGAAGACAGATTGGTAGCATTTGTCAAATGTGTGTCTCGCCAGAGGGGTCTTGGGGGGGATGTTGGAAGGGAACAGTGACACTGTGGAAGGGTCTGGGGGAGGTTTATGGGGAGGGGGTGGTCGGGTGCACTGTGCCCCCCCCCCACCTGCAGAGATCTTGGGACGGGACTTCCTCTTCTCTGCCGCCTTGTCGATCACTGCGGTGAAGAGAACAATTGCCCCCCACAATGCATAGCGCAATCTCTTTTCTGGTATGAGAGGGGAAAGACACGCCTTGGGCGGGATTTAACGGTGGCGTGTCTCGGAAGATGGGTGTCTCCGGGGGCTAGTTGCTGTGGGATGCGGGGTGCTAGGGTCTCTCTCCTCCTACTTGCAAAGTAGTTTTGCTATCAGTGACCAAGGAGAAGGGTAATTTGATGTCCCAGCATGCACAGCACGGCAGGTAGGAGGAGGAAGAGATGAGCTGCAAAAAGTGGAGAAACGCTCTGCAGGGGGATGCGGGAGGATGCTCAGCAGTGGTGGGAAGGGGAGAAGGGTAGTGCTCTCGGGGAGGTCTGCACTTATATACTGTGGAATGCAAATGTTACATCACACAAGATATGTTTCTTTGGCATGGGTACAAAAGGTAGTGTACGGCCACATTACTATAACAATGTCAGCACTACTGTGCTAACATAATATATGCTGAAAGAGAAAGAGTTTGATTCTTACTGGTCAAAGGCTTGACTCATTGACCTGTGTTATATAATGCTTCTAATAATGAACTGCATTATTTCAGATCTTTTTCCATTGGCACTTACAGACAATAATGTAGCATCTCTAATAATAAAGACAATTAAAAGAGCAAACAATAGTATTCACCCTGAGACAAGTCAGGCAAAAAGTATTAGGTTGCGCAGGCAAATTAAATCCAGCCAAGTGACAGATTGGTTTCATGTGAAATCTAACCAATAAGATTACAAATATCCGGTCAGGTTTTTCCAAGGAAAAAAGGTGCTGCGATGCTAAACAAAAAAGATGTAATTTATGGCTAAACTACAATTAATAATTCGGCTTTAAATAAAGAAATGTGATAGGCCATTTATTCACTTCTACTATATATAATACTCTAGCCCCATTGCTGATATTTTATAATAGCTATACAAAGGTTCTTCTTAAAAAAAAAAAAAAAGTGCCAGCTCACACACACCCCCACGCCCCCACACCCACACACACACAAACACGTTTGTGTATAGTGCTGCTAGTTTTATGTATAGGGTGATCAGATTTAAAAAAGTTAAAACCGGGACACATTAAAAAAAATATTTATAAAACAAATGACATCACCAACTGCGTCTCCTTTATGTCTCGCCGCCCTTCTCTGTCCCCCCTTCTCTCAAACACCCCCCCATTCTCTCTCCCCCCAATATCCCTCCATTCTCAATCCACCCTTCCCATTCTGTCTCTCTCCCTATTCGCTGTGTCTCTCTCCCCATTCTCTGTGTCTCTCTCCCCATTCTCTGTGTCTCTCTCCCCATTCTCTGTGTCTCTCTCCCCATTCTCTGTCTCTCTCCCCATTCTCTGTCTCTCTCCCCATTCTCTGTGTCTCTCTCCCCCATTCTCTGTGTGTCTCTCTCCCCCATTCTGTGTGTGTCTCTCTCCCCCATTCTCTGTGTGTGTCTCTCTCCCCCATTCTCTGTTTGTGTCTCTCTCCCCATTCTCTGTCTCTCTTTCCCCCTCCATTCTATGTCTCTCTCTCCCCCCCCATTCTCTGTCTCCCCCCATTCTCTGTGTCTCCCTCCCCCATCCATTCTTTCTCTCCCCCCCCATTCTCTGTCTCCCCCCATTCTCTGTCTCTCTCTCCCCCCATTCTCTGTCTCTCTCTCCGCCCCCCCATTCTCTGTCTCTGTCTCTGTCCCCCCCCCCATTCTCTGCCTCTCTCTCCTCCCATGCTGCTGTGTGTCTCTCCCCATGCTGCTGTGTGTGTCTCTCTCCCCATGCTGCTGCGTGTGTCTCACCCCATGCTGCTGTGTGTCTGTCTCCCTATAGAGTGAGTGAGCCCCCCCCCCCCATTCTGGACCCTACCTGCATGGGTGGGGGGGAAGCCACCTTGAGCCCTGACAGCAGACACTGGAAGTTCTCACTGACACTTCCGGGTCTCACTGCTGGGGCTCCGCAGAAGGTAACCCCGCCCCACCCTCTGCAGTCAGACCTGGCCTCCGCTCTCTTCTCTGCTCTCTGCTGCCCCACATGCTCTGATGGCCAAAACCAGGACAGTCACAAAAACCCAGAACATTTTAAATGATGTCGGCAGCTGGGACAGGCATTAAAAAAACAGGACTGTCCCGGCTAAACCGGGACAAATGGTCACCCTATTTATGTAGTGCTTTACAGAGACATTTTGCACAGTCCCTGCCCTGTGGCGCTTACAATCTATGTTTTTGGTGCTTGAGGCACAGGGAGATAAAGTGACATACCCAAGGTCAAAAGGAGCCAACACCAGGAATTTAACCAAGTTCCCCTGCTATCTAACTCAGTGCCAGCCAGTACTCACTGAGCCATTCCTTCCCCTATATATGTATATAGTGGTTGTACAAAGGTGCAACCTGTTTGATTCAATATTGTCTGCTATTGAATGGCAATATAGCGCATAAATATTATATTTTCTCACCATAAATCTTATAAATTACATAAAGAAAAAGTGAGAAAACTCCCATGACATAATATTGCATTTCAGATGATAATTTACAATAAGAGAGCATGGGGGGGAAGGGATTCACAGGGATGCAAAGTCAATTGCAACCTGCAGATGCAATCAGCATATTCACACTGCCCCCTGGCAGGTTTCTCTCCAATGTGTTATGTGAACAGGTGACTGTTAATGGACAGAATAGCAGCCGATGATAATGGCTGTGGAAGAGGTGGGACTAAAGAGGGGAAGGGGAAGCTGCACAAACCTGAGAGCTATCAGGTTCGTCCGAGGATTGCGGAGTGTGCACTAGTAAACGTTTAACGTATAAGAGTACCCCCGCATCAGCTATAAATAATGATGAGGTGGCGGTGCTCCATGGGTACGTTATAGAGATATACTACGTGAGAAAACAGAAACCCAGTAAGGGCACTCAGCCACCTGCTGGATGGTTTGTGAATTAATTAAATATAATTTATTAATCAATATCCACAAAAAGGGGTATTAAAACAAACATTAAACTCAATAGTGATCCCAGTAAACAAACACTGGGGTAGGTGTTTAGGATCAGCCGTAATGGCAATACAAATAGGGGGACCAAATAGTGTCTCTACACGTATTCAAGTACTAAACTAGTTTTTTTAAAAGGCTATAGTCTGTGGAAAGTTATCCACCTATAATCAGGCAGATACAATAGGGGTAAGTGAGCAACCACTAGTACTGTGGAGATCCCAATAGGGCAAACTCCCAGGTCCTACAGCAGAATCATTGCTAATAGTCTATACAAGTACCCTTGCCTGGTCTGCCAAGTTGTCCAATTTGGGCAGCAGAAAAATACCCCTCTGTAGATGTTTAACAGGTGTCACAGTGTTAGAAAGTGGACCCGATACTATGTAATGTAAGTGAAACAAGGTGTGTGTAGCAAGAAAGAGTGCCTGGAGTAAAGAGCACGCTGCTTAGACGGTAGGACTCCTTATACTGAGACTGTAGAGACTTATATAAGCCACCTAGCTAGGTAATCTTCAGCAGCAGTTAATGACTACAGATTATATATTATTAGTGCTGAGATGCCAGTATATAGCACATACAGAAAGTCTGTGTAGGTAGGGTAGGGGTAAATGCCCTCTGCATCACAAGCAATAAATAAACTAGTCACATGCTGCGTAGATGGCCGGATAGTCACATGTCCAGTTTGCTCTGAGGTAAATCCTGTTGCCAGAGTTCTGTAGCTGGAGCTGAAGTGTCTGTCAGTAATGAGGATACAGTGACGTTGCTGTCAGCCCCCTCCAGGCTCCCTTAGACCGTCGGGTCTTCCAAGGTAAAGCACAAAATCGTACAAGCGCAAAAACTTGCAACTATGTTGCTTGGGGGTTCCATGCTGAGGCGCGGGAACTTTGCGCGTGCACGTGAGATGCCGACACACGCGTCTCGCGTTAGAATGCTTTCTCAAGGCACGTTAGGGGTAGTGTCCTTTTGGACTCATGCTAGTATATGTAGTAGCGCTAATTGTTATATTGAAATCCTATTAGCCCTTAGAAGCACCCCCTTTGCTATGAATGCTAGTGCAGGCACCATTAGGCACAATGGTATGTATACCAGGGGTGCAGTAAGTCAAACTGTGAAGTGTATCCACTTTGTTGACTAATGTAAACAATGCCCCTTGTCCATGGTGATTAAAGAGTACTTATTCTGTACATAGAGCTAATGCATGGTGTCCTGTCTACACAATAAAGGTGTCAGAAATCACTACACTGTGTCCCACAATGGATAATATATAATACAGGGGAGAGGGGTAAGGAGATGTATTATTAGAGATGTCAGGTTTCCAGCTGATATGGATGGGCTATAGTACACGTGACAGTAAAACAGCGGATCTCGATCAGGACGTGATTGGGAGTTCAAGCGCCATCGGAGGGGACCCTCTATAGCAGCAAAGCACCTTTTTTGAAGTACAGGCCTGCAACAGTTAGTACACAACGAGCTCCCACGGTGGCCTGGCACCTTCACAAAGTCAGTATACTCAGGATTGGGTGACTCAGTAAATACAGATACTGACATACACATGTGCAGCGTTACTAATGAATGTAATTGTATTATTAATGTATATGTGATGTGTAAGGGCCCTCGGACGAGGACTATCTGGTGTTACGGATACCCAGTGCATATATAAATCTGTTGTATAGTTCATACTCTGTGTTCCCATTTGTTGCTGTCTGGCTATAGGCCTTGTGTGGCACAAGTATCCCTAGGAACTCAGGCCCCAGCTCAGCAATAGTTGAAAGATGAAGGCCTTTAAAAGAAAGGTTACACAGTTAATGCCAATGTAACTCCTATAACCGTTATCAGAGCTTCGTAAATCCACCCATTTGATTTGTAAGGATAAAACACTCAGAATGTCCCATTGGGTGCTTAGAACAACCCCCAGCACCAATTACAAAATATATGTCTTCCAGAATGACCTGGAGACTCCTAACATTTCTGACTCATACTGTCGGGACCTCCCATGGCCATTTGCCTGTGAGTGCTGCTGCACTGTGTCTATGTATGTCACCTAGCTAAGGCTGAGTCCATGGTCAGCGCTTAGGCGCTGACCCGTGCTGAGGCGCGCTGACGCTTGTCAGTGAGCCCCTGCAGCCGCAATGAGAGCGGCTTTAGCAGGGGCTCGCGCACGCTTCCGCAGGCGTACCACTTAAAATTTTTTTTCTCGTTTCGGCGCTCACGGGAGCGCAGGGCCGGTCATGTGAGCGGTTCGCCCAATGAGGGCGAACCAGCTCTGTGACATCACTGACCCGCCCCCCGACGGTGCGCGAACTAAGGCCAGGGAAAGCACCCACTTTCCCTCAGCCTCAGCGCGCCTCCGCACGGCTGCAGTTACCATGGACTCAGTCTAAGTCACTTTTCCTCTTCATATATTACTACAGTATGTGTATGCATGCATAAGTATATACATGCACGTTCCCTCATGCATACTGTAGGACAGCGGTGCGCAAACTGTGTGGCGCGACCCCCAGGGGGGGCGCGGGGTTTACAGAGGCCCCGCGCGCTTCCCGAAGGCACTTAAATTAAGTGCCGGGGGAGCTGCAGGGCCTCTGTAAAACTTACTTACCGTGGCTTCGGCGGCTTCCTCCCTGCGTCGCCATGGCAACGCGGCGTCAAAATGACGCTGCGAGGTCATGTGATGTCACGTTGCTATGGCAACGTGACGTCATTACGCCGGAGCGCGGGTAAGTTGGGGTTGGGGGGGGCGCGGGAATGAGGGGACAGCCGGCAGGGGGGCGCAGGGAAAAAAGTTTGCGCCCCCCTGCTGTAGGAGACGAGTGCAGAGGTATATCCAGGGAGACATAGACATGGAGGAAATAAACATTGGCTTTTATTTAGCCCGTAGATTCCAAAAATACAGCTTTATGGCAGCATACAAAATAAACCAAACAGTAAGGGCTGACTCACACTTCCCAGACCCTATCTGCAGGGCTGGGAGGATAGGCCTCTTACCAACCTCTGACCTCAAAGTCCAAAGAGGTACCTGTAAGCAGGGGGCTCTTTATATCAATGTCTGAGTTGGTGTCCGTGGGGTGCACCCACTGACAGGTTCAAGTGGCCGCTGTCTCCTGAAATAGACAGCTTGGTTCCTTGGGATCTTGCTGGCAGGACAGTCCTTCTGTGCTCAAGACAACCCTGTGCCGTTTGTGCAGCACACATATAAACCTGCTTGTTGAGCCAGAGAATGGTTAATTGACTCCAGCTCCTTGCTGGACTCATCAGCTACAGAAAGGCTTTTGGTGTGTTGCTCTTATAAACCGGGGCAAGGCCCTGATACCGCAAGATATTCCAGTCCAAAACTGAGTATATAAAGCCCCATCTAAACTCTTTAGTGTACTTGATGCCTCTAAATGTTATGTTTTGCTTCTGCACTGTTCACTGTGTAACACCCCTATCCCCCCCCAATGGGTGATGCTGTGGGTGTTAGTGTGCTCACCTGTAGATATTCCAGGAATCTGGGCTTTCGTATACATGGAACTTGGAGGGTAGATAGGGTAGGGTGCAGCGCCTCCATCTGCAAGGGCCCAGCCAGAGACAGGGATTCACCCCTTCCAGGAACCGGTAGATCCGGTAAGGCAGGGGGGTGCAAACTTTTTTCCCTGCGCCCCCCTGCCGGCTGTCCCCTCACTCCCGCGCCCCCCCCCCAACCCCAACTTACCCACGCTCTGGCGTAATGACGTCACGTTGCCGTAGCAACGTGACGTCACATGACCTCGCAGCGTCATTTTGACGCTGCGCTGCCATGGCGACGCAGGGAGGAAGCCGCCAGAGCCACGGTAAGTTAGGTTTACAGAGGCCCTGCAGCTCCCCCGGCACTTAATTTAAGTGCCTTAGGGAAGCGCGCGGGGCCTCTGTAAACCCCGCGCCCCCCGTCGGCAGTCTTGCTCCCCCCTGGGGGTTGCGCCCCCCAGTTTGCGCACCGCTGCGGTAAGGAATAGTCCAGAGTGCCAGAAACTGTTCAACTTGGGTTTATTGGAGCCTGGGTTGTTTAGAGAGTATAATACAGATGGTGCCCCTTATTCTCACACCACCCATCCACTCTTTTGGGCAGATGCACAGTTACTCAGAGCTAGGCCTGGGGTAGTCAATCCTCACCCTTTTCTTGGGAAGCTGGGTTTCAGGAGAAATAGTAGGCAGCCTCATCTGAAGTATCCTAGCCCAGGGGCATCATCCATTCCCTGGGCAAGACAGGACTCACCTGGACTCAGGAGCTCCCTAGAACCTAATGATAAAGGGTAGGGTTCCCCAAATTATATACCATGGGGGTGTAACCCTTGCTATCCCCAGTCTCTGGGCAGGACTTGCTGTATCAAGTCAGTCACCCCACCAGTCACATGACCTACAGTACCTACTAGCACTTTCCAGGGCTTGTCCAGACAAGCATGTGCCTGAAAGTGCAACATTATAACATCTGCATGAGGCTACTCGCATGCAGGGCCATGTGCAAGGGGTTTAACCCTAACACTGCCAGCATCTGCCATAGCTTACAGGCAGAACATGGGTTTTACTGCTATTACCAGGACTTACAAATGCTAAGGCATAGAGATATACAGTAGCAGGGTGCTACAACTGTTTGCATTTATAGTTTGCTTTTTTAGGCCCTTTTTTATAACGTAGTTACTGCACATCTAATTAAAGAGTATTACATTGTTTATAGGTACCCATTTTGGAGCCTACACTGAAACGTTGTGCGGGCGGTTTGTTTCTAATATATTTGGCATCTTATTAGGAAGGCTCAGTCTTTAAAACTATTCACTGTAAAGACAGTACATGGCTATTTATCTACGTTTAGCACCATTTTACAAATATCCACATGGTTTAAGTATACTGAGAGATTGAATTACATCGTGCTACACCACTGAGGGAAGTTTCTAAGCAGCTGTAAAATTAGAGTTCATGGCAGCTGGTACTTCTGTCTCAGGCCCAGTAACTCTAGGGGTAAAAAAAAGTATCTATTATTTGTGGTGCATCAGGCCCAATAGGCTGCACAAAACATTCTCTCTCACCACGAGTGCACCCTAAGCCAAGGGCACACTTGAACTCCTGCTCACCTCTCCCTGTTCCACCCCCCTTTCGGCTGATAAACTAGGCTGAGCATCACAGACAGAACAGGGGATAGAGATTGCAGAAGAGAGGGAATTTAAAGTGGGTAAGGCCCGTAATAAGTGGGCGCGCGCGACTGTGCGAACGCTTGTTCCCGTGACGCACACTTTTTGTGTGTACGGTCCGTGCAGCTGTGAGCAACGGGCTTGGAAGGGTACTGTGTGTGTCGCTGGGTAGCTGTCTCCCTGTGTGTGTTTGTCACTGGGAAGCAGTCACTTGGAAGCTGTCAGTGTGTGTGTGTGTGTGTCACTGGGTAACTGTGTGTGTCACTTTGAAGTGGTCTTGTGTCTGTGTGTTTGTGTGTCACTGGGGAAGCTGTGTGTGTGTGTGTATTATATATTTTAAAAATTAAAAAAAGACATCTTGTGAGAATAAATTATTTATTAACATTGTGCAACTTTGATAAATATATACATACACACATACATATATACATACACACATAAATACATACACACACACATACATTTCAGCCTCAGCGATATCAGCGCAAAAACATTCTTTTCACTGTCTTCCCCTCGATCGTCCGGCTCCACGCTCACTGCCGTGCGTGCGTGTGTGCGGCCCTAGTATAGAACGGCTGGCTAACCACAGCCAACTATAAGTGCTGTACGCGCGCATGGCGGAGCAAGCACACCCACTATATTACGGGCCTAAGAGCGAGAAAGATTAAGGACAGATGAAAGAGAGACGAAGGAAGAAAATGAGAAGATAAAAGATAGAGGAGAGAAAGAAGGTATAAAAAATGTGATGAGAGGGTAAAGAAAAGAGAAAGACATGAAGCTGAAAGGGGGAAAATATAATATAAATCTAGAGGGGGAAAAAAGGAGACGTATGGAAAATGAGAGGAGAAACGGGAAAGAGTTGAGAGAGAAAGACAGGAAGGTAAAAGGAGAGAGAAATGAGGGACAAAAGGAGAGAGAAAGGAGAGTGAAATACACAAGAGAAAAGGAAAGGCTGATACATTGAGGAAAGATAGAGAAAGGCTTGTGACGGAATGAAGTGATTAAAAGATGATCAGGGAAAAGCCACAATGTGCCTAATTACTATTTATTACTGTACATTCATTACAACCCTTGTGTGAATGATGCACCATTATGTGCCTACGTAACATCCACTGTTTGCTATCTCTTCTGATGGAAGCTGGCGTACGCGACGTTACCATAGAGTAGTCAAAGGTACAAAGCCTAATTTCATAAACAACAGACACATTCCAGGGCATGTGTAACACGTACAGCTTTTATCATGGACGACTTGAAGGACTATTCGTAAGAAAATACAATTTCTAAAAGGAGAATCTGGTGAAAAGCAGGATTGCAGACCTGTCTGAGACATGTGAATGTGCTCGCGAGTGGTATTTTTTTTTGCTGGATGCTGTACGGTGGAGAGCTTTTGTCACTTTTTTACCCACCATAACTTTATTATTAATGTCTGGTTGAAAACGATCCCAGCTTCAAACTGCAAAGCCAGTATAACCAGCCTCACACTGATGAGACCCAAGAGGGCAAAGCAGCTGTCTGTGAGTAGGCTTACTGGCCATGCACTTCTTTAACCCATTATGTGCTGAAAAGCTGTGTAATGCAGCAGGCATAAGCTTATAGGGGTTAAAATTTTAAAATGTTAAAATGGATAAGAAGCAATAAATAGACACGGTGTGCTCATTTGCATGTCATTTCCCAGAATCCCTGGCTGCAGTGGAAGCGCTGTATGCTAGGTGATAATGGTGAAAGGCAGCGTTGCAGACCTATCTGAGACATGTGAATGTGCTCACAAGTGATATTTTTATTTGCTAAAATAACAAAATTCAGCCATATAATGGGGACTAGATGTTTGAAAAGCAACATAAATTGTTGAGACTACTCAAGGATATCATAAATAGTCAGGTAAGCTGTTTTCTAAACTGCAATACACTGGAAATAACACTGGATGACGCTCAAACACTCCCTTCACCAATAATGTGTATATAATAGAAACTTATCATGAAAATATAAAGTGATTAAGGGATAATAAAACTTAAACGTGATATATAACACCACCAAATAAAGTGTATTAGTGTATAGTGATAATAGAGGCAAAAAAAAATCTCCACTCAACCCTTGAAAAAGGACTTTCCAAAATCCTACCAAACGAATACTCTCCAAACCCCAGGGGAGCGGTGATAGAAGCCATATAATAAAAAGAAAAAATCACATAGTGAAACAATGCAAAAACAGTGATACAAATGTAATGTGATAATGGGGTCTATAAATATTCTACTCACAATGGAGCAGTAATCCAAACAGTGGCACAATGATCCCTGGCTGGTATGATGCATGCAGTCCTAGGATCTCAAAAACATAAAGGCAGAGCCATGGTGCAGATCAACTTTAAAATATATTAGTAGAACAACAGATCACAAGTGAAGGCTTATACTCTCTAAGTAGTCAAAAAGCAAGGTACAGCAGGCTATATTGGCATGCGGTCAGTTGCGATCTCACCGCTGCCTTGTCCAGCCAGGTCTCCGATTTTTTTTCTGCTCCTTACGTCACCGCCTGACGTCACTTCCGGTCGCGTCAATTCATCCGTCAGTGCACGCCCACAGATGATCCTCTCTTGAGATCACGTATCAAGCCACACTCTATGCGTTTCACTGCACAGAATAGCAGCTTACTCGGGAGTGGCTCTCTGATGCATCATGAGTGGTGAATATATACCGACTCCGCTACCCTAAAGCCCTCCTAATTGGCTTTTGTGAAAATAGGCACAGCTATGCTTCGTAAGCTAATTCACTACAAATATTATAAACATTTCAAGTACCATAATTACTAAAAATAACCTAAAATACATAATTTAATACATTACAATAAAACCATAATGATGTAATCTTAAAAAGATCATAATGTACCCCAAATACATATCTGAAATCATAAAATGAATAATATATTAGAAATAAAAAATGAATCACATATTATGGTGACAAAATATATAAAACATATCTACCTACACTATCAATCTCGAGAGAGACGGCGATTGAGGTATTCCCCATGTATGATATGTAATAGAAAAACTGAAAAAACAAGTTAATCAGTCATAAAATATACAATATATAATCATAAAATATATACTAAAAATGTATATTAAAATATATACACAAACTGATAGTGACCCATCACCCATAGAACTCTCATAGAAAAAACCCTAACTCTATGTCAACATTGAGTCCCTGGGGTACTAATGTTCTTAATTTGTAAATCTAAAAGGTCTCATGTTTAGTTAATTCATGATTCCTGTCTCCTCCCCTCCAATGAGACAGTACTGTACATGTTCCAACCCTGTGAATTTGAGACCATTCGGATCCCCCTAGTGATGGGTAATAAAATGATTAGACAAGAGATGAGTAGTGACCTTTCTTCTAATATTGCCCACATGCTCTAATATCCTTGTTCTATGGGTCTCGTGGTTTTACCCACGTACTGTAACCCACATGGGCATTGAATCGAATAAATAACAAAATCTGTTCTACATTTAATATGTTTAGAAATCTGAAATCTTTCAACTTTAAAGTACAGCGATTTTGCAACTTCATCTTCATCTTCTATATTGATCAGAGAGAAAGTAAAGGGCCACAGAAAAACTGACACAGGGAAAGACTTATCTTTTCTAACTGTAACGATGTTTCCCCCACCCAATCGCAGATAGGGGCCATTACAGGGTGTATGTTGCATATACCTGCTGGCAACAGGAGGGCTGAGTCGTCCGCCGATGGTAGTGGGGACACAGAAACAGGCTTCTGGGGTTGATACCCCACAAATCTCTTTAGCAGTGTAGCGCCTCCATCTGCTGTAGGCTCCAGGAACTGAAGGTGATCTCCCACGGTAGAACTTATTACCTCTCCCCCCAGTAATGTCACGCACCAGGCAGAAGGTATATTGCAAACAGGAACGGGTTTATTACTATACTCTGCAGTAACAGGAACAAGGCAGGATCTGCCCAATATAGTCTCTCAGGATTCACCGGATGATGGTCCCTGGACCGCCACTACAGGCCAAGGGCACCCGCAGCCATCCTAGCTCTTCCCCACCTCCCTAGCAGAGGCAGAGCTATGGTCCACACTCACTCTCCCCCGGAGGGAAGAGCACATGGGATGGCCCCAATCTCAGACTCCCAGTTGTGTGATCTGTCTTCCTCAGAGAGGAAGGAACTCCTAACTTTAGTGCAGTCCTGCCCTTACATACAGCCTGGAGGCGGGCATCCCGTTGTCCCAACTACAACAGGATGTACCACCCCCTGCTGTCACTCAAGTGCAGTACCAAAGGTGAGGGGAGAAACCCCCATACCAACTACTGGCAACCTGATAGTACCAGGGTTTACTGCCAGCCCATTGAGTAGAATAGTAGTCAGGGGGGACCCTGCTACATAACTACAAAATAAAAATAAAAATATATATATTTTTTTAAACCTTTATAAACCTTCCTAGTGTTTTATTTGCATTCACCACCATTACTGTCCCACATATCAGTATTATAGACTTGTCTGCCATGAAAAATATTTTCATGTGAAAATCTCTAGGACTACCATTCTCAGAAATATGCAACATAAACTAAGCATTTCAAAGCAGTCACTGTCAAAATGTGTAACATTTAGAAAGATCCCAGAAAGATGAATCCCAATATGGACAGTAGAAGATATCAACCTCTAAATGTCAGTGGAAGGCTTCAACTCTACTTTGATATAAAGAATACTTTTCTCTAATGGTATAACAGAATGAAGGCGAAAGAAAACATGTTGAGGCCTTGCATGCTAAAGTTTATATTCTTCACAGTTAAATAATGAAATGTATGCTTTATTTTTGTTCTCTGTTTGCTATGAAGCGGTTCAACATTTTATTAACAAATGGGGGGTTGGGCTATTCGAAAAAACATGGCCTTACTAGGCTTCCCTGAGGATAATGCTAAACTGCACAGGGTTAATTCATTATGGATGGACTTGTTCTTTTTCCTGCTGATGGCTGAGCCCTATGTAGTAAAGTAATAAATTGTTTTCTGTATTCTTCTTGTAATGCTCTTAGAGATTCTTTGAACATCTGACTTCTAGAATGACAATAAAATAGGTTTGTATTTTTAAAGACGCTAAATCCATTTACTTCAAAATAATTTTCTGATATTGTTGAGCGCCTGTATTTATTCTATATACAGTACATGGTTTCTCAGAAATAATTATTTATTATTTAATATAATTTGAACATAGGTTGAACACAATGGACATACCCGTATGTCTTTTTTTCTCCAACCTCATCTACTGTGTAACTATGCAGCACTAACTGTGTATACAACTCTGTAAATATAATTTACAGACACAATGAAACCATTAGGCCGCGTCCATAGTAGAACGCGCTAGCGTCCGCGTTCCTCCGTGACCCGGCGTCGCGCTTGAAATACAAACTTGTTTGTATTTCGAAGCGCCTCTCTCCCTGTAGCGCATGTGCATGCGCAAGCGCGCGCACTGTGCACATATGCATTCGCGTCCTAGTGTTTGTTTAGTCCGCATCCTGCACTATGGACGCGGCCTTACAATGTAGGTTGCTGTGCCTGACGGAAGTACAGGCAAATAATGTAACTTTTCCAGCGCCATAAGGATTTTGGCAGCTACCTGTATTCTCTCACTTCAAATACAGCACCTTTACGACTAGGCCTACATTGACCTAATGTACTTTTATGTATTTCAATGATTTAGTGTATTCTCCTTATCATAGTAAAGCTACAGACACGTAATGATATTTAGAGGTCTACAGCTACTGAATGATTTAGACCCACAAATAGAGCAGCTGTTTTTTTAAGCTGACATTGAAAGGGACAATGTGCCCCTTTTCAATGAATGACCACACTGACAAAGCTATTTCAGTCTTTAATGTTTGTCAGCTGTTCTCTGCAACTGTTCTGTCAATACAAGCTTGCCTGGATAATGGTGTGATGGCAGGCAGAGACCCCCGTGCTTTGGGAATACCTATGGACTGAACTGTACCTGGATACATTAGGCTTACAATATTTATTGAACTCATAGTTAGAGTGTCAGCTTTTTTGTAACTAGGAATAACAAAAAACAGGCTACTAGGTAGCACTACAATAGAGACATATGGATATAATATGGTATGTGAGCTTATTTCACTCTCCTATTCACAGCATACACTATGCCGGAGCACATCTACCGGAATGCACCTTCTGGCCCACTCACTTTTCACCTCCTTTAGACTTGCCAGCGTTTTCTTTTACACTAACAAAAAGGGGGAAAGGATTGACAGAAGCAACATTTGATTCACCCACTATTATGTTAGTGTCACTTTAAACAGCATTCTGCTGTATTCACCCCACAAATGTTTTTTTTAAATTATTATTATTTTGTTTTTGCTGCAGCGTTTAGAAATCCCCCGTAGTTAAACCAGTCTGCTGAAAATGTGCCTCCCTGGGAGGTTAATGGGGTCACTGCCATTCACACTTATTAAGGCAACAGAGGTTGCCATGGTTACAGATTATGCCAGTGCTATAATAAACAGATGGAAACTCAGCAAAAAAAAAAACACAACATTTTCATAAAGTTAAAAGTTAGAAATAGATAAGCAAAAGATCATGCTATGTTATGAACAATTTGGCTTTTGGGAGGTGGGATTGCTGCTTTAAACATTTGAGTGCCCGATGATGTAACCTTAACATCACGAAGGCTGGCATTCTAGCAACCCCAAGATATACAGGGTATGTACAACCCTAGGCTATACATAGGGTTGCCAGGTGGCTTGTCCAAAAATACTGGACACAATGGGGAAAGGTGTGACACGCGCTAGAATCATTGGTGGGGAAGAATGTTATTTATAAATGGCCTGACTGTTACATCATTTTTTCTAAATTTCACTCCAAGCATTCACCAATTTGCACCAATTTATATTCTGTTTCGTAAAAAATCTGGGGAGGGGACTTGGGAAGGAGCACCCTTCCGAGGATTTTTTTAGTAAATAGAATATGAAATAGTGCAAATGGATGTAAATTGGTGCATGCTTGGAGTGAAATTTAGAACAAATGACGTAATGGTCAGATCATTTATAAATAACTTACCTGCAGTCATACTGTACATGGCGAGCAATACTGCAACCCTCCTCATCCTCTCTCTCTCCCCTTATCCTCTCACTCTTCCACCCCCTCGTCCTCTCACCCCATCCCCTCGTCCTCTCTCACCAGCCCTCCCTTCATCCTCTCTCACCCCCCTCCCTTCATCCTCTCACCCGCCTCCCTTCATCCTCTCACCCCGCCTCCCTTCATCCTCTCTCACCCTGTCCCATCATCCTCTCACCCCCCCCTCCCTGTCATTATCACCCCCACAGAATAGCCAGAGAAAACACACACAACATGATAAACACACACACACACACACACGAGGACAAACCGACACACACACACACACACACGGACAAACACACACACACACACGGACAAACGGACAGGAGAAACAGCACACAGTCTCACCTCTCTGCCCCATGCTTTTCCTCCGCTCTTTGGCCACACCCCCCAAGGCTCCTGCCACCTCCTCCTGATTGGCTGCTGCTGTGTAATGCAGCCAATCAGGATGAATGAAACTGCCCAGCCCCTCGAGAAGCAGCAGCCCTGCTCTCTCCCTTCTCAGGGGAAATCCCACATGTTCAGCCACTCCGCTGGTAGGTTACTAAGTCCAGAGAGATAATACTGGACACATACAGTACATGTCATGTCTGGTATTATCTCTAATTTTTTACCGGACAGAGTAACCAAATACCGGACTGTCCGGTTCAATACCGGACACCTGACAACCCTAGCTATATAGGGTATGTGCAACCCTATGATATGCAGGGTATGTGCAACCCTATGTTATACAGGGTATGTGCAACCCTATGTTATACAAGGTATGTGCAACCCTATGTAGCGCTGCTTCCCACCTCCCCTATTGGAGATCTGACCTTTGCAACCGGTGTCATGTTGCTCCATACCTGTTAGGTTCCAGGAGATGCTGAGGGTACGCGATGACCTGGGGAAACAGGACAGGTTTTTGGATGTCTTCAAGTTGTGTTCTTCTTTGTCTGGTGCGACGCCTCCATTCACAGCAGGCTCAAGCGTGGCTGGAAACAGTTCCCACTGTGAAAGTCATCATTCATACCCCCACCCAATAGACTGTAGACTCCGGCAGGGGTAGGCCGCAAGAGGATCTGGGCTAAAGTAAGAAGCTTTACCGATCCATGGGCAGGGGACATCCTCTGGCTCCACCGGATCCACCGCAGACATGTCCTTCCTTGTTCCTCGGGCGTGGGGCTCCTCCGGGGCTCCAGATGCACCACGGCCTGTCGGAGGGACGCCTCGAGATTGGGACTCCACCTGAAGCTGCCGGTAGGTGACGGTCTCTCCACAGGTTTCAGGCTGCTCTCATCATATTCTGAGGAGAGTAAGGACACCTCCTCCTGGGAGCGACGGCGGGGCGCCCCACACTCCCTGGCGGCTATAGGCACGGAGCTTGCCCGCTCCCGTGCCGTCAGGAGACATGCATCCAACACTCCCGGGGCAGTCCACTCAACCTCCCGGTCATCAGGTACTGGTTGTGCGGGTTCCAGTCCTGGACCGGTAGGGACATCATGGCTGGTACCGCAGTTGGCACCGGACCACATGGGCATCCGGGCGCAATGGCTAGGGCCCCACGATGTCGTCCGCAGTAGGGAAAGCTGTAGGGGCCACACCGGTTGGTGTGGAGGCCCGGTCGATTGTCAGGAAAGTGGCGTCTGGCCCAGGGCTTGCAGGCAGCATGAAGTAGTCCCTGTAGTGCTGACACTGTGCCATGGGGCTAGCGTCACCTCCGGGGATCCGGCATTGCGGGCAGATGCACCGCAGGTGGCACTGTCCATGGATGGTAATTACCAGATAGCTTTCTGGTAGTTGGAAAGTGACAATCTCTAGTGCAGACATTTTATAGCAACAATATGAGGTAGTAGACAGAGGTTTGTACTGTGGATCTGATCTCTAGCTCAGCTCCATGGAACTGAGGTGGGGCAGGTTGTGGTCGGCTCCTCCCAGAGCAGGAACAGCCTCCGGTTTGTTCTTTGGTGGTGCCACTCCGCTAGGTGGATGTCACAGGAGACCAGGCGATTACACCTTTAAATCGGGATCATTCATTGAGAAAAACCAAGGAGTAAAACAAATTGTCATGTATTCCATTGAAACAGACGTACACACAGTGGATTACAATTATACAGAGGGAAACACACTTATTGGGGGATCTGGACTAAAAAAGTAACCTTTCCTAACTCAGATAGTCCTAAAAACAATGTCTTTGGTTGACCGGGATGTACCCGCAAAAGTCCTGTAACTCAACTCGGCATGCGTTACCAGACACCACCGCTGTATATGCTCCGGAGATGCCAAATGCCCTTGCCCGGGAGATAGTACCAAACGTACTCTTTTCGGCTTGTAGTTCGAGCCGCGACCGCTACATTCTATTCTGAGAACTTGGCCCCGAAAAGTGAAGCCGGCTAGCGTCTATTTCTCTCAGCTGCTGCTGCTGTCTTGGCGCTTAGAATCTCACGACCTGATTGGCTGCTTGGTTTCTTAAAGAAGTTGGAGTCCCATTCACAAAACGCTACAGCCAATCAGCACGTGGGAATTTTCCTACCAGCCTATCACAGAGTTGCCGGTACTCTGAAGCCGGGCGGGCAATGATTTCAATTCTGATAAGGGGCATGCGCCAACCTGGCACCTCTGCCACTTAGCATATTGAACCTCCCATTATGCCAGGCTCCTCAGAGACTGGGGCTGGGCAAATGGTTGTCGGATAGCCCTTATTCTTGGCTGGACGTGGGTACTTGAGTGTAACTCTGGTACTCCGCCTGACCTAACACCTTGGTATCGCTGAGACTTTCAAGTCCGGGGACCTCTTCTCTTTTCTCTGTAGACACTCTTTAGGTGAACTAATAACATCTCTTGGGTTTAAATATCACTTCTATGCTGACGACACACAAATGTACTTTTCAACCCCCGACCTTACACCTGCTGTACAAACCAAAGTTTCTGAATGTCTCTCTGTGATATCATCCTGGATGGCCTTCCGCCTCCTTAAACTTAACATGGCAAAAACAGAGCTGCTCATACTTCCTCCCAAACCTGGCCCTACTACCTCCTTCCATATTACTTTGTTTCTCAAAATAGGACAGTTGATGGGAGGATGCAGGAAATTTTTAAAAACAGGACAGACCATTGGGGACAGTGGGCGGAGCAGAGGCACGGCCCAAGCAGAGCTGGGATAGGCTGTAAGCAACAAGGCAGGGAGGAGAGACTTTCCACACAGCTGGGGATTGTCGCACATCATCGCTTGTGCGCGCCGCGTGGGAGAGACGCGCAACACATGAGGGAGGCGGGTCCAGGTTCCACGAGGCAGCTAGAAGAGCTGCGGGAGCGCGCGCGCGCGCTCTGTAATGAGAGCAGGTGAGCGCGTATGGACAGGAACAGTGGCCGCGGCGGCAGCAGCAGGTAAGGAGGGAACACGCCGCAAAGGATTGTTGTGCGCAAACTCGGCTCAAGGAAGGAGATCAGTACAGTCATCCTGGGTGTCTGCGACGAAACAACGAATATACTTCTCCGGTGACTGGTTGGTTCGCTCTGTCTGACTGTCTGGGGATGGTAACCCGAGGAAAAATGTAGAGATATATCCAATTGCTGGGAGAAAGAACGCCAGAACTTCGATTTAAACTGTGATCCTCGATCAGAAATGATGACTTGTGGTACCCCATGGAGGCGGAAAATCTCTTTGACAAAGAGGTCTGCCAGTTTTGGAGAGTTAGGAAGACCTTTCAATGGAATAAAATGGGCCTGCTTAGAAAAGCGGTCTACCACTACTAAGATTGTGTTCATCCCTTTAGAGACGGGTAACTCTACTATGAAGTCCATGGACAAGTGTGTCCAAGGACGTTCCGGGATGGGAAGAGGCCGAAGGAGTCTAGGTGGTTTGTTCCGAGGAGTCTTATTATGAGCACAAGTCGAGCACACAGCAACAAATTCCTTAATGCCCTTTTGCAGGCCAGGCCACCAAAAAGTCCGCTTCACAAGATCGGTGGTTCTCCTAGTACCGGGATGTCCTGATAATTTGGACGAATGACCCCATTCAAGGACCTTCCTCCAATAAGGTGATGAAGTAAAAAATCGCCCCTCTGGGACTTCGAGACCCTCTGAGATTTGGGACTGGTCTTGTACAATCGTGGGTTGGGAAGTTGGAGCCACGGAAGGACAAGAATTATGTCGACTGATGGAGTATGGTTGGCATCCAGCTGGATTTCTTCCAACTGGTCCTTACCAGTGCGTAACCGAAAGAGGGTGGTCTGTAAGGAAATTAATGCTGGTTGCAAAGGTCGACCATCAATTGCATCCAACCCTAAAGGGCATTTCTTGTGGATGAGGGGGATGTTATTATTCTCAGCAAAGCGCTGGTCAATGAAAGCTAGAGCATTAGTGTGGAAATTCTCGCCGATCAGCAAAATAGGAAGAAGCATCCTGGTTGGCAGAGGTTTTTCTTTGGTAGGGGAGGTAGAAAGTGTTCCCAATGTGATTCCCCTGGACCTCATTGAGAGCTGGCATTTCCCGATTTGTGGAGACAATTGAGTACCTGATGTCCCGAATTACCACAGTACAAGCAGAGGCTGGTGTTGCGTCGGCGCTGTTTCTCACTGGAAGACAACTTGTTGCCACCAAGTTGCATGGGCTCTGCGATATCTGACGGAAGAGGTTCAGCGGTACCAGCATGGAGAGAAGAAAATCTTGGAGTGAGCTGCCGGTGACGAAATCTCTCGGACCTCCTCTCCTGTAGTCGTTGATCAATGTGGATACATACTGTATGACAAAGAGTTCTTCGAGAGTTCGTCGGTAGGACGTTGATGTGCCGCTAGCTCATCTTTAAAGGCCTCTAAGAGACCTTGCCAGAAGGCGGCTAACAACGCCTCGTTATTCCATCCGGTCTCGGCGACGATAGTATGGAACTCCAGCGCATATCTAGCCACTGGTCGATTTCCCTGGGAAATGTGGAAAAGAGAAGAAGCAGCAGTTACCTTGTGACCAGGCGTATCAAAAACTCTGTGGAATTCCCGGGTGAATTGTCCGATATCCTGAGTGAGGTCCGATCTTCGTTCCCAGATGGAAGAAGCCCAGGCCAGGGCATCATCGGTGAGTAGTGAGATAATGTACGCCACCTTGGATCTTTGGGAAATAAGAAGGCATCAGTTCGAACTGAATAAATCATTGATTCAAAAGCCTCTGCACCCATGGGGGTCACCACTACAACGGTTGGGTGTAGAAAGTCGGGGTTCGGAAGACGAGGTCATGGGCATGGAAACTAGAGTTGCAGTAGAAGGTCCCAAAGGGACAGAACTAGGAAGAGGGGCTTGCGCCCTGTCAGTAAGAGACAGGAGGTTCTGTTGCAGAGAATCCATGCATCGGTCGTTTTGTTCTAAATACTTCTCAATTTTAGAGAACATGCGAGCGTGCGTGCTCAAGACTCGCCCAACCTCAGCGGGTCCATATTTGTGGGGCTGAGCATACTCTAACGGAGTGCTCACCACAAACACGGCGTGACCGCGAGGCCGAGGTGGGGATGTATATTGACACCAACCCACAGCCGCGTGGGCGCGTCTGGAGTGTAGATTAGTCGAGGTAGCCGGGTCGGGGTTGGAGAGGTATGGATAGTCAGAGATACTTTCCGAGGTCGGGGTGGGGGTTATGCCGATCATTGAGGGTACTTAACCGTGGTCTGGATTGGAGAAGTGCGGATCGTCGTGGTACTTTGCCGAAGTTGGGATAGGAGAGGTGCAGATCATCGTTGGTTGCCGGGGTCAGGAACGTAGAAGAGTGGAGTCCAGAAGAATAGCTGGGGTCAGGAAGAGAGAAGCTAGGAACCGTACAAGACAAGACTGTGGAGACAAGGGCAAGTGAACACTTTGCACATAGGAAGGTTTATCTCAGCCAATTTGCCAGTGAGCCAGCTGAGCATATATAGGAGAGAGGTACCAATGGGATTGCAGACAGGAGGAGGTGCGTCAGTAAGGCTGATTGTGATTGGTAGTTTGGGTGCAGGAGACAGGTGTGGGAATAATCCCTGATGACGCGACTCGTGCACGCGCATCGCGTGTGCGTGCTGCACGCCTATGACATCGCTGCGTGGGCGTAGTATGGAGGCGGGACCGGAGGGAAGTGTATTTACCTCCGTGCGGGGTGCACGCGTGCCCATAGCATGGCGGCTGGTCACAGAAGGGGGAAGGCGAGTGTCACGGTTGACCGGAGGAGCGGGGAACCCGTTCACAGGTTGAGGTAAGCACCGGGAGCGCCGAGCGCGTCGCGGATCCTGACAATATTAAAAGGACAGCAATATCACTATTTCAGGCATGAGCAACCCCCCCTCCCGCCCCACCCCACCCCACATCTTCATTTAAAACCACCACTGTCTCAACTGGTCACATCAATAGTTTGATAGTTGACAACATCTTTAGTTTGGGGTTGGTTGTTGCAGCCAAGTTATTCTGGCAATTCCGATGAAACCCGAGCGTGCAAGTGGCCAAATCTCCAAATCCCAAAACAGCTGCAGGATATTTCAGATTGGCTGTTAAACGTAAGTGTAGCTCATCGGCAAGGTTTTCATCTTCTTTTGAAATGTAAACAGATTAAAGCTGGAAAGTGTGGGGCAAATATTCAATCATGTGCATAAAGGAAAAGGTCAAAGAAACACAAACAATACGTGTAATTATGCTTGAAGGTGTTAGAAGATGGCAGCAAACAGTTTCCTTTTGTAACAAATGCAAATAAAAATAGCTAGTAGTAGATGATAAACCAGTATATAAAAGTTATATTGCAGGAGTGGCCAACTCTAGTCCTCAAAGGCCACCAACAGATCCGGTTTTCAGGATATCTCTGCTTTAGCGTTCTAGGACGTTTGGCTGTGACCAAACTGTCAACTGTGCTCCACTGCCACCCGTCAACCATGGGGCAGCTCACCAGCTGGATACCTGGCTGCAGGGCCCCTCACCCTGCGCGCTTTTCGCCATCTTTAAATGGTAATGTCCCGCTACAAGCCCCATCCGACAAGATCCTCTTGTTCCTGCGCCAACAAGCTATGTTTAAATGTCCCTTGTGGGACCACTACACATTCTTGTGCCGCCCACTTTAACGCGGCATCTTTAAATGTCCATGCAGCGCAAGAATGCGCGTGGTGGAACATTGCTATTTAAAGATGGCGTCAAAGCACGTGCAGCTAGGTGCCTTGCGGCCAGGAATCCCGCTGGCGAGTTGTCCTGGTGGAGCTGTGTGGTTGCGAGCGCATGGCGGTGGTTTGGTCACAGACAATTGGCCGCAGCCAAACGTCCCATTCTGTGCTTCAGCACAGGTGGCTCAGTCATTGACTGAGTCACTGATTGAGCCACCTGTGCTGAAGCAGGGATATCCTGACTTGTTAGTAGCCCTTGAGGACTGGAGTTGGCCACTCCTCTTATATTGTATAGTTCATTAGACTATCAGTCCAAAAACATCATCATTATGCTGCACTCTTATAACCATTGTGCACTTGGAACATTGTCTCATGCTTTAAGCTATGGTAGTTTAGAAAGGATTGTGAGTGTTACAGCATTGAGCAAGGAATTGGGAAGTTGTTACATTGGACATAATGAGGACTAGTGTTATTGGGAATGAATAGAAACGGAGTTCTAGCACTTTCTTTTTGAGATCAACAAAAAACACTCAACGGGTTAAGAAATTGTTAGGCATGGCACTTAAATCCTGATTGTTTGCCAATGTGGCTTTTTATGCCACATTTCCATATTAGAAATGGAACTGTTTATTGTAGTTTAAACTGAAACTATTGGGGGGTTTTTTGCTTCGAGTTCTGGCACCTGTTTCACCTACAAAACATCACTGGAGAGAAGTAATACACATATGTGTTTAGCCTGTTTTAGAGCTGTGGACACATACAGTATCCAAAAATCTCTGTTAAGTCACTTTGCGTGACATTGCCCTAACTTTGCCATGTTAAGACTAACTGTGTTTCTTCAATGGACACTAACATAACGTTAGGTCGTTTTACTCCCGTAAAGAGCATAGTGTGAACTATAAATGTCATTAGTGATGAGATGTGCGCGAATGAGGTGTTATCATAACATTGCATATTGCATAAGGTCCATTAAGGTTAACACGTAAACTTAATGTTACATTAGCCAGGTCATATCTAAGCTTGGCATTACTCCGATCCAGACCCCAAAATAGGACCTACATTGACGTAGCACCACAGTAAGGTATGATTTACCCAACAAAGCATTATTTCTCTACGTTATTTGCCTCTCCTCCCTACAATATCTCAACTTGAGCTAAAGACCTATTTCAGGGTTTGGATTAGAACTCCAAGACTTGCTTAACTTCACGTTATTGAAAGATAACGCAGCGTTATACTATTATGATGCAATTTACTAAAACATGTTTCTCGCTCCTCTCCAAAAGGCATATTTCAGGGCCTGGATGCCAGACAGCCGTGCAGTAACGTTATGTTATTAGCAAATAACACAATGTTGTGCTAAAATAACTTGACAATACGCCTATGCTAATGAATTGTAGAACGGCTATTTTTGCATATGATTACCTTTCTAATACTCAGGGAAAATAACGTCTGTTCCTGTTTTAGGTAACGTCATGTCATTTCCCCTGATTTAATAGAGTTTAGTATATAATTATAATAATTAATAATAATTGTTCGTTGTATAGCACTGCTCGTTTTACAGAGACATTTTGCAGACACAGTCCTTATATATGTTTTTGGTACCGGAGGCACAGGGAGATAAAGTGACTTGCCCAAGGTCACAAGGAGCTGACACCGGGAAATGAACAAGGCTCCCCTGCTTCAAACTCGGTGCACGTCAGTGTCTTTACTCACTGAGCAGCTCCTGTAACGTGCAGCAAGCTTATATATTCTGAGCTTGCAAAATAGCCAAATACTGTGAGACTGCAGTGCCACCTAATGTTAAATCTGGTAGTTATTATAAGCTTGCTTGACATAAGCTCTAACATTTAGCAGTATTTTGATGTGCTTTATGTCCCAAATGAAAAAAAAAAAACTTGGTGCCTGTCAGTGTCTTTACTCACTGAGCTGCTCCTGTAACGTGTGCAAGCTTATATATCCTGAGCTTGCAAAATAGCCAATTACTGTGAGACTGCAGTGCCACCTAATGTTAAATCTGGTAGTTATTATAAGCTTGCTTGACATAAGCTCTAACATTTAGCAGTATTTTTGATGTGCTTTATGTCCCAAATGAAAAAAAAAAAGTTTTTTTTTGTTGTTGAAATCATTCCATAATTTATGGCATTACTTTTTAAATGTTAAGTTTTGAGAACAAGGTATTGATTTTTGCAGTCATTTTACAAATAGGAAAACAAGTGGACTGGTGATAATGACAAAGCTGGTTAAGCACAGATATAACTAGCAACAGAATCTCAAAAATTCTGCTGTTTTGGTTCGGGAACTATAGAAAAAACAATCATGCAGCTAAACTTACTGAAACACTCCGATTTGTTAGGGTGTACCACCATCAAGGATTAGGTGGCCTGGCCTTAAACATTGAGGTGTGATCTACCAATTTATTGTCCTGTCTGTTTATTTACTATTCCCTCTGCCATTCCTTCTTTACCTTAGATTGTTTTTATCTTGAACTTTATTTCTGTGTTAAACTCATGGAATATTTTGTAAATCAGTATTGGAACTGAGGAAGAGCGTGGAACTTTCTGTTAAGTTGTCCCAAAATATAAATTGTTAGTCCAAATAACAAAAAGTATCACCCAATATTCAAGTACTAATTTATTCTGTCCTGTCTACCAATATAACATTTTTGTAAGTTTTGCTGAGTGATTCAACAACAACTATACAGCATAGTTTATATTCTAATCTGTATTTGAATATCAAGAGAGAGAAAAGACAATCCTTTATGTAACAGGGTACGTCTCTTTCTACCTGTCTTTCCCCTTGTTATGTAAGTCCAAGCTAGCCGCAGGCAGTAACAGGTTAATTATGTGGGCTTGTGACCCTCCTTGTACTCTTCTCTGATGTACAGGAGTGCGGTGGTGATTGATGGCCTGTGTAAGCCTATCTGGTATAGGCATAGACCATGAGCCCGTCCCTTCTGCTTCCTGATGAGAAGCAGCACCAAAAACTAGTAGTCCTGTTCTTGGTTCTGAGGAGAACGGAAGCAGAGAGCTGTGAGTCTCTCCCATGGCGGCATGAGCATGCTCACCCACAGTCCTTGAGGCTGAGGGAACATCTGACCTGGAAGATGACCCTGCTAAATAAAGCCCCTTTGTTAATTATACACCAGCCTGGATTGAGTCAGTGCATGGTGTGAATGACTGATGTGCTTCAGAAAGGACTGTCTCTGGTACTACCAGAGCCCCCTGAAGCTGGAGGCGCTGAACACCAAAAGGAAAGAACTACAGATGATATCCAAAAGCCTGTCCTGGTCTCCATATCACTGCAGACAGCTCAGATCTCCTGTACCTAACAGGTATGCCTCAGCACCACACGGTAGCAATAGAGTGGATCTCCCAGAGGGTGGGGGAAACAGTGTTACATTTAGATAAGGTGTACTTCTAAATACTCTGCAACCCTGTTTCCCCTAACCCCCAATCGCAAATAGGGTCTATTATGGGGAAAACTATGCTGGTTACTTGGAGTGGTGTGGTGCATACCTGCTGATAAACAGTAGCCCTGAGTTTCCCGCATTTTGTGAGGGGATGTCAGGACAGGCTTCTGGGGTATAAATTGACTCATACGGTGACGGCGCCTTCATCTCTTGCAGCCCCCAGGATAAGGGGAGAAATCCCTGCAGGAGAGTCTCTTTCTCCTTCTTCCTGATAGATTTCAGTCTCAGGCAAGAAGTATATTAAACAGGAACACTTTATTCTTTATGCACACGGCACAGCAGTCAGTCAGCAGCATATAGGGCCTGCACCCTTAGGATGTCCCTGGACCTACACTCCCAGGCAGCGGGCACCAGGAGCAATCCTAGCTCTTCCCTTACTCTCTGGTAGAGTAAGGGGAACAGTCTCCCACCACTCCCCCAAGGGAGGGCACACAGTAGGCAGCACCTTGCATAACTGATCACGGGTAGACTATGCCTCTCTCAAGGTAGAGGCAGACTGATTAAATTGAGGAAGTACATCCCCTTAAGTACAGATCCAGCAGGAACCAGCCTCTTGCCCCTGATTGGACACCAGGCCTGGTTACACTGCCTTCTCTGTGACTTGGCTTGGACTCTCTGGACACGGGGTTGGGAAGGGGGTTTATGGGTATAGCCCAGTTAGGGGCAAGGTATAGCCACCAGCTAAAGGCAGAAGGTGGCCTATATATATTGTTGTGTATGCTGATGTGTATTGTGTTATGTTTGATTCTGCATATAGTAAACTGTTATATTTATACTCCTGTGTATGTGGTTACTATATGTGGGTCCTGTGTGTGGAACATTATACACTCCCAGAATCCTACACAGGTGGAGGCGCTGTAAGTAAGATCGTTCCAGAGGATTCACCCCAGGCTCTCACTGGCGGAGGCTCAGACCTCCTGTGAGCCTAACAGGAATATTGCACCACACCTGGTAACATATAGGTTTCCCCTCACATGCACTCTATCTGCAATTGGGGTAGGGGGAATACCCGTTACATAAGGGAAGATGTTTATGAAGGAAATTATGAAAATGTAGAGACATTGTGGAAAGAAATTAGCAGTGGAGGTAAGAGTATAAAGAAAATGTGTGTAGGGATATGCTATAAACAACCAAATATCAGTAAGATTGAGACAGCAAAAATAATTTGCAAATGGAGAAGGCATTAAAATGAGGTCATGTTTGCATAATGGGTGATTTTAATTATCCAGACATACTGTAGACTGGGGCAATGAGATTAGCATTACAACAAAAGGAAACAGGTTTTGGGGGTGCTTAAAGACAATTATATGACCCAAAGTATTGAGTAACTAACCAGGAGAGGGGCAATACTGGATTTGGTAATATCAAACAATGTAGAAGTAATAACAAATATTCAAGTCCTGGAACATTTGTGTAACAGTGATCATAACATGGTCTCATTTGAAATAAATTATCAAAAAACAGATTACTTGGGTTCAACAAAGACCTTAAACTCTAGGAAGGCAGATTTTAATAAACTGGGGACTATCAGTGTATACCCTTGGGTAATAAGTATAAAAGAAATAAGTCAGAACCAATGTGACTAGATAAACAGGTAGAGGAGGAAATGGAAAATAAAAATTCACACAAAGCACACCACGGATTAGTTAATAAAATGATATTTTAATAAAATAAATATAGTCCAATAGACCACAGAACATTGTCACTAAATAATATATACAGTCCAATAAAGACCATAAAAAAACAAAGTGAACGAAATAAAATACAATACAAACAAAAATAAACACAGTCCCACACCAGAGGGAAAAAAACACACAGGTGGGAAAAAACACACAGGGCCTCATGCAGAGAGCAGCGCTAACAGGGAAAGCGGCATGTATTGGCGAAATCTGCCTTGAGAAAGGCAGATAATGGGGAGTTTTAAAAAAAGCGCCATTTTTTTTTTCTCAGAAACCCGCCGCGCGGCTGGAGAGAACAGAAATCTCTCCAGTGTTGAAAACGGCCGTATGCAGAGAGCAGCGAACGCCATCTAGTGGCTGTTCGCGGCAAAAAAATGGCGCGATTTTCAACATTTTTCCTCTCCACCAAGCAGCTGGCGCTCCGCGGCCGGTGGAGGAGAAAAAAAAAAATCGATTTCTTTCCCACTAGTTTCAACAGCGCTCATAGCGCTGGTTGAAACTCTCCATATGCAGAAAGGATTGTAAATGCAGTTTTATGCCCTTTCTGCATATGGAGAAAAAAACTCTCCAATAAAGCTAAATTTTATTCCCCTCTCCAATTCTAAATAGCGCTGCTCTCTGCATGAGGCCCACAGAGCGTTCTAAATGAGAACAAAGCCATAGGGCACACAAGTGCCAGAAAGTACAGCTAAAACAGTCACAGTGAGAGTTCTAAAAGCACCCTGGTAAAGAAGCACAAAGAGGGGAATGGATACTGACCACAAGTGATAGCGGGTAGCATGTGGGCTCACGGTAATGTCCGGACAGCGTGAACACATCGCAGATCTCTCCTCCGCCCGCACTTCCTGATAGTTCCCTTCCAGCCAATGTGCACATGCTCAGAGCAGCCTTCCGTGACATCTACGCGTTTCACACCACGTGCTTAGTCAGGAGGTCACGTTAGAGGCTGCCCATGCGCATGGGCGTGCTGACGTCAACACACACGGGTAGAGACACGAGGAGCCCCTGGACTCGTAGCAGCCAAACGAATTACACAGCCAAGCCAGCTGACTCTCTCCTTGCCGAGAATCAAAGCAGTGACAGAGGATAAGCCACACAGGCTCTGTGAGACACAGACACAAGGTGTCAGCGTGTGATAGGAGCTGTTTGAGGCTACATGAGGTTTGTAGTCGATCAGGTGCACCCAGTATTTGCCGAGCTCTCTCTACCACCACTGATGACACCCCACAGAGATATCTCTCCCATGAATGTGTTTTTTTTAAATCTTGTACTGTAAGTGCATCTCATTGGGACTGCTCTTGCTTAATAAATTTACCCTGACTTTTACACAGATTTATGCTATGGAGCTTGTGCTTCTCTGTGTTTTGTGTTTTTAGGTTTACAGTGGATGGCTATGCCTCTTTTCCTGAAGCTGCAAAGTGCTCCATAGGACTGGTTTGTTGGACTCTGAACATTCACCAAGTGTAATTACTGGGACACATCCTCTGTGGTTTAAGTTACATTTATTATAATTGTTTCACTCTTTATTATATATTTATTCTAAATATTATTAGATTAGGGGTACACTAATTCATTATTCACTTATTATTAGTTTATTCACTTATTATGTTTACACATTTCTCTATCTAATTCATATTCCCACCTTAGCGCTACATCTTTTGTGTGTGATATGTCTGTACTGTATGTATGTATGTATGTGCTGATGGTCGCCAATGAACAACGTGGATCGCAGTATCCCGGCAGCAAACGGGGAAATACACAGTGACTCTTTCGGTTCCAGAGGCAGTCCCAGAGTGGCGAGAGTGTGCCTTTAAAGCACTCATTGTGATTTACTTTACGGGAGAATGTGAGTGTGTCCATCCCCCTTGAATCTAATCATTTGTGCATTAAAACTGTATTATGCTATGTACTCCTCTTTGTTTTTCAAGAGAGAGTCACGTGTGAGCAGACCATCTTTATGCAGACATATGTGAGTGATTTGTTCACTTAACCACTTTCACTGGGTTAATCTTAGTAAAAGTTTATTGTGTGCCAGCACTCTATTAACCGGGCAATGGATGAAAGGGAAGTAAACATAATTATGCCCCTTTACAAAGCATTAGTAAGACCTCCTCGAATAAGGAGTACAATTTTGGGCACCACTCCTTAGAAAATACATTATGGAACTAGAGAGAGTGCATAAAGAGCCACCAAATTAATAAAGGGAGTGGACAATCTAACTTACGAGGAGAGGCTAGCTAAATTACATTTATTTATGTAACGGAGTTTCCCTGGCACAATCTCATATTGACCCCCTCCTGTGAAAACTGACCCATGTTACATGTGGTGTAGTGTGGTGCACCTGCTGGCTTACAGAACTCCTGAGTCCCGGCGATGGTATAGGGGATGGCATCAGGACTGGCTCTCCAGGTATAGCTGAGTCATACTCACTATTGGTACAGCGCCTTCATCTCTTCCAGACCCCCAGCGTAGTAGGGAGGAGTCTCTGAAAGAGAACCTCTGTGTGCACTGTCTTCCCGAATGACTCCACAACCAGGACAGAAGCATTCTTTATCTTTGGCATCCTTTATTACAACCGACACTGGCCGACTGCCCATAATTGCAGCCGGTCTTTAGCCGCACATAGTAGGTTGCCAACCCAAAGGAAGTCCCTGGACACCACTGCTAGTTAGTGCCCTAGAAGCTGTCTTTGCTCTTCCCTTACTCCCTGATGGAGTAAGGGGAATAGTCGCCCACACCTCTCCCCTAAGGGAGGGCCACAAAACCTTCCAGAGCCCTGGCAGTTTGCTGGGTTCGACTAGTCTCACTCATGAGGGGTGAGACACTCACTAAATACAGGAATGCTGTGCACTAAATAGCTCCAATAGGCACCACCCCTGTGTCACTGTAAGTGGACACAGAGCCTGATGACACTACCTTCACTAAACACTACACAGCACAGGAGTGTGAGGGAAAACCCCATGATTACTCCTGGCAAACCTGCCCTTAACAGGGATTATTGCACAGGTGGAGAAAGACATATAACCCCAAACTACACAGGGTTACACTTACATTAGAAAAGAGGCGTCTAAGAGGGGATATGATAACTATATACAAATATATTTGGGGACAGTACAGGGAGCTTTCAAAATAACTATTCATCCCAAGGGTAGTACAAAGGACTCAGGGTATCCCTTTAGGTTGGAGGAAAGGAGATTTCACCAGCAACAACGGAAAGGGTTCTTTACAGTAAGGACAGTTAAAATGTGGAATTCATTACCCATGGAGACTGTGATGGCAGATACAATACATTTGTTTAAAAAAAAGGTTGGACATCTTTTTAGAAAGGAAAGGTATATACGGATATACCAACTAAATGAACATGGGAAGGATGTTGATCCAGGGAATAATCCAATTCTTGGAATCAGGAAGGAATTTATTTGTCCCCTTATGAGATATCATTGGATGATATGACACTGGGGTTTTTTGTTTGCCTTCCTCTGGATCAATAAGTAAGTATAGATATAGGATAAAGTATCTGTTGTCTAAATTAAGAATAGGTTGAATATGCTGGATGTATGTCTTTTTCCAACATCATCTACTATGTAACTATAACATGTCCCGTGATCTCTTCTTTACTATGCTCGCCTGGTCGGAGCAAACCTCGCTGAGCGATGGGCCGGGATCGGTCCTTGAGTGTATTTTGATAGGTCCAGTACAAGTGGCGATAGGTTTTTGAGGTCAGGCTAGCAGGTCCAGAATGGAGGCCTTCTATTGCCTTCATTTTAAGCAGCAATAGCAGTGGATTGCCTGGAAGATCTGTTCTGGACAAGGACGGGGCTTGGATCAGCAGTTGGAGGAGCCTATCTGTTTGCTGAGCCTGCTGTTGCAGGTGCTGGTCCTGTCACTCTGCTTGCTGCTGCAGGAATTGTTAAAAAAATGTTTCCATGATGGTCTCTGGGGGCCCCTTCGAAATCAAAGGGCCACCTCTAGCATCCAACTTCAAACACCAACTGTAGGAGACTCCCACAGAGGTACAGTAATGACAGGAGACTTGCATTTGGAAAAAATAAATGTGGGCTTTTCTTCAGCCAAAGTTCAGCAATACCTTATGTAGCTTTTCTCATTCAAAGTTCAAAAGGTAACAAAGGATCAACATTAGAACATGTAGCAAAGTAACAACAGTAATAAACATATCAGGGTAACAGGCTTTAGACCCAGGAGCCTATTCACTAAACAGTGATAAGTGGTTTAGTGGGCGATAAATGCCTTTATAGCGTGATACTGACTGCTATACTATTCACAAAGCAGTGATAAAAGTGCAGTATCGCGCTAGAATCGCTTTTTTACGCCCCATAACAGTGAGAGACAAAAAAGTCATCTGGTAGGCCAAAAAACGCCAAGCTCGCCATTTTTTGCCAGTAACAGCTATTCACAAAACTGGGATAAGTTTATCGTTGTATAAAAGCTCGACATCTTTTTTCACCAGGTAAAGGCTGGCGCAAAAGAGATTGAGACATGCATAAACGCATTTTTTTTTCAGCACTGGTATCAATCCTGAGGCCGGCGGGGGCCTTCGGGTGGTCCCCTCAGGTGTCCGGTTGCCCCACGAAAGTCTGAGGTTCCTCGGGTTGTCCCTGCAGGTGTCTGGGGGCCTCCAGGTGGTCCCCACGGTTGTCCAGGGGCCCCACCCCCTTGGGTGGTCCCCGCGGGTTTCTGGGGACCTCGAAGTGGTCCCTGCGGGTGTCCAGAGGGCCCCACGGGTGTCTGGGGGTCCTCAGGTGGTCCCTGCAGGTGCCTGTGGGCCTCCAGGTAGTCCCCACGGGTGTCCAGGGGCCCCACGGGACTCCAGGGGTCCTTGGGTGGTGATTGGTGATTGTTTAGATTGAATTGGATATTGTTGGTGGTTATTTATTTTTTAGGTTGACCATTGACTGCCATAGTGTTAAATCATGCCCATATTATATGGGCATGCTTTAACACTGTGCCAATCAATTGGTTTATTGGCATTTGTAATGTGTTTATTTTTTTATGTAATGTGTTTTTATTTTAGGCCTGTTTTTTTTTTTTTTTTTAGCTTCCCCATTTATTGCTATAGTGGTAAAGTATGCCCATATAATTATGTGGGCATGCTTTAACGCTGTGCCAATCAATGGGTAGTGGGGGTGGTGCCCCCGGGTAGGGTGGGTGGGTTTGCAGGTGAGGGTGGGTCAACCCCTTAATAACTATAGTGGTTACTAACTGCTAAGGTGATTAAGGGTGAGGGACCATTAGATTTTTATTTTTTATTGTATTGTTGATGCCCAAGGAGGACAAGGACAGTGATGAGGATGAGGACAGCCTTCATCATGGCAGGGGTAAGTGCAAGTATTATTTACTTTATGCTGCTGATTTATGTTTTTTTTTTAAGTGGGCAAATGCACTATTATCCATATAATAGTAATTTTTCCCATTACTGTACTGTATAATTGGGAGCGGGGGGGGGGGGGATGTATTTATAGCAATGTATTGCACATTTTATTTTTTTGGCATAGGATTGGTACCGCAGGCCAGCGGACTCCCACGGGGACCATCCGAGGACCCTCAGACCCCTGGAGGCCCCCAGACACTCACAGTGACAACCCAAGGACCCCCGGACACCCACGGGGACCACCCGAGAACCCCTGAACCCCAGTGGGGCCCCTGTGGGGCCCCCAGACAACTGCAGGGACCACCTAGAGGCCCTCAGACACTCGTGGGGACTAGCTGGGGACCTCCGGACACCTGTGGGGCCCTCAGACCCCCAAAGGGATCACCTGGAGGCCCCCAGTCACCCATGGGGACCACCAGAGGACCCCGCCGTTCTCGGGTATCAATCTTGTGCAGAAAAAATTAAAAATGCTTTTATGTGGGGGTAATGGGGTGGGTGGGTTGTGTATTCGTGGGTAGTACATATTGTAATGTTTATTAGGGGCAGAGGGGGTGAGTGAAGGGCCAAGTACCCCCTTCACCCCTATACCCCCAATAAACCTGCTTTTGTGCCTTAACCCCTTCATTGCCTTAGTGGCTATCCGCCAAGGTAATGAAGCTGCTTTAATGTAATTTTACTAATAGTGCGCAGGAGCATGGGGTCTCCTGAGCTGAACAGCTTTGATTTCAGCCTCAGGGACCCCCTGCTTCCCGAGTGACAGGCCCCGTTATGGGGTGCCAGTATCCCCCTGCAGGATTTAAATCCCCCGGTCACGTGATGCGGAATATTTAAAAGCACAGTGGATACCGGCTCCCCATAACGGGGCCTGTATCTCTAGAAGTAAGGGGTCTCCGAGGCTGAAATCAATGCGGTTCAACTCAGGAGACCCCCTGCTCCCACACACTATTATCAAAATCAAAATTTTTGACGCAGCGTCTCCATTCAGCTCTTCCAGGCTGCACTTTTTTCTATCAGTTATCGCGCTATAGAATTTATAGCACAATAGTACTGATACAAAAAACAGGTCGGACGATAGTGCATTTTTTTATCGGCCTTAAAAAAATGGCTTTCATTTCTTAGTGAATACCATTTTTGGCTTCATGTCTTACAGCGCTATAAATAAATGCATAGTCGGGCAAAAATGCAATTCTTTTATCACTGCTTTGTGAATAGGCCCCTCAATGTTTGCAGATCAGGAACAGCAACAAAACTGGACTGCAGGCTGCCTGTTTGTAAATGCTTAAGCCAAGGTGGCTCATTAGTGCCCCTGCCTTATTTAGGCAGGAGTTAACTGTTAGATGCCCAAACAGCCACGGGCTTGTACTAAGAGGGTTAACCCTGCTACAACGAGCATCAGTTTGACTGCAGGAATACTTATATAAGTGACCTCCCTTCTCTCCCATATTCCATCAGTTTCAATGGAGCCTGGTTCCAAAAAAGCATTCACACAAGTGGAATCTTTTTCTTACCTCTGTAATTTTTTTTATTAACATTGTGTTTACTCAACTAAAAGGTTCTGCTGCCCAGGAGGATTATAGTCTTCTCCTCACAGGTGTACCTGAATTCATTGGTGATGAAAGCTTAAGTGTTAGTGGGCCTGTGGATGCTTGGGCCATGCAGGACCATTGTCACTCTGGTCTACTGTATGTCTGTCCAGTTTCAGCTTCTGTCCTACACGTGGCTTTTATAGAGACTTTCAGTAGTGATACAGTCTGTTTTATAACTCCACATACAAGGACCTTTTTTTTAATCTAAATAATTTGACCACTTATCTTTTAATAACCCCTTGCTCTTCTTTAGGAAGAGGCCTTTCAGCAAATCAGAAGAATTTTTTTTTATACACTGCAGATCATAATGTTATGGAAGATAACATTGTTTCAGTTCACACCAATCAGTCTCTAAATGAATCAATTGAAGCAGAATGAAGATAATGTGAATCCTTTGTTGGATTGTCTGTATTTTACTGAACAATAATCAGCCCCTGAGGTTTAGATATAAGTGGACACATTTAAATAGGCACTAGGGAAACCAATGGTGCTAGGAAGTGTTATGTTACAACTGTACACACGGTTGAGAACCTATCCCAGTTACTTCAGCTGATGTTTTCCAGGGGTTGGACCTTAAGCTGGCACACTTACTGAGGTCTGGGGGTAAAAACTAAACTTTCCTAGGTGCAGGGCTTTTAAATTCAAAGCTTACCCTGACAGCCTGCAACTCTAGATACCACCGCTCCCCTCTCTCCAGAGGAATGGAAGTTACTTGCTTAGTACACTGCTTCGAATCTTGCTTAGAATCTACAAATCTGATTGGCTGATGGGGTTTATAATACTTCTGAGTTTCATTCACAGAACCCTGCAGCCAATCCAGACGTGGGAACATGTCCCGCTAGCCAATCAGAGCGGGGCTCATCTGGCCGATGATCTCAGAGGCAGGGGCATGTTGAATCAGCTCGGGAGACCCTGTGGGCGGGACATATGTTCTGGCCAATAGGGAAAGCGCCCACGATCACCATCTTTTCCTTAGCCAGCCATTGCCTCCCGCTTGGCAGCCGCCACTGAGTTTAGCAGACTAGAGGATCCCCCCACAGGGGTCTCTGTTCTCCATACCCAGCACTTCTCCCTGCCCCATTCACTTAGCACCCCGACACCTCTCAACATCCCGTCTCCTCTTTCATCCATGGATCCTATGCAGACTAGCTGGCACCTTAAACATATGCCCCAGCTGACTGCATCGAGCCTTATTTAAATGTAAAAACCATTATGTCATACTTTATTAGAGCATACATTTTGGGGTACCTCATGTCGGTTGGGGCACCCGCAAACCCAATACAGGTTTTGGTACAGCTTGGCACTAACTGGGGTACCTCCCTTAACCTAGGGATTCCCTCAGATACAGGGATACCTGTTCATCCCTGTGCCTCATTTTAGTGTGCACAAAGCATATATGTACACTTTGTTAATAAAATATACACTTTAAAAACCTAAGTCTTGTTGGTATGGGAAATAGAATAAAAAGCTGCACTTTACTTTTCACTAGCCATATTCCCCGCACACTATACCGGTTCTGAGTGACCTGGGCATTTACTGGGGATCCCCATTAACCTAGAGACCCCTTGACTATTTCAGGCACCACACATCCCTATGCCCCTTTTACCTTTCTGGTCTGTGCTGAAGCAGGGAACCCCTAGTGGTGAGTTGCAAAAGCATTTTCAAGGGGAGATATTTCCGGGACATGTGCCCACATGTATCCAGGAATCAGACCTAATTCCTGGGTACATTTTAAGGGGATCCACCAACTCTGGACCCTGATTAGCTAGGCACATTCTGACAACACTTTCTCCAAAACCACCCCCTCCCCCCCTGAAACTCATACCACAGCAATCTCTGCTTGCTGGCATTCCTGGAAAGGTAAAAACACATCAAAAACTTTATTGTTGCACAATACATTTTATGCATTACACCAGTGATTCCCAACCAGGGTTCCTTGAAGCAGTCTCAGGGGTTCCTCCTATGGACCACAGACTCCCCCCCCCCCCCCAACTTAGAGCCCAAAACACAAAGATATATTATAGCCGTGAATCTGGCTAATTGAGCACAAATGTTGCTATCATGTGTTCACCATAATCTGCAGTATGCTTTCTGCAAAGTCATGGACCAAACAGCTTTAAAGTGTATCAAATTGTATGGGCAAGCTGGCGACGCTCCAACTAATGACGTCAGCCAGATCGGAGCACGACGCGAAGTGGAGCATGGTGTCAACCGGATAAACAGACACTAACGGAATACGGTTGTATCTCTTCATACTCACCCTAGTATAGCTGCATGACCGGCTCTGGTCATGGTTTGAATACAATTTGATACACTTTAAAGCTGTTTGGTCCATGACTTTGCAGAAAGCATACTGCAGATTATGGTGAACACATGATAGCAACATTTGTGCTCAATTAGCCAGATTCACGGCTATAATATATCTTTGTGTTTTGGGCTCTAAGTGTTGCAACTATTACATCTCTGGGAAAGTGACACTATACAGCTTTTTGCTTTGGCTATTAAGGATTGAGTGGTGTTTAAATACAACATTACTGCTCAACATGAAGGGTTTGAGTATGATTATATATATATATACTGCAATATAAAGATCAGATATATACAACCGCTGATGACATTTGGTTGATTGCAACTGGTGATCGAGAGTCTGTTTTGGTATATATACTAATTACAGATATTGTTCCCTAGACCCTTTTATACTAAGTGTATTTGTGCCCTGATACCTCTCTCTATATATATATACATAAGGTTTAATAAAGAGACAATAGGAAAAAACCTGGCGCTTACCTTAAGCTTAATATATGAGGTGTGCTTACAATGTGGCAGTAAGTTAGACCACGGCTCTATGACAGATGCTTTGAGCCAGCATGGAGTTCCCCTCTGCTGCAACCCCAGGGAAGGGTTAATCCGGAACCCTTTTAAAGATATAGAGACATACAAGCAATGGGGGAGCGTGGGATTAAAAAAACATTTGACAATAAAAAACAATAAAATACAATAAAATTAATGTGGTTACAACAATATTGCTGGGGGTTGGTGAAAATATTAAATACACTTACACGGCCATGTGCAAGCGGACACGGTAATGTGGTTTCTTTAAGCAATTCCAGTCACTCCCAACAACAGGTAATGGTGGTTTAGAGGGTTTTGAAATAAATATATAAATATATCTGTACTCACACGGCCATGTGTGAGTCCTTGCAGGAAATTGGTAACTTTGGGGTTAAATTAACCCATCTGCATCTCCCCCCAGTGTAGACTCTTCTTTGTTTGCAACCAACGTGGGATTCTAACTCCAGTCTTGGGCATCAGATGGGGACTCTCCCCAGTGGTGGTAGTAGGGGGGGGAGTAGGTAGAGAAAGTGAGGCACGTTGTCAGTGGGGTTTAAAACACATTTATTAGTTTTAAAAGCAATTGGTACAACAAGACTCACATACATACATAGTGGTTGGACCCCTGGCCTCCTCGTGCAGTCCAGGATACAGTTTAAGCAGCCGTTATTGCCAATCACGCGTCCGTGATGCAGGAGGAAAAAAAACAAAACTTTTTCTCCTTATCTGCAATGGCTGCCTGGTTGATCCGGCTACGGGAGCCACGTTGGGCCAAATTCAGCAGGAACTTTAGAGCTACGCGTTTCGTCGAATCATCGACTTCCTCAGGCTCATATGAGCCTGAGGAAGTCGATGATTCGACGAAACGCGTAGCTCTAAAGTTCCTGCTGAATTTGGCCCAACGTGGCTCCCGTAGCCGGATCAACCAGGCAGCCATTGCAGATAAGGAGAAAAAGTTTTGTTTTTTTTCCTCCTGCATCACGGACGCGTGATTGGCAATAACGGCTGCTTAAACTGTATCCTGGACTGCACGAGGAGGCCAGGGGTCCAACCACTATGTATGTATGTGAGTCTTGTTGTACCAATTGCTTTTAAAACTAATAAATGTGTTTTAAACCCCACTGACAACGTGCCTCACTTTCTCTACCTACTCCCCCCCCTACTACCACCACTGGGGAGAGTCCCCATCTGATGCCCAAGACTGGAGTTAGAATCCCACGTTGGTTGCAAACAAAGAAGAGTCTACACTGGGGGGAGATGCAGATGGGTTAATTTAACCCCAAAGTTACCAATTTCCTGCAAGGACTCACACATGGCCGTGTGAGTACAGATATATTTATATATTTATTTCAAAACCCTCTAAACCACCATTACCTGTTGTTGGGAGTGACTGGAATTGCTTAAAGAAACCACATTACCGTGTCCGCTTGCACATGGCCGTGTAAGTGTATTTAATATTTTCACCAACCCCCAGCAATATTGTTGTAACCACATTAATTTTATTGTATTTTATTGTTTTTTATTGTCAAATGTTTTTTTAATCCCACGCTCCCCCATTGCTTGTATGTCTCTACATAAGGTTTAATAAATAGGTGACACTCATTATAAACACTAATTACTGCACTTGGGTCTGGTAACACTATATACCATTCATATGCAGACAACTGCCCCACTTTTTTAGATACATTTTTTATAATAGAAGAGTTTAAATAAAATTTTATTATTTTTCGGCACATTTGATTCCCCTTATTTTCCTCCCTGATGTAGGCATTTGATGTATAGTGGTTGACACAGATTATTGTGTTTTGTATAATTAGGCAGTGTACAACATTGCGGTGTCTTTTTTTGATCACTTCTGGATCATTTTGATAATATATGTTCTATACTCCCTATGCACCGCCATTTTTAAACCATTATGAATATTAAGGTTGAGCTGGTATGACCCCCCTCCTATCCACTCGTTCAGTTCAACCCAGATATTTGGTGTTCATTATATCTTGTCATAAGCTACCGTGACAAGCTCTATAATTAACTGGTGGCAGCGGCTGGATTGAACTGAACCTATATTACAGTGTTCTGTGGGACCCTGTAATATAGTGGGAACTCGAGAGTAATTGCGAGTTCCTGGGACTAAAGATATTGAACACACAGTAGTGCAACAGTTAACACAAGTTGTAACACCACCTCACTGCTGCGACCGTGAACCATGAGCGAGGCTGAAGGCTCATCCAACATGAGGACCGGAGCTCAGCTGAAGGACCAGTGCCGTGAATATGGACTGCCCTATGAGAACCAGGAGGTCGCAGACATGGTTGACGCAATCGGTGACTATGAAGCCCGGCTTGCAGAGCCTCAGGATATGGCTCAGCTTGCCCTTATACAGCCACCCGGAGATCAGGGAAGGAACCCAGTGCCGGGGCGGCGGAATCTCGGGGAGGGAACGAGTGCACCTCCCGGGAGCAGTGCAACAGGAGGGGTACTGGTTGCTGCGGCTACCAGTCCGTTCACCCCTGAAATGTTGGCACTGATTACTGCGTGGGGAGACAGAGGGACACCGGAGGAGCGGCTGCAGTTTATCACTATGGCAGTGAACAGACCCGCTTATTGCCCCTCTGTCCAACCCAACAACGATGAACTTAAACTGGATCAGCACAGTCTCATCAAGTTCGTGGAAGGTACTGATCAGATCGACAGTTTTTTAAAGAACTTTGAGACACAGTGTCGGCGGTACAAAGTGCTTCCCCAGCATAGGGTTGCACGTTTGGACCCCTTACTGTCCGGCTTGGCTAAGCAGACGATGATGGCGCTTCCAGATGAGTATGCTGATAACTATGACCACCTGAAAGAACTGTTATTGTTTCAGTACGGTTTTACCCCTGAAGCCTACCGGGGTAAATTCCGTCAGGAAGAGAGGCAGCCCCAGGAGTCTTATGTTACCTACGTGACCCGCATGGCTTTGTACGGGATACGCTGGGTGGAGGGCTATGAGGCACGGACTTACCAACGCCTGCTGGACCTCATCTTTCAGGAGCAGCTCATGCAGCAGTGCCCGCCGGCGGTGAGTGCTTGGGTGTACAACACGAAGCCCAAGACTTACCAGGAGGCGGCGAGGCTTGCAGACGACTATGTGGCCAGCCGAGCCCTGATGACCGCCAAAACAGTAGCCAAGGCGGCGGTAGCGGCGGCACCGGCCAGAAAGTCTGCCAATACCCCCCCAATGGACTCAGAGGCCGCCTGCGGGCAGCAGTCCACCGAAGGCGGGGGAGCTCAAGCACGAGCGCCGGTGCTACAACTGCAACCGCCCTGGTCACATCAGACCAGATTGCCCGGAACCTCTGCGTTCCGGCGGACCCCATCAGAGGAAACGCACCCCAGCTGCGAAGCCGGTAGCCCGCGTGCGGGTGGCTTCCACCACACACTCCGGATCGGTCATGGAACCAACTCCCAGCAAGACGTCCCATGCAACGCCTGTCTCGGTTTCATCGGTGCCTACAGCCAGGAGCGGAGGACATCTCAGCGCGGACCTGCCGCAGACGGGCGGCCGGAGCAGACATCTCACCCCGGTCACAGTCGGTGACCGGCAAGCAGTCGGCTTGCTGGATTCAGGAGCTGCAGTGACCCTGGTCTGACCTGATATGGTCCGGCCAGAGGAATTACTCCCAGGCCCTGGGATACAGATCACTGTGGCCGATGAAGAGCCACGTTTCCTGCAAGTGGCCAGAATCTTTTTGGATTGGGGGGAGGGCCAGGGTGTGCGGGAGGTGGGGGTTTTACCCGGTTTGGATGCCGATGTTCTTCTTGGCAACGATCTGGGACCGATGACCTGCACCTATGACCGAGTGCCCAAGCCCACTGCAGTGGTGGCGGTTACCCGGAGCCAGACAGCAGCAACGGCGGCGGCGCCAGTCCCCCAGCCCTTGGGACCAACGTTAGCAGAGGGCGCAGAGGAGCCCGGGGAGGTAAGCCAGGATCAGTTGCAACCACAGACTGACTTACTGTTCCCCCTCACCCTTCCCCATTCTCCGGACAATGACATGACTGGGGGGTGGCCAGAATTAAGACCCCAGTTTAGGGAGGCAGTGAAGACAGACCCTACCCTGGCCGACGTGAGACTTCGGGAGTCCGAATCTCAGGCAGGCGAAAACACTGAGCACTGCCTATGGTATAAGGGACTCCTGTATAGAGAAGAAGGGAACCCAGGGATAGAGGAGGGATTGACCGGTAAGCGACAGCTAGTAGTGCCCCAGGGGTACCGACAGCAACTGTTATGGGTAGCTTACTCTATCCTGTTAGCGGGACATCAGGGAGTCAACAAAACGCGAGCCCGGTTATTACAGCGTTATTACTGGCCGGGGGCATCTCGAGATGTGGGCAATTTCTGCTGCTCTTGTGATGCCTGCCAGCGAGTGGGTAAGGCGGGCGACCATGTGAAGGCACCCCTGAAACCCCTACCGATAATAAGGGAACCCTTCCAGAAAGTAGCAATGGATCTTGTAGGACCCCTTATGATTCCTAGCAGGTCAGGGAAGCGCTACATCCTCACGGTGGTGGATTTTGCCACCCGGTACCCTGAGGCGGTAGCGCTTGGCACCATAGATGCCAAGACAGTGGCAGCAGCTTTGCTGAACATTTTTTCTAGGGTAGGTTTCCCTAGTGAGGTCCTAACCGATCAGGGGTCGCAGTTCATGAGTGAACTGTTACATTGTCTCTGGGATGCATGCGCTGTACAGCACCGGCGCACTACCCCTTACCATCCCCAGACAAACGGATTATGTGAGAGGTTTAACGGTACCCTGAAGTAGATGCTTCGGACCTTTATAGAGGCGGAGGGGAAAGACTGGGAGATTCATTTACAGCGCTTGCTGTTTGCCTACCGAGAGGTACCGCAGGAATCTACAGGCTTCTCCCCCTTCGAGCTACTATATGGCCGCAGGGTACGTGGACCTCTGGACCTATTCCCTGAGGGATGGGAAGGGGAGGCTACTGCTACTGATGCTTCGGTGATCCAGTATGTAGTAGATCTCCGAGACCGGTTAGAGATGCTCATGGGGGTGGCCCAGGACCACCTCAGAGCCGCTCAGACCAAGCAAAAGCAATGGTATGACCGGAATGCCCGTAGCAGGAAATTCATCCCAGGACAGCAGGTGCTTGTTCTCAAACCCACTCGGGAGAACAAGTTTATGGCTGCCTGGTCGGGACCATACTCGGTCATCCGAAAGGTGAATGAGTACAACTACGTTGTACAGGTAGAGCCTGAGATGCATAAGACATATCACGTCAATATGCTGAAAGAATACAGAGCACCGAGTATGTGAGCAGTAATGGCCATTTGTAGCCCACTGCTGGAGGATCCGGCGAGCAATGCTCTGCCTGATCTCCTAGGGGAGGCTAGGCAGGGAAACACTGTGGGGCAGGTAGAGATAGGGGCACAGTTGAGTGCTACGCAGCAGGTAGAAGCCAGGGACATGCTAGCTAAGTATAGGGCCCTCTTCACTGACATGCCAGGGACCACATATCTCACAAAACACCCAGTGCACACAGGGGATCTGCAGCCTCTGCATAAGCACGCTTATAGAGTGTCAGCAGAGGTCAAGACCAGTATGGAAAGGGAGATAGAGGAGATGCTGACCCTAGGGGTAATTACTCCGTCCCAGAGTCCTTGGGCAAGCCCGGTAGTTCTAGTCCCTAAGAAGGACAAGACCACCCGGTTTTGTGTGGACTACCGCTTGCTCAACACTGGGACGGTGTCAGATGCCTATCCCATGCCCCGCATGGATGAGTTACTGGATGAACTCGCGGGGGCAAGGTATCTAACCACTATGGATTTGAGCAAAGGCTATTGGCAAATCCCACTGACCCTGGAGGCTAGGGAGAAGTCAGCATTCATCACTCCAAGTGGCCTCTATAAGTTTTTGGTGATGCCATTTGGGATGAAGAATGCCCCGGCTACCTTCCAACGCCTGGTCAATAGGTTACTGGAAGGGATGCAGAGCTATGCCATGGCTTACTTAGATGACATTGCTGTCTTTAGTAATTCCTGGGACTCCCATTTAGGACATGTAGCTGCGGTGCTGGATAGGATCAGGGAGGCTGGGCTTACCTTGAAACCCACTAAGTGTATGGTAGGGATGGCAGAGGTCCTGTACTTAGGGCACAGGGTGGGTGGAGGGCACCTCAAACCAGAGCTAGCCAAGGTAGAAGCCATAGTTCAGTGGCCTGTTCCAAAAACCAAGAAACAGGTCATGGCATTTTTGGGCACCGCAGGGTACTATAGGAAGTTTGTCCCACAGTACAGCGCCGTGGCCAAACCCCTGACTGATTTGACTAAGAAGCAACTGCCTGTGCTTATCACCTGGACTCCTGCCTGTTAAACTGCTTTCCAGGCACTGAAAACTGCGCTTGCTGGGGCCCCCATACTGGCTGCCCCAGACTATACCAAACATTTCCTCATACAGACTGATGCCTCGGACTATGGCATTGGGGCTGTGTTGAGCCAAGTGGGGGACGACGGTAGAGAGCACCCTGTGGTGTACCTCAGCCGAAAACTACTCCCCAGAGAAGTGGCCTATGCCACCATTGAGAAAGAGTGCTTGGCCATTGTGTGGGCACTCAAAAAACTCCAGCCCTATGTGTATGGAAGGGCTTTCACGGTCCTCACAGACCACAGCCCCCTGAGTTGGCTGCAGAGGGCATCAGGGGAGAATGCCAAGTTGCTAAGGTGGAGCTTGGCCTTACAAGAATTGAAGTTTACTATTCAGCACAAAAAGGGTAGTGAAAACAGCAATGCTGATGGACTTTCACATCAGGACTATCCCTCTGAGACTGAGTTCGTTAAGGGTGCCAGCAGTGCCCCACTCCCCGTTAGGGCCAGTGGGCCACAGGTCACCCATTAAGAAGGGGAGGTGTAGAGGGAGAGGAGTTTGGCCTGGTATTAAAGGGGTTGCACCCCATATGATCACCCCCTGACCTCACCAGGGAGGCAAGGGGTTAACTGGACTGCGGTCCAGGAATGTGGTTTACACCTTGTCATGTCATGAAAATGTATGTTCCCCTGTTCCCATGTTTCATTATAATCCTATATTTTAAAGATGTTTTAAAGTGCATTTCTGTATCTCCAGTTCTGGAGGTCGCAGAGAGTTGATATTTGGCCAATATGTGGAGTCACTGTAGGCATTAAAAACTGGCAAAATTCGATCCACTGAGCCCACCAGAATGGAACTTATTAATATGTGTAGATATTAAAGCGTATATGTATGGTGTTTTGGATCTGCTCTGAAAAATGTAGACTCCATCTGCTATGCTAAATAGGTCAGGAAGGGCAGCCGGATGATTGAGCCTAAGTACTAATCAACAGATCAAGTACTAATCAACAAGACTCTGCCACTCTAATTATTACCTGAGGGCGGAGAATCATCAAACTGGAGTGGTTTGTAAGTTTTATGTCTACACCTTCAAACAATGCAGATACTTCATTTGGTAGATTGGTCGTCGCCCCTGATTTAATTATGGTGCTACCCATAGAGTCCCAGTACACATGGGCTAATTAGCTGGGGGGCATGGGTTAATCTGTGTCTCCACGTTAGGGATTGGATACAGATAATTGTTCACCAATAGTCTGTATTCAATGTTAAGAATAGGATTACACAGGTATATAAACTGTGTCAACCCTACTGTTTTGAGTTGTGCTTCTGATTCCACCTGGAATGTCACCGGATTGCTGGAGAATTGCTAGCTGATACTTCTCCATCCCCCAACCCTAAGTAAGTGTTACCTTCTTGTCTGTTAATTGTACTATATTGCTGTGTTCACCTTTTTAAGGAATAAATTATATTTTATTATATCTAAGCCTCGTTCAGTTCAACCCAGATATTTGGTGTTCATTATATCTTGTCATAAGCTACCGTGACAGTGACATTTTGTGACTGACCCGTCGAACCTAATATGTGTGTCAGCCAGATAGGGGTTCCCCGAGATTTATCAAAATACTTCAAGGGTTCCTCCAAACAAAAAAGGTTGGAAATCACTGCATTACACAGTACTGGGCTCAGGAGCTGACTCTTCTTGAACCCTTATTATGGATAAGGGGTTACCAAACAGGCTTAAACCTTTGAGAGCCTGGTTACCCCCCTACCGTCACATGTTGTAAATACAATTTTGTTGTCTTTGCAAAAACTCGTCGTAGAGAGCGGCTGCCAAATGCGCGCCAAGGTACATAGTGGGCCCAGCCCCATTGAGGGGCGGTTCTTGTTTGTGCAGCACACGCCATACCGTGCGCTGCATCATTTACTGGGGACCTAGCCGTACTTCTCCTCCTGACCTGAGCAACTAGGTTATCCTGCTTGTCCTGTTGGATGCTCTTGCTTTGCCTTATACTTTCCATAATTGGACACTCGCTTTGTCCTGGACACTTTGTCCTTACCTGGATCCTATTGCACAAATGGACCTATCCTTTTTGCTGGACCCTTCCTGTTGCTTTACCCTTCCTCACTTCTGGATATTTCCGTCATTCCCATAACTATCTTCAGGTCCCGTTCCGCGGATCTATCCGAGGGTCTGTCCCTGTTACATCTATGCTCGTCCCGGGAGGCGGTCTCCACCCCCTTGTGTATATCTTAGAGGGGTTGGGACCTTGCCTCTGGTCATCTATGTGTGACCTCCTTCGGCTCATGTGTGTATTGCTTTTCCTGACTGTCACAGGAAGAATGGAAAAAAGGTATAAAATCAGTCTTGGATTTCAGAGAACATAAATATAATCATTAGATGACATAGGCCAAAAGTTCCTTTCAATTCCTTTCAATATTTAGCTAAGTAAGAAGCCCATCCTTACAGGGGCAGCACCACTTAATTTACAAATACAAACATGTTATAAACTTACCAGTGTACATGGCTCTCTAATGCAAAAATTCAATCAATTTTTATTTCAATAGAGACCATGAGCTGTTGAATGCGTGTTTCATCCCATCCCCATGATGATTTCACAGATAGCAATTAGCAAATCCCACTGACGACGTACTGATTTGTTTTCTATTAGATAATAAGCATGCAATGCTGTACAGATGGATCCTTATTTTGATATTGAAAGTGAAACTAAAATGTAAAAGTCAACACACTAAAGTTAGTATTAGGTATAAATATAGTTTAATTATTTGAACTTGATCCTGCATTGTGCGGCAAATTTTGCATCATTTGATCGACGTCTGAAATAAAATCTGGAATCAGATCAACATTCCTATGGGTTCAAGAGCAATACTTACAGTAAGTCTCTTAGCCATTCAAAAGGTAGTTATAATGTTGCTATACCAGAATATTCTGCCACGTAGCTCATTATTAAATCTGTACAGCACAGATGTAGCAAGGATTATTGCTCCTGCTGGCTCATTATGATAGGATATTCTGTGATAGTCTGCGTCATCACTTTTATTTAGTCCTATAGAAACTCTGTTATGTAATATGTTATAACACAATATTCTGCATTATCCGTAGGTGATTTTTTGTTTGCTACATCTGTATGTTTCACCGGTCTCTGAGTATATTAGCAGGTTCCTCCGTTGGGCTTACGTCCTGCCATGCACTGTTTGCTCCCCTATGCTCCACTACCACCGATATGCCACTATTTATATTTTGCTTCGTCTTTCTTACAGTATTTACTAAACAATTTCTGTTTGAAATTGGTCAATTAACTATCTAGCAATCAGGCAATTGGAAGCAGGGGAATTAACCAGTCTCATCTAAAACTGATCCACGTCCAAGGCGCAAAATTAAACATTTTACACAAAAAAAGTTATTAAGACTGCAACCGCTTTCCTGGCCTGGTTGCACTTCTGCTTTGAGCTTCAGAGGATGTCTGTATTAGGGTAACCTGTGTGCCTCAGAAGATGTAATTTCCAGAGTTGTACTGATCACTTGGGTTGTTATAATTAAAGTCAGACTCAACAGCATCTATTTCATCAACCTCCTCATCAGACCTCTGTCTTGGTCCAGTCATTACATTTTCCAATGTATCAAGACCTAAGGTTTCAAGTGGAACAGTGGATGCATCTTCTTGTCCTTCATCAGGATTTAAAGAGCCTTCCCCCCTAGACTCAGCAATGCTTTGTAAGGCAGTCACTGGAAATGGCCTGTCACTCCTCAGTCTTTTCTTTAGCTCCTCTTCTTTTGTCTGCAAAAGAAAAAAACAGAGGTACTATTAATGACAGTGGTAGAATGAGTTGTGTATATCAAATGTTATCCTCTTTGAGCTTGTAACTCCTGCAGTGCCATAGGGTGATAACTTAAGGAAAATAGGCACTAAGTGAAATTAACTACATTTAAATAAAAATATATATTGGCAATACAATTACAGTGCTTAAGAAAACTCACTGCCAGAAACAGAGGTGATTCGGTTATTATACCATGTAATCCATGACCTCAGAGCCTACAATGCTGCTCCCCCAATCCCTCCCCGAAACATCCCTCAAATAAAGCACACACACAATGGTCTTCAGGTACAATGGCCACAGCTTTTATTAATAAAAAGCAAAGGGGGTGAGGGGTGCTAACCCTGCCAGAGTGCTCCACCCAGAGGTAAAGTCAATGACACCTAAATCATGACCCGCCAGCCAGGTCCGCCCAAAGTTCCAGCCGCTCAGCTGACCTGACGTCAGCTGTGAGATGGGCCCCAGGTACTCAAAGCACAATGAGCAATGCCCACTCACCAACCATATGTAACGGGTGCTCACCACAAACAGGACGGGACCGCAAGGCTGAGGTGGGGATGGTTGAATACACCGACCAACAACTGCGTCTGGATTGCAGAGTCATAGTCATGTAGCCAGGTCAGGGTAGGAGAGGTTAGGATGGTCGTGATAATCGCCGTGGTCTGGGGTTGGAGAAGTCGGATGGTCGTAGTGCGTAGCCGGGGTCCAGGAATATAGAAGGTCGGAGTCCAAATACAAGCCAAGGTCAGGGGTCAGAGAATGCAGAGGTCCAGGAACAAGCAAGGGTCAGGTACAACAAAAAGCAGCAGGCAGTAAACAAGGCAAGGTAAACAGCAGGTTGCTTGAGGCAAGCACGAGTCACAAACTAAGGTTATGCTCAGCCAACTTGGAGGAGGGCTGGCTGAGGATATAAGGGAGTAACAGCCAATAGAAGGGCTGCACCAGGCTATGAGGGATGAGTAATCAGACTTATTCTGTACACTGATAAGCAGGGGTGGAGTGTAGTCATTAGCAGTAAAGCGCCTCCATCTGCCGTTGGCTCCAGGGAACTGAAGATGATCTCCCACGATAGAACCGATTACCTCTCCCCCCCAGTAAGATCACACACCAGGCCGGAGGTATATGCAAACAGGAATGGTTTATTCTCTCTCTCTCTGTGCAGCACAGTACATGGCAGGTTCTGCCCAAAACAGTCACTCTCAGCTACCATTGAAGAATGGTCCCTGGACCTTCACTACAGGCCAAGGGCAACCGCAGCAGCCCCAACTCTTCCCTGCCCCTTCAGCAGAGGCAGAGGTATGGTACACACTCACTCTCCCCCTGAGGGAAGAGGACCAGAGAAGGCCCAATAGTCAGGCTCTTGGCTGTGTGACCAGCCCCTCTCAAGTGGGTAGAGGCACTCCTGAATTTGGGGCAGCACTGCCCTTAAGTACAGCCAGGAGGAGGGCACCAGGTCTGACTCATGATTGGTCATGCCCAGGCCTGATGTCACCGCCTCCCGCTGTCACTCAAGTGCAGCTCCTCGTAGGGGGAAAACCCCATATCAGCTACTGGCAGCCTGATTGTACCAGGGCTTACTGCCAGGAGGGAAGCAGACTAGTAGCCACAGATGGTATGGTTACACATGTATGAAAATCAATCATCATGGAGGTAGTTAGAGCAGCAGGGTGTCTTCTGACCCCCAAAAGTGGCACAGGCACAAAAATAAAAAGATATTAAAAATATTGTAATAGCAAAAATGTGAAAGAATGCAGAAAAGGGAGAGATTAGGGGGAAAAAGAAAGAAAGTGGGTAACAAAGGCAGATTTGTATTAGATGGTCTGAATGATGATCTGAATTATTAGATAATTCATTCTGATTTATTATCTTTCTATGCCCTACAAATCTCTACTGTCCCCAGAAGCTTTCAGTGTTAGAGACAGGATGCTAGACCTGATGGACCATTTGGTCAGATTTAGGATTGACAATTGTTTTGTTTTTTTATAAATGAAAGTCTTATGTTCCTCTTTTTTTAGTAACACTAAGCACCTGCTTTCACTAGATCATGGGCCATATTTACTCAGCAGTGCTACTCCATAAGACACCTTCCAGCACGCCTTAGTACTTATGGCCCTTTGGAGCCTGTTCAAGTGACGCGCTGTAAAGTGTCTTCCAGCATGGAAGGTCTCTCATGGAGGAGCACTTCTTAGTAAAGATGGTTGCATAAGTTTCAAATCTAAAACCGATGCGCTTATCATTGAATATCCTCATCCGTTATTGCAATCGCTGCAAAACGTTAATGAATAAGTTGATAATATTATGTTACCTTTCTTCTCTCCTCTGCAGCTTTCATTTTGGTTTCAATGTCCTCCCTTGTTAGAGTTTTCTTCTTCTTCTTTTTGGTTTTCAGTTTTTCGAGCTTCGCTGGAGGCTTCCCTAATGGTTTTTCTGATGTATCCATCTGAAAGCATGGAAATGCACTACAGGAACCCCATTTTATTCACTGCACCCAAATGGAACTGAGAACATTCTTTTAAGCATTTTGTAAAACTGGAATTCCCTTGAAAAACTCCTATTTAAAGAAATAAATTAATCTCCTTTAGTTGTTCTTATGTTTTCCCCTTTCTCCCTGTTGTAATTATAAAACCCCTCTATTTCTTACAGTATGCGCCCTTACTTTTTTATTGAATCATGCCTCTAAACCCCCCACCGGTTACATCTGTACCCCCCAACAACTCGTTTGAAAAACTCAAATATAATTGAAGTTATTGAAGAAAGGAATTTATCCTGAAAACAAGACGATTTTGATGTAAAACACCAACGTTGTTTAAGAAAAAAAAAGTATATATATATATATATATATATATATATATATATATATATATATATATATATATATATATATATATCTCCTACAATGGTACCCACTTTATCAGTCTACTTAACCAGAAAAATATAATAAAATATTCATTTTATTGCCTGTACTTTTACACCTGGGATTATGAAGCTTTCAAATGTTTGATAAAAAGACCACTTTTACAATGAAGTGATTTGTACATTCTCAGCTGAGATCTTCCTGGGAGGTTTAAAGCCGTTTTAGATTGTACATATTAGAAAACAGTGAAAGCAACAATACAAAGGTAATGTATCTAGTTAATACTCAGCGAACAAAAACAGTTGGTGCTTTAAATTCCTGTTTTTAATAACAAATACATTTTTTTTAAAAGACTGTTCATTTGTGGATTTCCTTCAGCTATCTTTTAATTTTTGGAATGAAAGAATAAGAACCGAAGTACAAATATCTTAAAGCGGCAATGCCCACAAGGGCATTTTTTTCTTTTAACATTGATTTTTCTTATTACATAACTGGAACTGTTGCTATTTTTAGTGCTGGGCCCAATGGTTCCCAAGATAATTACTAGTATAGATATCGGGTTCAAAGTTCCCTCCTAAGTAAACAACACAGCCGTCAAATCTGGCAGGATCCGCAAGCCAACAGGAAGCCGCAAAGTCATCGGGTGACACCAGCGACCGTGTTGATTCCTCAGTGATGGCCACCGTCATTTTCACTAGTCTTTCTCTCGGGAAGCGGATGGTTCCCAGCACTGAAATGAGTCTGCTTCAGCACCGCAGAATCCCCTCCAATTATGTAAAAACAATAAAAAAAATAACTTTTTGCCGAGTTGTTGCTTTAAGGTTAGAAGTAGAAAAAGGACGTATGCTTCAATTTCTGAAAATCTTTGCAAAATGGGAAAAAGACGAAGATTTGTTGACACACTCACCATGACATCATATGCCTCGCCGTTTTTAACAAACGTGGTTTGTCTCTGAATTATCCCCTGAGTCATGAGCTCCTCCAGGATATCTGAGGACTTCTGCCTTTCTCTATCCTGCTGATTGCCATGGTTACTGTTGAGCAACGGAAGGTCTTCATCAAAGATAATACAAAAAAAAAAGACAAGAAATGTTCATTTTTCATTAAGAAGGTGGAATAAACCTCTTCAGAGGTGGATAAATAACAGGCTGCACAGCAAAAGTCAGTCTTTTCTTAGATATACAAGGGCTCATTTGGTGAAGGAATAAAAATGCCAATATCATTAACTATACCAAAATATACAAGAGGGCAGGTATCCCTTAATTTGTGCACTCTGGAAGATAATAGTTGAGTATTTCCTATAAAACAGAACATTTCATCAAGGGATGAAATCAGGGCTGCTAGGTGGCTTCTCCAGAAATACTGGACACAATGCTCAAAGGGGCAAAATGCTGGAGAAAAGTCAGTGGGGAGGTATGTTATGTATAAATTATCTGACCGTCACGTCATTTTTTATAAATGAATAGAAAACGTATGCACCAATTTGCATCATTTCATATTTCGTAAAAAATTCTGGGGAGGAGTCTGGGGACGGATCGCCCCCCCAGCATTTTTTACAAAATTAAATATGAAATGGTGCAAATTGGTGCATACGTTTTCTATTCATTTATACATTTATAAAAAATGACGTGACGGTCAGATAATTTATACATAACATACCTCCCCACTGACGTTTTATCCTCTCCTCATCATGTGTCACTCCCTTTCCCTAATCCTCTCACCACCCCTCCCTCATCCTCTCTCACCCCCTCCGCTCATCCTGTTACCTCCTCCCCTAATCTTCTCTCACCTCATCCTCTCACCCTCCCCTCATCCTCTCTCACCCCCCCTTATCCGCCCTCCGTTCATTCGCTCTCATCCCCCTCCGTTCATTCTCGCTCACCCTCCCTCCACTCATTCTCTCACCCTCCCTCTGCACATTCTCTCACCCTCCCTCCACTCACTCTCTCACCCTCCCTCCACTCACTCATCCTCCCTCCGCTCACTCTCTCACCCTCCCTCCTCTCATTCTCTCTCACCCTCCCTCCGCTCACTCACCCTCCCTCCTCTCATTCTCTCTCACACTCCCTCCACTCATTCTCTTTCACCTTCCCTCAGCTCAGTCTCTCTCACCCTCCCTCCACTCATTCTCTCTCACCCTCCGCTCACTCTCTCACCTTCCTCTCATCCCCTCTGCTCATTCTCTCTCATCCCCTCTGCTCATTCTCTCTCACCCTCCCTCCACTCATTCTCTCTCCCCCTCCCTTGGCTCATTCTCTCTCACCCTCCCTCCGCTCATTCTCTCTCACCCTCCCTCCGCTCATCCTCCACTCATTCTCTCTCTCCCTCCGCTCAACCTCTCTCACCCTCCCTGCGCTCACTCACCCTCCCTACCTCTCATTCTCTCTCACCCTCCCTCCACTCATTCGCTCTCACCCTCCCTCCGCTCATCCTCTCACCCTCCCTCCGCTCATCCTCCACCCATTCTGTCTCTCCCTCCGCTCAACCTCTCTCACCCTCCCTGCGCTCACTCACCCGCCCTCCTCTCATTCTCTCTCACCCTCCCTCCACTCTTTCTCTTTCACCTTCCCTCAGCTCAGTCTCTCTCACCCTCCCTCCACTCATTCTTTCTCACCCTCCGCTCATTCTCTCACCCTCCCTCAGCTCATTCTCTCTCACCCTCCCTCCACTCATTCTCTCTCACCCTCCGCTCACTCTCACCCTCCGCTCATTCTCTCTCACCCTCCCTCCGCTCATTCTCTCTCACCCTCCCTCCGCTCATTCTCTCTCACCCTCCCTCCACTCATTTTCTCTCACCCTCCCTCTGCTCATTCCCTCACCCTCCCTCCGCTCATCCTCCGCTCATTCTCTCACCCTCCCTCCACTCATTTTCTCTCACCCTCCCTCTGCTCATTCTCTCTCACCCTCCCTCTGCTCATTCTCTCTCACCCTCCCTCTGCTCATTCTCTCTCACCCTCCCTCCGCTCATTCTCTCTCACCCTCCCTCCACTCATCATCCGCTCATTCTCTCTCACCCTCCCTCAGCTCATTCTCTCTCACCCTCCCTCTGCTCATTCTCTCACCCTCCCCTCATTCTCTCTCACCCTCTTCTCATCCTCTCTCACCCTCCCTCCACTCACTCTCTCACCCTCCCTCCACTCACTCTCATCCTCCCTCCGCTCACTCTCTCACCCTCCCTCCTCTCATTCTCTCTCACCCTCCCTCTGCTCATTCTCTCACCCTCCCCTCATTCTCTCTCACCCTCTTCTCATCCTCTTCTCACCCTCCCTCCGCTCATTCCCTCACCCTCCCTCCGCTCATCCTCCGCTCATTCTCTCTCACCCTCCCTCCGCTCATTCTCTCTCACCCTCCCCTCATTCTCTCTCACCCTCTTCTCACCCTCCCTCTGCTCATTCCCTCACCCTCCCTCCGCTCATCCTCCGGTCATTCTCTCTCACCCTCCCTCTGCTCATTCTCTCTCACCCTCCCTCTGCTCATTCTCTCTCACCCTCCCTCAGCTCATTCTCTCTCACCCTCCCTCTGCTCATTCTCTCTCACCCTCCCTCCGCTCATTCTCTCTCACCCTCCCTCCTCTCATTCTCTCTCACCCTCCTCTCATTCTCTCACCCTCCCTCCGCTCATCGTGATATTTTCAGAAACAGCACGTCACTTACACAGTGAAATCAGCGAGTAACATTTTGCAGTTGGCAGACTTTCAGGCATAAAACCCCTCATGGGGTTATGTACCAAATAGACTGTAGTAGCACCATGCCAGCAAGTTATTTTCCTGCCCTTTAGTGTCTGTCAAAATAATAAGTAGTATGTACCAAATTTCAGAAATTTGACTTCATTGTGTTAAAAAGACACGGGGAATTTGGTATATGCCAATGGATCCTTTTTCGCTATAAAAACATAGGCCCCGTTTTCACTTTTGCCCCATGTACACCAGCTTCGGATTTTTCAGGAGAAGTAGGAGACACACACATTGCAAAGAGATTCACAAAATACCAATACATACATGGCAGTATTGGTTTGTTTGGTGATGCAGTACTTGGTAATCAATTTGCATGTACCAGGTGATTGCCTAAGAAATGTAATCCCAAAGGTAGACTATTGCAGGCACACAATCTTAATAGATTTTCCTGGCAGAAAGGGAAATCTTGCAAGTCCCAAACAACCATAGAGTGCTACATTAAACAGCTGCTTATCACGGACTAATGCAAACAACGGGTGCTTAGTCAGTCATAAGAACCATGGCTGATTAAACACCTGTTTTTTGCATTAGTCCATTGTGCCCTTCTGTTTCTTGTACCACTCTAAGAAATATAATCCACATTATTTTAGACATGATAGAATGATGAACTTGTGTGGCAAATAGTCCTCTTAAATATAGGCGATTAGAGAAGCTGTTAGGGGCTCAAAATAACATCCCATAGTGAAAACTACACCATTCACTGCCAGAAGGGTCTATTACACGCAAAAGAGCAAAGGATTGCAAGCCCCTCGACACAAAGGGCAATAAGCAAGTCTTAAAAATGTACCATTTTATTCAGACTCGGTTGCTATATTAAAACCCTATTGCATCTATTATGGCAAAATTGTGTGTGAAGAATTTTGGTAAATTCATTTTATTGACATCATTTCAAAAACACATATTTTTAAACCTTGACATGCAGTGCCGTGTACATGTTTAGGCGTGTACATGTTTAGGCATGCACATGCCTGCCAAAGGAGAGCTGGACAATTCAAGTCTATCTGGTTTCTTATCATCAAGTTTTGAACAATGGGAAAAGGTAGACAAGTACATTCTCTTCCATGGAGACACAATAATAACTATTGACATATGCAAACATAATTATACGTATGAGACTATGAAATTCTTAATTTGGACCAACAACGGTGAGACAATCGGTCAATAAATGCTTATTACAGCAGAATTGTGGTTAAAAACTTATGATTCCACTAATGAAAATCACTGCAAAGCAACAGAAGACCACTGAAGATAACGGACGCAATGTACTAAGATCATATTTAAAAAATGTTGGTGCATCAAAATGTTAGTGCTGAAAACTAGTACAAACCTTCATAATCTGTGACGTATATAAGAAGGTCGTTATGTGACTTCATACATAGATACGACGCATGGTTCATTCTTTGAAATGAAGTTGGACGCATTGCGTCATGTTCTATACCCAAATAATACCGTCACGGGAGACCAGAACTCTTTCCTCGGGATCAAGTCGCCACCGGAATGCCTTACCCGGCGCAGCTTCCACTCCTGTGGGGGAATCGGGAAGTCCAGGAAGCGCTGGCTGCAAGTCGCAGGCAGGCAAGTTTAAATCTCCTGCTGCAGAAAGGCTCGCGACCTCCTCTTGGGGTGTCTCCGGGCGCAACGATTACATCTACACGCTCGCCTCAGCAAAGGTTTGTGGAGCCGAGATCGGCTGCACCTTTTCTAGAGTCCCCGCCTCCATAGAAAATCATGGAGAACGGGGCAGCGGCTAATCACAGCACATATGCTGTGCGTTGGGCCAATCACAGCGCGAGGGCTCACCTGTGTTGGCCAATCTGGGCGCACAGATATATATATATTTTTTTGAGTGCATATCATTTACCTCAGTGCATCATACACATCCAATCTGTGTGGGCCAAAATCCTTGACTAAAAACATTTTTGATGCTTAAGATGCACATTGGGGAGAGAAAGGGTAAGTACATTGGCACACAAGTGCAATGATCATTTTTTATTCCCATGTGTCAATTTTACCCCCCAAGTTCCATTTACGATACTTAGTACACAGACCCCAATGTCGCATATTTACAGTATAGCCCAACTTGTGATTATATTGTAGAGATTTGGTTTACAAAGAAAGTGGCACAAGCCCATGAAATCTGGTATAACTGTACTACAGATCCAGACTATACTGCAAACCGAAACCGCTTCCCTTGGCACTGCGAGCTTCTGTGGGAATATTCAGCCTGCTTCCCTGCACAGATTCTCGAATGAGAACATTTTAAGGCCTTTTTTTCGGGTCGTTGTGTAGCAGTAAACAGCAGATATGTTTTCACAGTGGAGCGGTGGTAATAGCACAAAGGACAAATGAGTGACACCTTTGACAGCAGCTTTACTCTGGTAATGCAAGTAAGCATCTCCTTTCACAAGTTACATAGCATGGTCTAATTAGGGAAATATTTCTCTTCTGCTGATGTTGGAGGTAAATCATAGCCAGGGAGGGGATATTTGTTTGCAAGTTTTGCAGATCTCGGATTAATTACAGCTTTGCTACTTTCTATGGTTCAGAGAAAACACGTTTTCTGATTGTCATTTTTTTTTTTAATCTGTAGCTAAACTTTTGCATGCTCAAACAATATAAAATCACTAAACCTTTAATTAGTTCAATTATTACGAGTGGCGGCAATATGCCAATAACAAGGTAAGAATTACAGTGCTCCCATTGAAAAATAAAAACAGGAAACAAAGTAACGTCAATTTATTGTGGCCCATATTTAGTAAGCGGTGCTATGCCATAGGATATTTTATGGAGCAAGCAATTTTTTTTTTAGGCAGGGGTGTGCAAACTTTTTTTGTCTGTGCCCCCCTGCCTGCTCTCTCCTCCTGCTCGTGCCCCACCCTTTACCTTTTCTCCGGCGTCATCTGACATCACGACGTCATGTGACGTCGCGTTGCCATGGTGACGCATCGCCAGAAGCCGCCGGAGACCAGTTAAGAGGGAGTTACAGAGGCCTCGCGCGTTTCCCCGGCATTTAATTTAAATGTCGTGGGGAAGAGTGTGGGGCCTCTGTAAGCGCTTCGCTCCCCCCACCCCCAGAAAATGTTATGCCTCCCCGTGTGCACCCATGTCGTAAGACATAGCACTCTAGTAAATATGGGCCTCACTCTCTGAAAGCAAGCCAATTACATTGGGAGGTTGCATACAGTTTTGTTTGTTAACTGACACGGCCCATTTAGTCCCTTTGTTCCATTGCATTGCTCTTGGGACCAAATCCACATAAGAATGGATAAGAGTTTAACACGTCTTTACTCCAATTCATATGCATGGGAGGAGAGGAGTGCTAAAGCTTAGCACCCTTTTGTGTAACTAGGACCTAGTGTGATATGCAATTGACAGGGATGTCTGCGTCAGGTATAGCTCAGGTATAGTTCACTTGCAATTAATCAAAGCCACAAACCGAAAACATCTGGTGGCAGCAAATCTCTTCCACTGGAAACATAAATAGGGATCTTCATGAATAAGGTACTGTAAGCTGGTGGCCAGTGGGCACATTTACTAAGCACTTAAGTTTGAGAGTACCTGTGTCTGAACGCGATATGTTCCTGCAGTTCTGTATTTTCAGAGTACCCAAGAATTGCTCCTATTACATGCTTGTTAGACCAGTGTTTACCGACCGTAATATATCTGTGCCACCGTAACAAAATAGATATTGCCATATCAGCAACAGCATTTCAGAGTATCTGTACCTACTGTATACTTATGTCATATCTATGTCTCTTTAAACTGAAAAATAACTTTGTGTGAATATCAGGCTTCTGTTCCCTTCTCCCGCACAACAACCTCAGACTTAGAAGCAACAAGGCTGTATTGTACCACTTTGTAGAACCTTGTGCACCACTTGTGCCATCTGTACTACAGGTTGTGTGCCCATGGGGTACACAACATGCAAGTGTCTCTGTACTTCACGAAAAGTCAAAAATGTTCTGTACATATTGGAAGAATGGGGATATTATGTAACTTTACCATTCTTTAATCTATGCTGTCTTCCTCTGTGAAAAAATGTCTCTGTTACTGCTCCAGGCAAACGTTCCCCTGCACCTTCATCTTCAAGTCCTAACCCGCTATCCATGGTGCCTTTTGACAGCGCTGATCCATCTCTGCCACTGGAAGCAATGTTTTTAGGTGGCTTATTTTCATCCTGGAAGACGAAATCGGGAAACAGACACTTGTCTAATCAGATATATGATACCTAATAGCAACACAACTTTTATATACCTGCTAATGTAATAATATCATGTTAGCATTGTTAAAGTGCAACATATCTTGTGCAAAGTGGCAATGCTTATGATACACTTCAAATGTTGCCTGAGATGCAAAAATTGTTGCCTACGTTTCTGACTACAGCCTAGAGCTAAAACACACAGTGCAATTTTTGAGTAATGCGATTATTTTGTGCCACGATTATTAAAATAATCCTTCTGATAAGAGGGTGTAAAAATGGCATTAGATTTATTAAGCAAAATCATTCCCATTAAAACAAATAGGATGTTTTAATTGATAAATCTGGTGTAACGTCTTGGTGCCAGTTTTGCAGTCGGTAGTCTTAGATAAATAACCCCTAAGTGTCCACCTAAAATAGAGCACTAATTGTAAGAAAGGTGGTAGAAAATTGCATTCCCAGAATATACTAACAGGGTTGATCCAGAGGGGATCAGAAAAGATTTCCTATATACTTAGCACTCAATGTTGGGTTCTCACAAACTGATAACATTAATCCAACAGATAATTACTGTATGGGTCTTTAGACCCTTAGGCTAAGGCCCCGCTCCCAGTCAGCGCGCCCGCACTGCAGACAGGCGGGGCGCTGACATACACAGACCGCGATATGCAGTCTGTAGGGAGCGGGAGCCGGAGCAGGAGGTGGACGGGAGTGGGAGGTTTGAGCGGGAGGGGGGGCGTAGCTTGAGCGGAGGGACCCGCTACTCTCCCCCCCCCTCCCTCCACGGCTCGGGTAAGTAAAGCAACACATACACACACAGACAGAGGCAGGCACTCACGCACTCAGGCACACACATACACACACACACACACACAGAGGCAGGCACTCACGCACTCAGGCACACACATACACACAGACAGGCACACACACACGCAGGCTCTCATACACACACACACAGACAGAGGCAGGCACTCACGCACTCAGGCACGCACTCAGACACACACACAGACAGGCACTCACGCTGCAGTCACTCCACACTCCTCCCCGCTCCCCGAAGCCTCTCCTCCTCCCGAAGCCTCCCCTCCCCATTGGCTCACAGCCACACCACGTGACGCGTCAACGCTAGGGAACACCATTCTCTTGTATCCCATAGCGGCTGACGCGCCACAGCGTGTAGTAAGCTGTGCAGCCAGGGGGGACCGGGACCGGCTCCGCAGGATTCCCCTGCTGGTGGGGACCTCGCGTGTGGCCGCCCGCGCCGCCGAGCGCAGCGGGACCGAGGCCTTAGTACCCGAAAAGACCAAAAAAATAATAATAACATTTTATTAATTCCAAAATATGATTAAAAGCACATAACTACATTCACACATTTAAAATGACTCCTAATGGAAGTAGCTAGATAGGTGACTGTGTCTCAGTCAGTATAACTATCTCTAAACATCTATTCCAAAATAGATACCATAGTGTTAGAATCTATGGTGTGATCCCGGCAGGATAATACGTGTATAGTGAATGTTTTCACTCTCCTGGATATCTGTCTAAGAATACACATATAATTACAGCGCCGTGACCGGGGCCTTAGCCTAACACTACAGTATCTATTTTGGAATAGATGTTTAGAGATAGTTATACTGACTGAGACACAGTCACCTATCTAGCTACTTCCATTAGGAGTCATTTTAAATATGTGAATGTAGTTATGTGTTCCTTCTGTTATGGTATTTGATGTTGTGTTACATTTTTTGGATCATCAAACAGTACAGACATATCTTTTTGTATGTGATATTAATAGACATTTGTGACCCTGAAAGATTATTATTATGCAATAAATATATATATATATATATATATATATATATATATATATATAATCAAATGTGTCACAGCTTGAAAATAATCTATTAAGCAGTACAGTTACTAGAACTCATTCTCTCTCCATTTAATTTATTTATACCCTTTTTAAAGACACAATACATATATATAATCACATCTAGAAAAGGGACTTTGTGCAAACCAGAGATCTCAAGTAATACAAGTATATCAAACAATCAGAATTACACCACTTCTGCTTAAAAAGTACTGTATTTGAATGAAAACCTGTGTGTGTGTGTGTGTGTGTGTGTGTGTGTGTGTGTGTGTGTGTGTGTGTGTGTGTGTGTATACACTGACTTATACAGCAAGTAATGTTTAACACTCCCAGCACTGAAGTTAAAAAGTGACGTTTGTGCATAGGACCCTTGGCATGCAGTAATAATAACTATGTAAAAATCATCTACTTACAGAACAGAGGCACAAACCCCGCCTCCAGCATACAGAATGGGATTTAGGAGGGAATAGAGATGTATACAGAAACCACTGGCAGTCTGGCACCCATCATCACTACACTGCTGCATGCTGACAGAACTGATGGTTCTCCCTACATTCCCTTGCGTACCCCCCGGAGATCTGACCTTGCTCGCCTTGGCTTTGCCTTGGGCATCCCAGCCGCTCTTCCTCTCTTCCGCAGGCTGCACGGCCAGAACCCTGGAGTTCCCGCAGCCCATTGTGACTTCACAGTGCTTTGGAACGCTCGGAGATCGATGATGTCACCAAAGTCCCACATCCTCCTCCTCACACTTTTATAGTGGCTGCCGACCGGTCGCTAGGGACTCCAATGTTGCCATAGGTGGTTGCTACAATAAATGACGTCATAATGGCGGGATCCAGCAGTATTTCGTGCTCTGTGTACGTGAGTTCCCTGGGGCTGCTCGCACGCTCTCCAGTTATAACACGGGACAGGGGGGGGGGGGGGGGGGGGGTTGTGATGATGTGAGCAGTATGCTTCTGCCATCACCTGATGCATGGATGGCAAGGGCACACTGGCATTTGCAAGAGCCCAAATTCAAATACTAGGAGAAAAGCAAAAATACTGGGCTGCATCAATTAAAAGCGTCCAGCTGAAAAATCGCATGTACATGATAAACCTTACAGGATGCTTCTTTGTTTTTGGAAGCATTGTTGCCTTACTTTTTCAAAAGAGGGGCTTTAAAGCAGTTATTCTCCCTCCCACCTCCCTTTTTTTTCTTATTTTTTTAAATTTGTATATGTTAAGCATGTGACACATTCTTACCTAAACTGGCAATCATTTGGCGCTCCTGTTAGAAATCTGTCAAAATCCTGTGTGTGTGACTAGTATAATGGCTGCTTTAGTCAGTGTACCTCAGCAGCTACAATGTATCCTTATATTACTGAGGTAACATTATACATGAGTTTACAGCTCAAACTGATACGAACATTGACAATACATTATTACAAACTAGAAGAATGTTGCAAATATCTTGCACTGCTTGGGAGGTGGGCTAAAGCCTGCTATAGAAATCAAAGAATGCTTTAAAACGCATTAAAAATTGTATTAAGAGTTGAATAATAATTTAAAAAAAGGCAGTAAGTATGATCTAATACTGCAGAATTGATTTATTTAAAAAATCACATACGATTTCACATGTTTTTCTGCTTTTATAAATACTTAACTTTTTTAAATATATAGTGGGTAAAAAAGTGACAAAAAGCCTCCACTTCTTTACCCAGACTTTGCTTAAATGCTTTTAATCCGGCAGGCATAACCTTATAGGGGTCCATGTTAAAATGGATAGTAAAGTGTGACACACTGTGCTCATTACTTGTGTAAATAGGTGAACAAAAAGGCGCGAACAGCTATATATGAAGTGAATAAATAATAATAATGGTGTAAATGATAAAATAAATATAAGTGATGACCAAAAAACCCACAGCTCAAACCTCACTGGTGGGACCTGTTTCACGGGTTCCAAAGTTTAGAAGTATCTCAGAACATCCAGGGGGAGCATATAATGGGTTGAGAAAACAAAACAAGATACACAAATATAAGTGCAGACGTAATGCAATCAGTGAATAAATGTGGCAGTGTCTTGGCTCATATAGCTGTACTACTCACAGGACTAAAGTGTATATATAAGCAGTTGGCAAATAGGGTTGCCACCCTTGATGGTATAAAGGCACCGGACCCCTTATCGATACTCCGTCAGCATAAACCGCATGTATAAAGAGAGAGAAAACTACATAGTGCGATCAATAATATAAACTTTATAAAAAATGAATGGGTAAAAAATGCGCACTTACAATGTGCTAATATAATAAAAGCATTGGTCACAATTTGTGAGTAGGAGTTGTCCCGAGCAGCTCACCGCCTCCCTGGGTCATCAGGCTGAATGCCACGGCACTGTATCCACGATCGGAGCCTCCCTCTGTGCGCCCGTCTGATCCTCTGACGTCACGGCTGCAGGTTAGGTTCAGCTACGGGTCGCCTCCAAGACCAAAATAGGTCTGCTGGTTTCCTCTACGCGTTTCGCCAAGCACCAGAAACTGACGAAGCCGTGAACAGTTTCTGGTGCTTGGCGAAACGCGTAGAGGAAACCAGCAGACCTATTTTGGTCTTGGAGGCGACCCGTAGCTGAACCTAACCTGCAGCCGTGACGTCAGAGGATCAGACGGGCGCACAGAGGGAGGCTCCGATCGTGGATACAGTGCCGTGGCATTCAGCCTGATGACCCAGGGAGGCGGTGAGCTGCTCGGGACAACTCCTACTCACAAATTGTGACCAATGCTTTTATTATATTAGCACATTGTAAGTGCGCATTTTTTACCCATTCATTTTTTATAAAGTTTATATTATTGATCGCACTATGTAGTTTTCTCTCTCTTTATACATGCGGTTTATGCTGACGGAGTATCGATAAGGGGTCCGGTGCCTTTATACCATCAAGGGTGGCAACCCTATTTGCCAACTGCTTATATATACACTTTAATCCTGTGAGTAGTACAGCTATATGAGCCAAGACACTGCCACATTTATTCACTGATTGCATTACGTCTGCACTTATATTTGTGTATCTTGTTTTGTTTTCTCAACCCATTATATGCTCCCCCTGGATGTTCTGACACACTGTGCTCATTTGCATCATTACCCAGAATCCCTGGCTGCAGTGGAAGCACTGTTTGCTAAGTGATAATGGAGAAAGACAGGGTTCCAGAGCTGTCTGAGACATGCAAATACACCACAAGTGGTACTTTTAATCACAATAAATATGCATCAAACTTTATTAAGGGCTGTGTGGGATTACTTATCCAAGTCTTTAGAAATCAGATTTAGAAAGGAAAGAATGCATTGGCTTTCCGCCTCCTGTAGACATTGATAAACTACCTCCATGGCCAGGTCATGAACTAAAGTCTGAAAAAGTACAGTATAAACATCTTGACATATTTATTAAAGTAAAAAGAAAACATTTCCTTTATGGTACTTTTTTCTTTAATGTGTCTGGTGCTGTTTGTTTTATATATATATAGCAAGAAAAAACAGCGCGAAACACAAAAAAATGATGCAATCAAATAATTAATAAATAATATAAATAATCATAAAAATCAAAATCAAATATAGTTACAAGTCCAGTCCAGGAGGTGCAAAAATATAGCCAGTCCAATACACAAATGGTATAATTAAGCCACAAATGCAGGTATGCGGGTTGCTGTATCCAGGAAGAATCACTCCCCAAGGAGACCCTGTGTGAAAAAACCCAAAAGAACAGCGCACAACCCTAATGCATTAAAATTGGATTTATTATAAAAATGAGAGTGGAAGACAATGCCCACTTACAAGCCCAAACTATTAAAAGAGACACAGAGGGACGCTTTATTATACTAGTGGGCACGATACGGGAGCAATGCATCACAATAGCCACAATCTATGCCCCCTGCGAGCAGGACGCAGTCTTCTTTGAAGACTTTTTTCGGACTCTACGCACCGTCGCAAGGGGCGGCGTAATACTCGCAGGGGATATCAACATGGTCATGCAACCAAATCTAGACAGATCAGGGAATACGGGCACAGTACATAAAAAAGTGGGGACCTCTTTACGCAAGGGCCTCAAAGACAACCAACTGACTGACATATGGAGAGAACTACACCCGACTGATAGGGACTATACGTTCTATTCCCACCCACACGGCTCCTACTACAAGATGGATTATAATAGAAATCGCATAAAGGTTTCTTTAAAACTGTGTTGCGGTACCACTTCAAATGCCCACCGCCAGCTGAGGGAACCTCCAGATCGTAGCCCAAAACACCACCTGCCTGAAAGCACGCCACTGTGGGCAGCAAGAGTCCTCCGACACCAGCGCCAACAGCTGCAATGCCCGTTGTAAACAGCAATGATGGTGCAGGTCGACCCGTTCCTCTCCAGCTCACAAACAGCTCACAAACAGCGTATTCAGAGGAGAATCCCTTCGATACACAAGTCGCTCCTCAGAATACCAATATGAAGCACGATGAGGGCATTGAGGCTAGTAGGAGTCATTTCGACAATTATGACAAGCTTAAGTGTCCCCCTCCAGACTTCTTGCTATTACTCTGTAACAGAGTGCTCACCACAAACAAGGCGTGACCGCGGGGCCGAGGTGGGAATTGATATAGACACCAATCTCCAGCCGCGTGGAAGCGTCTGGAGTGTAGAATGGTCGTGGTAGCCAGGTCGGGATTGGAGAGGTATGGATAGTCATGGCACTTTGCCGAGGTCGGGATTGGAGAGGTGCGGATCGTTGTTGGTAGCCGGGGTCAGGATTTCAGACGAGCGGAGTCCAGAGAAATAGCCGCGGTCTGAAACAGAGGAGCTAGGAACCGGAGTACAAGACAAGACTGTGGAGGCAAGGCTAGCAGTGAACACTTTGCACATACAACGGTTAATGCTCAGCCGATTTGCAAGAGGGCCGGCTGAGCATATATAGGGAACAAGAACCAATGAGGTTGCAGACACAGGGAAGGCGCGTCAGTAAGGCTGATGGTGATAGGCAGTTTGGGTGCTGGAGACAGGTGTGGAAGGATCCCTGATGATAGCAGATGATGCGGCTCGTGCGCGTGCTGACTGCGCACCGCGTGTGCATGCTGAGTGCCGATGACGTCACTGCATGGGCGCAGTCTGGAGGCGGGACCAGAGGGGAGCGTATTTACATCCACACGGGAAGTGCAAATGCCCCTAGTATGGAGGCTGGTACCAGGAGGAGGGAGAGAAGCGTCACGGATGGAGGAAGGAGAGGAGGACCTGATCACGGGTTGGGGTACGTAATCGGTGTGCCGAGTGCATCGTGGATCACGGATCCAGACAGTACCCCCCTGCTCAGGAGCGACCTCCAGGCGTCTCAAGGAGGGTTTGTGCGGGTATTTGGTATGGAAGAGCCGGACAAGCCTGGGGGCATGAAGTCCCTGGGAGCATGATGACGAGGAACCCAGGACGTTCCTCTGGTCCAAAGCCCCTCCATTGTACCAGATACTGGATCGCTCCCCTGGAAATCCTGGAGTCCAAGATGGACTGAACCTTGAATTCCTGTTGGCCTTGTACGAGGAGAGGAGCTGGAGACGAGTACGAGTCGGGGAAGCGAGGATACCGGATAGCCGGTTTAAGCAGGGAAACGTGGAACACCGATGGTATCCTCATAGAAGAAGGAAGGCGTAGACGGTATGCCAACGGGTTGACCTTCTCCACAACGGTAAAGGGTCCAATGGACCTCGGTGCCAATTTTAGCATAGGGACCTTGAGGCGGAAATTTTTTGAAGATAACCACACCCTGTCTCCCGATCTGAATTCTTGAATCCTCCTTCAGTGACGGTCGCATGTGTCTTCTGTCTAGAAGTTGCCCTCCTAAGATTGTCTTGGATTCTTTCCCACGAATTCTGTAGCCAACGAATTCTATTGTCTGCTGCCGGCACCCCAGGACTGGGTGTTGTGATAGGCAGGAGAGATGGTTGAAACCCATAATTAACGAAGAAGGGCAACTCCATGGTGGATTCACTGCGCAGATTGTCGTGCTGAACTCGGCCCAGGGAAGAAGGTCAGTCCAGTCATCCTGAGTATCTTAGACGAAACAGCAAATATATTGCTCCAGTGACTGGTTGGTTCGCTCTGTCTGATAGTTGGTTTGGGGGTGGTAACCCGAGGAAAAATGTAGAGCTATACCTAATTGTTGGGAGAAGGAACGCCAGAACTTCGATATAAACTGTGACCCTCGATCGGAAACAATGACCTGTGGTACCCCATGGAGGGGGAAAATTTCCTTGACAAAGATGCCTGCCAGTTTGGGAGAGTTGGGAAGACCTTTCAACGGAATAAAGTGGGTCTGCTTTGAAAAGCGGTCTACCACTACTAAGATTGTGGTCCTCCCTTCACGGGTAATTCTACTATGAAGTCCATGGAAAGTGTGTCCATAGACGGTCCGAGATGGGAAGAGGTCGAAGGAGTTCTGGTGGTTGGTTTCCTGGGGAGTCTTATTACGAGCACATTTCAAGCACGCAGCAACAAATTCCTTAATGTCCTTCTGCATGCCGGGCCACCAAAAATTCCGCTACACAAGGCCCTCTGGGATGTGGGACTGGTCTTGTACAATCTCTTTCAAGGCATCAAAGGTGTTAGCAGAATTTATGTATTTAGAGGGGAGTATAGTTTCCTGATGATCCTCGCTCTTGTAGTCCGCCAGAAACTGACAGGAGAGGGCATCGGCCTTGACATTTTTCGAGCCAGGTAGGAAAGAATAATACAATTGAAACGGCGAGTGCCTTCGATGTAGAGTAAGTTCTTGTGGTCGGTCAGGATGGTAATAGGATTATCCGTGCCCTATAAAAGGTGTCTCCATTCTTCTAGAGCTAGCTTGATGGCTAGAAGTTCCCGGTTACCTACGTCATAATTGTGTTCAGCTGGAGAATTTTTTTTTGAGAAAAAGGCACATGAATGGAGTCTGGCTTGAGGAGTCCTTCTCTGTAATAGAATAGCTCCAGCCTCGGCGTCAGATACATCCACTTCCAAGGTGAACGATATTTTTGGATCAGAATGTATGAGGATGGGTGCAGAAACGAAGGCGGTTTTCAGATGATCGAAGGCTTGGCTAGCTGCCGGCGACCATGTAGTAGGATCCACACCTTTTGTTAAGCCATAATGGGGGCTACCGCAGACGAGAAATTTTGAATGAATCTGTGGTAGTAATTAGCGAAGCCCAGAAAGCATTGTATGGCCTTAAGAGTAATGGGACGAGGCCAATCCAGGACCGCCTTCACCTTACCTGGATCCATGGTGAGACCAGTGTCAGAAATGATGTATCCCAGAAATTACGTGGTGGTGTGGTGGAACTGACACTTTTCCAGCTTAGCGAACAAATGGTTTTCACGTAGGCGTAGAAGTACCTGTTTGACATGATCGACATGTTCCTGTGAAGACTTAGAAAAAATCATTATGTCATCCAAATAAATGATAAAAAACTGGTTGAGAAGATCTCTGAAGATTTCATTGTCAGGATCCGTGATTCTCGGCACGCTCGTCGTTTACCCCAACCCACAACCGGGTATTCCGCTTCTCCCCCCTCCTGCAACACATCTCACCTGCCGGCGAATACCAGCATTCTATCTAGGGTCACGCGCGGGCCACACTCTGCACTAAATGCTGTCCCTACTGGCCCCGCCTCCAGGCTACGCTCGCACGGTGACACCACCGTCACACAGCGCGCACCCGCTATGCACGGCACTCGCACACATGCACAGAACCGTCCTGGCTCCTCTGCCTATACTACACCTTTTGCTAATTCCGCTGCCTAAATATACACCTGTGCTGATTCTCTCCAGCCAACCCAGCCAGGCACACTACCGAGTATGCTCTTCTCTCATTGAACAATCTCCCTTTATATGCTCAGTTGCCACACTGGCAAATTGGCAAAGCATAAACCTTCCTATGAGGGAAGTGTTCACTGCTGTCTTGCCTCCACAGTCTTGTCGTGCTTCCAGATCCTTGCTTCTGACCTTAGCTTTTGCTCTTCTGTTCTCCTGACCTTGGCTACGTAAGACCATCCGCACCTCTCCAATACTGACTTCGGCTAACTACCACGACGATCCACCTCTCTCCAACCCAGACCACGGCTAGGTACCTCCTACGATCCGCTACTCTCCAACACCGACCTCTGCAAGTATCATCCAGACCTCTCCTACCCCGATCTGGCTACGTCGAACAATCTACACACCAGACGCGCCCACGCGGCTGTGGGTTGGTGTTATATCAAATCCCCACCTCAGCCTCGCAGTCACGCCTTGTTTGTGGTGAGCACTCCGTTACATTCATTAACGAAGTCTTGAAAGACGACGGGGACATTGCAGAGGCCGAAAGGTATGACGTGTATTGAAAGCCGTTTTCCACTCGTCGCCCTGGCGAATTCTCACCAAATTGTAGGCCCCACACAGGTCCAATTTGGTGAAGATGGTGGCCCCTTGGAGGCGGTTGAAGAGTTCCAAAATCAAAGGTAAGGGGTAACGATTTTTGATGGTGATCTTGTTAAGACTTCTATAATCGATACAGGGTCGTTGAGATCCGTCCTTCTTTTTCACAAAGAAGAAGCCAGCTCCGGCTGGGGAGGAAGATTTCTGAATAAATTCCTTTTGTAGATTTTCATGAATATAATCCTTCATGGCTTTAGTCTCTGGAAGAGAAAGTTGGTATGAGGTTCCCTAGGAGGTACTGATCCAGATAGCAGGCCAATAGGATAATCGAATGAGCGATGAGGTGGCAGAACCTCTGATCTTGCTTTATCAAAAACATCACGAAAATTGGTGTAAACCTCAGGCAAAGTTACCCTCTCTTCTTTAGGAGCAGCAACCCCGCATATAGTTTTGATGGGCACGGCACAGTTCTTGGAACATGAATGGCTCCACAGAACAGGTTCCTTGTCAGTCCAATCTATATTTGGGTTGTGAAGCTGGAACCCCGGAAGGCCAAGAATCACGTCGACCAATGGGATATGGATGGCATCCAGCTGGATCTCTTCCATATGGTCATCACCTGTAGGTAAACAAAAGAGAGTGGTCTGTAAGGAGATTAATGTTGGTTGCAGGGGTCGACCATCAATTGCTTCCAACCCTACAGGGCATCTCTTGCGGACGAGGGGGGTGTTATTCCTCTCAGCGAAGCCCTAGTCAATGAAATTGCTTCCCAACCCGGAATCCACAAAGGCTAGAGCGGTGGTGTGGAAGTTCTCGCCGGTCAGCGTAATAGGTACAAGAATCCTGGTTGGCAATGTTTTCACCTTGGTAGGGAGGTAGAAAGTGCTCCCAATGTGATTCCCGTGGACCTCAGTGGGAGCTGGCATTTCCCGACTTGTGGGAACAATTGAGTACCTGATGTCCGAGATTGCCACGGTACAGGCAGAGACCGGCGTTGTGTTGGCTCTGTTTCTCACTAGAATACAACTTGTTGCCACCAAGTTGCATGAGCCCTGGGACATCTGGCAGAAGAGGTTCAGCTGTGCCAGCATGGAGAGAAAGAAATCTCGGAGTGATCTACCAGTGGCGGGATCTTTCGGACCTCCTTTCCTGCAGTTGTTGATCAACACGGATACATATGGCGATGAGTTCTTCAGGATCGGTAGGGCGTTCATGTGCAGTGAGCTCGTCCTTTAAAATCTCAGAGAGACCTTGCCAGAAGGCGGCTGACAATGCCTCGTAATTCCATTGGATCTCGGTGGCGATAGTGCGGAACTACAGAGCGTATCTAGCCACGGATCGATTTCCCTGGGAAATGTGGAAAAGAGAAGAAGCAACAGTTACCTTGCGAACAGGCATATCAAATTCTGCGGAATTCCTGGGTGAATTGTCCAATAGCATGAGTGAGGCCTGATCTTCATTCCCAGATGGGAGAAGCCCAAGCCAGGGCATCATCAGCAAGTAGCAAGATAATGTATGCCACCTTGGATCTTTGAGAAATAAATCAAGAAGGCATTCGTTCGAACTGGATGAAACGTTGATTGTATTGTAGCAGGGGGTCTCCGGAGTAGAACCGCGGTGATTTCAGGTCCGGGGACCCCCTACTTCCCGAGATACAGGACCCGTTATGAAGTGCCGGCATCTCTTATGCATTTGATTCCCCTGGTCACGTGACGCAGGACATTTAAATGCATAGGAGATACCGACACCCATAACTCGCAGACGTCAGAGGTCCCGGAGTGTCTGCTGGTGAGAGGAGCAGATGGAGGAAGCTGCATGTATGCACAGGATGGGAGAGAGTACCTGACGAGACCGGAGTAGGGTTGGAGTGCGCCCCAAGTCATTCCCTGTATGACTCCTTTGGGGAGATTGTGAGTTATACTGTACCCCCTTTGTGTTGTCTGTTGCTAGGAGTAAAAACGTTATTGCACCAGCATTTTGCATTTTGTTTCTTCCTACATGTACCTACAATGGAGATTGGATCAGTGATGTCCTGATTCAATGGAGGAGAATAGAACATTCAAATAACAGTCTGGTATCATCCATTTTTATTTGCACTAGATCACAATATCAGTTATCACCGTGAACACTTATTGTTTTACAAGGAGAGGCAAGGCAAGGTGCTTGTGACAAGCCAAGGTAACAAGGATTATGCTCAACTAACTTCCTGGTGGAAGAGGCTGAGACTAAATACCAGGACTGTCCAATCAGGCACAGGGCTGCACAGCAGACAGGAATCAGGCAGGAGCCAATCAAGTGACTGATTTGTCCGTTACGTCTGCCCATTAGTCTGGGGATGGTATGCGGACAAGAAGTGTAGGGTTACTCAGAGTTGCATACAGAAGGCCCGACAGAAATTGGAAATTCATTGTGACCCTCGATCAGAGACGATGACCTGTGGTGCCCCATGGAGTCCGAAAATCTCCCGGATGAAGACCTTGGATAAGGTCGGGGTGTTTTGTAAATCCTTCAGCTGGATGAAGTGAGCTTGTTTTGAGAAGCGGTCCACCACTACCAATATCATGGTCATGCCGTTGGATGGAGGTGGCTTCACGATGAAGCCCATGGAAATGTGGGTCCATGGGCAGTCCGGGATGGGGAGAGGATGGAGAAGACCCAATGGAGGAGAGTTTAAGGTTTGGTCTAAAAGTACAGAGTCTGGCATTTGTACATGACCTATTCATCAAACTCTAAAATATGTTGTTTTATCTTTACATCAATGCTTAAAGTCATTTTGATTATGTTGCTCTTAGGGATATGTTTAAAACATTTTGTTGAAGTGAAGTTCAAGCAGCAATCACACCTAATTAGTTGAATTTTTTTCCTTATTTAAAAAGAAAATTGGACCGGGGACGGGTCCTCCCCTGCACTGCCTGAAATAAGCACAGTTTTCAAGCTTCTACAGTATTTAGGAAATCAAAATGGCCACCGAATTCTGCTACTTCGTGGGCCAATAGGAAGCTGCAATTTGGATGACTGCCGGAGCCATCTTTGAAAATCCAAAGTAAACCAGTAACTAAAAAAAAAGTATCTAAGGGACCAGGGAGAGGCCGGAGCTAAACATAGCGCAGTTTAGATCTGGAGAACCCCCTTATTCCAATCCTGTGAATCAATATCTAAAATGGATTGCTATTTTAAGAAAGGAATCTTTATCTTCTTAGTGACACTGGGTGTATGCTAGAATGTTAACGGGTTGCAAAATTAGACAAAAAAAATAGTACTAAAAAAAACAAACATTTTTATGTATGTATGTATTTATGTCTTTATTTTATATAGCGCCATTAATGTTGATAGTGCTTTACAGTAGTAATACACGTGACAATCATATAAATAACAAATAATATAAATAACACATAATGGGAATAAGTGCTTCAGACATAAAAGTAACATTTAGGAAGAGGCGTCCCTGCTCCGAAGAGCTTACAATCTAATTGGTAATGTTTTTTTCTTAATTGAATTTGGTGCTATTTTTGTCCCAGTATTGCACTGGTTTTTCAGGCAGTAGACTTTGAAGTAATTTTCACTACATCACGCAGCCCGATAACCCAAAACAGATAAAAAAGGCAAAAATAGTGTAATATGCCTATAGCACAGGCCTGCACAACTCGTAAAGTGAGAAGGGCCGAACTGCTCCAAGGAAGAAAAATTTGGGCCGCACAGGTAAAATCAAAATCATCATCATCATCATCATCATCATCATCATCATCATCATCATCATCATCATCATCATCATCATCTCTCCTCCTGCACCTCTCATCATCATCATCCTCATATATCTCCCCCAGCATCTGACATCCTCATCCTCATATCTCCACCAGCACCCTTCATCATCATCCTCATATCTCCCCCAGGACCCCTCACTATCAACCTTTGTGATACTCCCCATCTATCTCTCATACCCCCATCTCTCCCCATCACCAACACACATAATACTCCCCATCCACAAACACACAATAATCCGTGCACACCACACACATCCCACCCCCCACGCCCCCTGCACCTCACATCCCTCTCCCCCCTGCACATCACATCATTTCCCCCCCCTGAACCTCACATCACTCTCCCCCATGCACCTCAAATCACCCCCCATGCACCTCACATCACTCTCCCCCCCTGCACCTCACATCATTCTCCACCCTGCACCTCACATCACTCTCCCCCCATGCACCTCAAATCACCCCCATGTACCTCAAATCACCCCCCATGCACCTCACATCACTCTCCCCCCCTGCACCTCACATCATTCTCCACCCTGCACCTCACATCACTCTCCCCCCATGCACCTCAAATCACCCCCATGCACCTCACATCACCCTCCCCCTGCACCTCACATCACTCTCCCCCCCTGCACCTCACATCACTCTCCCCCCTGCACCTCACACCACTCTACCCCCATGCACCTCAAATCACCCCCCTGCACCTCACATCACCCCTCTACACCTCACATCACCCCCCCTCACCTCCAATCACCCCCTGCACCTCCAATGACCCCCCACTGCACCTCCAACGACCATCCCCTGCACCTCCAATGCACCTCCAATGACCCTCCCCTGCACCTCCAATTACCCCCCATGCACCTCCAATGACCCTCCCCTGCACCTCCAATCACCCCCCTGCACCTCCAATGACCCTCCCCTGCACCTCCAATGACTCCCCTGCACCTCCAATGACCCTCCCCTGCACCTCCAATGACCGTCTCTGCACCTCTAATGACCCTCCCCTGCACCTCCAATGACCCCCCCTGCACATCACCTTGCCCCCCCCTCCCCAGCACCTCACCTTCCCCCCCTCCCCTTCAGCACCTCAACTCCCCCCCCTCCCATCCCCAGCACCTCACTTTACGGCGGCAGAGCAGACAGGACAGCACGCTCGCAAGCAGTGGGCACAGGAAGTGCCACACGCATAGAGCGTGCAGTCCTGAGAGCAGGAGCAGGCTCGAGGGGGTGTGCTGCTGTCTTCTGTTTCCTCTTGGTTCCTCTGTCTGCCTGTCTGTCTTCTTGTTGCTCCTGTCTCTGTCCTTTATAGCTTTGCTTCCTGTCTGTTGCTTTTGCCTTTGCTTCAAGTCAGACTCCTATCACATGCCTCTGTCTTTGATCCTGATCTGTTATGTACCTGTACCTGTATTATAGTCTGTTCACACTAAAGGCCCTTGCTAGTAATCTGGCTTGTCCCTGTTTGTTCTTTGCTCCCCGGTCTCAGTCCCTGCTCCCCGGTCTCAGTCCCTGCTCCCCGGTCTCAGTCCCTGCTCCCCGGTCTCAGTCCCTGCTCCCCGTTCTCAGTCCCTGCTCCCGGACCTGTCCTGCCCCGCCTGTCCTGTTCCAGTCTCCTCGTTGCCGACCTCTGCTTGTTACCTGACTTCGCTACCTGCCGCCTGCCTCGGACCCCTGCTTGTTACCTGAATTCGCTACCTGCCGCCTGCCTCGGACCCCTGCTTGTGACCCCTACTTCGCTTCCTGCTGTTCCGGCCACCGAGATCCTACTCGCCACAGGAGTCTCCCGTGACAGAAAGCAAAGGCCACTTCTGGATCTCGCTGGAACAGATTCTTCTTCTGCCTGCACCCTTTCCTGCCTGTTGCAGCAGACCACATCCGCATGGTTGAAGATAAGTACTTTCGTTTCTTTTTTGGAAATCCCAGTTGGGAAGTTTTTTTTTGCTGCTTAGTGTTCTGCAAGAATTATTGCGTTCATTACGAAAAAAAACATTTTTGCTGAGACTAGAACTGTTGCTGCAGAGACTAGTGCACCTTTCTTTGAGATTTTTCTTTTGTGCAGTGCCTGGGTTAACCCTTGCAGTACCTGTTGCCACCTTTTTAGACTCTGACTTTTCATTCCCTGGACAAGGCTTGTCTCTGCATCCCTGGTTGGACCACTGCTGTTCACAGGGTTCCCATTTCAAAAGACAAGAGTGCTTCCATTATTTTGTTACTGCATGCTGTGATTTTTCTTGCAATCTGTAGTTCTTCCTATGATTGGTTCTAAGGTTTCAGGTTTACCTGCAAGTTCCCCTAAAGTGTGTTTCTCTGTAACCTGTGATATCCCTACGCCTGATATCAAAAGTTTCAGATTTAACTGCAAGGTTCTCTGTCTGATATTCCTATGTCCGATGTCAAAAGTTTCAGATCTAACTGCAAGTTTTCTCTGTATTAGTTTCCTGCTGTCTATGATATTTCTATGCCTGATATCTAAAGTTTCAGATTTAACTGCAGATTTCTCTGTATGATATCCCTACGCCTGATATCTAAAGTTTCAGATTTAACTGCAAGGTTCTGTCTGATATTCCTATATCTGATTTCTAAAGTTTCAGATTCAACTGCAGGTTTTCTTTGTCTATATGATATCCCTACGCCTGATGTCTAAAGATTCAGATGTAACTGCAGGTTCTCTCTGTCTGTATGATATCCCTACGCCTGATTTCTAAAGTTTCAGATATAACTACAGGTTTCTCTGTCTATGTTTTTTCCTTACATTTATAAATCTCTATGACTGATGCTAAAGTCTCAAAAGGTCAGCTCTCCTATCTTGTGTCTCTCTGTGTCTAATATTCCTGTTGTTCATTCTAATGCTTCTGTTTTAAAAACACATTTCCTCTTTACTGGTTTCTTGGGAAGTGTGGTTTCCCCATGTCTGAAATTATGGCTGCCACTCAAACAGTCTTGAGCAGTAAATGTGAACACAGTACCACTGATTCTTCAGAACTTCTCAAAGCAAGGAAGAAGAAGAAAAACAAGGGAGGCATTACTGTGGAAGTTGCAGAAGGAATTAAGAATGAAAATTTAACCTCAGAGTCTGCATTTGATGAAAGAGATATGCTGCAGCTTAAGGCAACTCACAGACGTATCCCAAGAATAGTGGAAGAGAAGAAAGATGCCCCTACTCAGACGCTTCAAGCTGCACAGAAAGCGATTGATTGTCTTTATGGACGTTTAGATAAGGAGCAAGAAGCTAATTCTGCACTACAAAGCTGTCTATCCTCAGCAATTGCTAAGTGTGTTCTCCAGGAGAAAGAAAAAGAACAGTTGGAGAGTGACCTGGATGTCATTTCTGGTGAGCTGGAGAAGGCATATACTGATGCTGCTGAGAATTGGTGCCTCGCTTCTAAAAGTAATGAATTCCTGGAAATCTCTATGAAGGAAATTGACAGGCTTAATACAGAGCTTAAAGTCTCCCAGGAGGAGATTTGCTACTTCAAAAAAGAGATGGAAGTCGTTCGGGAGGAGAGATGCTGCTTGAAAACAGAGATACGTTCTATGAGAGACGCCTCCGAAGAGTTAAATAGTAGGTTTGAAATTATAAACCAAATGAGTAAGAACTTCTCTGTCCAAGCCAGTGAAGGAGATGAAAGACTCCATGAATCAGAAGAGGAGAAGAGACTATTGATAGAAGAAAAGTCAAGGATACAATTAGCGCTGGAAAAAGCAGAGGGTGACTGGGAAAAAGAAAAATATCAGTTGGAGAATGACAGGTTGATCTTGTCAAGTAAGCTGGAGAAGGCCTACGCTGATTCTGCCCAGTACCAGACTTTCATGGCTCAAGTTGACGCAACACTGGAAGCATCTCAGAAAGAGGTTCACAGGCTTACTACAGAGCTGGAAGCCTCTAAGGAGAAGAGTTGCCACTTCAACACAGAACTATGTTCATTGAGAGAAATCTTCGAAGGGTTAAATATCAGTTTTGAAACTGTAACCCAAGAGTGCAAGAATCTCTATGTCCAAGTCAGTGAAGGAGATAAGAAACTCCATAAATTAGGAGAGGAGAAGAAACAGTTGGCCCAGGAAAAGTTAGATGTCCAGACAGCACTGCAGAATGCAGAGAGAGTGCTGCAAGAAGAACGTGTCTCCCTGGAGCGGCGCACACAAGCAGAAAATATGCTGCAGAGTCAGCTGCGAGAACTGCGTACACATCTGCAGGACACCAAGGAGAAATGGGTGAATGCTGAAGAAAAGCAGCGAGTTCTGCAGGAAGAAAGTTTCCAGACTGCCTACAAAATAAAGATGCTGCAAGATTATTTGAGTACCCAGTGTGTCCCCAAAGAACAGCATGAGGAGCTGAAGGCCACACTGAGCATAACCAGAGCCTCACTGGAGGAAGAGCTAAAGCTAGCAGCTGAACACACATCTCAGCAACTCACAGCGCTTCAGGCGCAGATCGCTGAGCTCAAGACAGCTTGCCAAAAAGGAGGAGAGAGAGAAGGTGTCCGTCTGTCAAGTGGCTGGCCTGACACAGCGCTATGAGGTCAAAATGGCCGATGCCTGCAAATTCTTGGACCACACTGCCCGTGATAAGTTCCGGCTGCAGCTGGAGCTGGATAATGCCCGGGAGGAGTACCGGCAGCTGCAGATCAGAAATGAAGAAGATGAAACATATTTAAGCTTTACTCTGAGTCAGCTGGGAGATATGGAGTCGCGACTCAACTCCAAAGAAGCCGAACTGACAACTGCATTGAGTGGGAAAAGAAGTGCAGAAGGACAGCTTCAAGAGCTGAAAAATCAAATAGCTGGTCTTAATGAGAATTTAGGTGATACCACGAAACGGCAGTCATAAGAGGAGACCATGGAGCGTGAATTCTATGTTCCCACTTACCCATGTGAAAAGTCTGCACCCGTCCTTGATGCCCACATTCCTGATGTCCATGTCTCTGCAATGGAGTTGAACGTATCCATTGGGAAGTTCCAGATTCCAAAACTAAAAGAGATATATTGGTCACAAAAAGAGACCACGGAAAGTGAATATGTCCCCCTCTGCCACATGTGAAGAGCCTGATGTATCTGTTCCCGATGCCCCTGCTATGACGTTAGACGGATCCCGGGTGAAGTTCCTTGCTTGCCTAATGTTCTTGATGCTGATGCCAACGCTCTTGTGATGAGAATAAATGGACCTCTCACAGATTTCCCATCAGCACTTGACGTACACATTAAGTTGGCCTTCCATCAAGGTTTCCCTGAAGAGCCTGGAGGATCGTCCGGAGAACGCTCTTGAGAGGGGGGAGTAATGTCAGGGTCTCCTAGACCTCCTGCCTAGCCATAGTTCTTCTTTGTCCACTGGGTGTGCCGCTGTCTTCTGTTTCCTCTGGGTTCCTCTGTCTGCCTGTCTGTCTTCTTGTTGCTCCTGTCTCTGTCCTTTATAGCTTTGCTTCCTGTCTGTTGCTTTTGCCTTTGCTTCAAGTCAGACTCCTATCACATGCCTCTGTCTTTGATCCTGATCTGTTATGTACCTGTACCTGTATTATAGTCTGTTCACACTAAAGGCCCTTGCTAGTAATCTGGCTTGTCCCTGTTTGTTCTTTGCTCCCCGGTCTCAGTCCCTGCTCCCCGGTCTCAGTCCCTGCTCCCCGGTCTCAGTCCCTGCTCCCCGTTCTCAGTCCCTGCTCCCGTACCTGTCCTGCCCCGCCTGTCCTGTTCCAGTCTCCTCGTTGCCGACCTCTGCTTGTTACCTGACTTCGCTACCTGCCGCCTGCCTCGGACCCCTGCTTGTGACCCCTACTTCGCTTCCTGCTGTTCCGGCCACCGGAATCCTACCCGCCACAGGAGTTTCCCATGACAAGTGGTCGAGCCTCCGCACTTCCGGGTATGAGTCCGGATGTTTCTCCCTCTCTGGTGCAGACGGTAAGGATCTTGGAGTCACGCCGGCCTCGGCCCGCTCCCGCCTTACCTCCGTTAACGTGCGGGGGTCCCTCTCCACACAGGACAGCTTCCACTTCCCCCTAAGGCCGCACAGCGCACAAGCGTGCATCAAAGACTGTTACTCATACTGCGAGGGAGGGTCCCGCCTCTGGATTGCATTCGCGCATCAGTGGCACGCGCATGTGACGCATGTGCAGTGCGCCCAAGCTCCGCATCAACAAAGGGAATTAGCTACTTAGCCAGCACCTGTCCTCTGCACCCCTGCCTATCCCCGCCTCCGCTGAGGCCGCGACTCCGTTCTGCCTCTTTTCCTATTGGCTATACACTTCCTTATATGCTCAGCTGTGCCACTGGCACTTTGGCTGAGCAAAACCTCTTGTTACATTGTTGTTCTCCTCATCTCTGCCTCCACAGTCTTGCCTTGCTGAACCTTGTTTGTGTACTGACCCGGCTTGTTTCTTGGACTCCGCACCTCTGTACTCCTGACCCCGTCTATTTCTGACCATCTGCATCTCTCCAACCCTGACCTCTTCATTCGGACAACGACAACTCTCCACTCTCCAACTGTGACCACGGCTAATAGTACCTCCAACGATACTGACCTCTCCTACCTTGACTCCGGCAAGTATAACGACGACCCGTACCTCTCCAACTCGACCCGGCTACCTCGACCAACCTATACTACAGACGCGCCATCGTGGCTGTGGGTGGCGTTTATACCCATTTCCACCTCAGCTCCGGGGTCCCGCCTTGTTTGTGGTGAGCACAGCGTGACACAGACGTTTCTTTCTCTTACTCTCTCTTCTGCCCTCTTTGGTTAGAATGACTCACTCAATGCGTTTCACTGGTTACAGCTTCGAATAATGTCCCTCGGGACATTTAAAGATGGTGCGTTGGAGCGGCCTGTCTATATTGTGTAGCATGCAGTTGTCAGAGCGGAAGACCTGGCTTGGCTAGTTGGGTCGGGTCGGTTGTCAGCGGATTGGACATCGTTGCAAAGTGTCCTGTGGAGAGCTGCCCTGCGGCAAAGTGTCCCGGCGGCGGAATGCCAGCAGTGTCTTGGTCTCAGCCAAATGGCCTCAGCAAAACGTTCCATTCCGGACACAGTACATTGTGTTGTGTAGCCACGGTGAAATCCTCTGTTACCTAGGTTAGGCAAAGTCCAGGGCCTGTTGCAACTGATTATTGAGTATCGTCATAAACATCTTATGTTCTTGGAATTGGAAGTTGACTGATTGGTCTGTAGTACTTGAGGTCTTCTTAATCTCATATTTTATGCATGAGGATAAAGGCGGAAACAGTTCAAGCACAAATACCGTTTAGAGGTCAATAAGAATTTTAATTCAGGGAGTGTTAGGACCTGCTAACGGTCATGCCTTGAAAGTGGCTAACAGGCTTAAGACGTTTGGCCAAAGGATTGAACTAAATTACCCTTTTTCAAGAGAATATATAGGTATTACACTGTGTATTTTTGTCACATTGGAAGTAGCTTTGGGCATCTTTGTTTGTTTTTGTTGTATACATTTAGCCACGCCTACTAGCACTCCTGTTGACACTTATATACATATATACAGTATATATATTATGTGGTAATGTTTAGGGTTTCTCAGAGCTTGTTTGGTATCTATGGGCTCTATGCAGAAAGCGCCGAAAAAGTGCAATCGCCAAGGGTTGCCGATAGGCCTTATTTTGGCGATTTGCCCTCGCAGTATTCAGTAAGGGCCGAATCCATGCCGATCCCTGCTGAATCACTGCGAAAGCAAAACTGCCGATGAGCCTGTGCCGAAACAGCCTGGCTCCCGATAACCTGCCGATAGGCCTTTTCTGCAGATAGGTGTTTGCAACAGAGAGAGACCAGCCGCTCTCTCAGCGCAAACATCGGCAAAATATAAAGTATTGATAAACAACTTTTACTGATAATGTACATGTGCAGGGGTCTCCGGAGCTGATCTGCATTGGTTTCAGGTCCGGGGACCCCCTGCTTCCCGAGATACAGGCCCCTTTATGAAGTGCCGGTATCCCTCTGCATTTAAAGGTCCCGATCACGTGACCGCGGAATGTAAACAAAGCAGAGGGATACCGGCACCCCCTAAAGTGGCCTGTATCTCGGGAAGCAGGGGGTCCTCGGACCTAAATCCAAAGCGGTTCAGCTCCGGAGACCCTCTGCACATCTACACTATGAGTAAAACACATATATACACTGGCGACACACTTTATTCGAGCTCGGCTAGTCCCACGAATTCGGGTATACCCAGGTGTATTGAGGTTTGTGACTGTTTTCTGCCCGAGTGCATTGAGTTATTTTCCAGGCAGGGATTGAAGCATTTTATTCCCGCTGGCTGCAATACTGCACAGTATATATATATATACTGCATTACAATTCATGAATTTATGCCATCTGGTAGACACGCGAAGCATTGCAGCCTATTAAATCCTAATCATTATCATTTAACAGATCAGCCGCCCGTCAGCCAGGCATGAACCCAGGCTGGGAAGGCAAATGCAACGGGGCTTGTCAGAGGTGAGGAGCGGCGCATTCCAGGTATCTGCCAGGTACATACCGGGTATTTGCTCGAATAAAGTGTGTCGGTGCAGTATGTAGCCAGGCATAATAATGGACTGCAGACATCTTCCCTGTAAGTACAGGAATGCCAGCAGTAGTTATGGAGGTTTTTCCCTCACACCCTGGTGAGGTGCCCTATGTATGGATGGGAGTGGCTGCATGCTCTGAGTCCCTGGTTAGTGACATCAGAGATGTGCCTGCCCCCTGAGGTATATAAGGCACAACACTGTCAGAGTTAGTGTTGTTGTTGCTAAAGTGTTTGGCTCCTGTGAAAGGGATTGCAGGATAGCTTTGTGACCACTAGTGCTGTAACTAGTGGCGCTGGTTTCCAGATCAAGCCTGTCAAGGCCACACTGTGTCCAGGGACCTGGCACAGGGGTGATCTCACTACAGGGAGAGGGGATCCCACTCCAATTGGGAGGGCAGTACCTGGCAAAGGGACAGCACGGAGAAATGTGCGGCTAGAGCTGACAGCTGCAAGGGGCAGTCTACTTCATTGAGTACATCAATAAAGATGCCATGTTCAAAGATACCCCCACTGTGTGAGTGTGCGATTACTCTGCAGTGGCAGTCACCACCGAGAAGGAGTTCCTCACCAGGACCATCTCCCTGCGGAAGCATAGATCCTGATGAGGTGGAGGCGCTGCACATGATATAGGTAGGACTCGCACCCACTACCTGAGCTACCTGTTCCTGATGACATCCCCTAAAACCATCATGCGGGAGACTCAGGAGTCCTGTTACTTGCAGGTGCACCACCATACATGATCACGTAATGGGAACCGGTTAGACCACATGGGCCAATGTGAGATTGGGTGGGTCAGACAGGAGGGAATACCCGTTACATTTGGAGGCTCTGTTGAGATACCTGTCAACAGGACAGGCTTTTGTTAGGCACACTAGGAAACAGGGAGATTGTCTTCTGCCACTTTGTGCTGCGTGGGACGGAGCCAGGGGTAGTCGGGGAGCTGCTGGAGCTGCAGACCGCACAGACGTCCTGGGATCCTGCAAGGGGTTAGTGGGTCTGGAGAAGGGGGCTATTGCTGTTCTAGTCGCCTTGAGGTAGCGCTGGTGGGGGACGCCTGAAGGGATAAACTGGTAACTTAGGGCAGGAATTCTGGAAGGGTCCGCGCTAGGCTAGCCAACATTAGGTAGACGCCCAAAGTACTGCATGGAAGAGCCAGAGTACTCTAGTCTCCATTCCAGACCACTTACCAAGAGGAGCACAGACTGGGAGGAAGGAGATACAGTAGACACAGAGAGAGTGAGCCTAGCCTGAGGTAGTGCAAACGCGAGTCAGATCTACGTTAGGTACACAAGGTGGTGCACAAGGCATTTTATTGTATCGATGTGGTAGCTGCCCCGCAGAGCGGAGCTCCATGTACAAGCATCCTATATTCAGTGGCCGAGAGAGAACCGCAAGAATGGAGGATCTGCAAGGTGCAGAAGGTCCAGGATGGCGGACGGAGGCCGAGGAAGAGAACGCACCTGTTCTGTGCGAGTATGAAGAACAAGCTACAGAGGAGACTTTTGTGGGCTTGTGGAGTGGCGTGAAAGCCGTGGCTGCGCCGTGTTTGTCCTGCTTAGGCTCTTGGGGTAGTAACCCTGAGGACAGCGAGGACGACAGTATTGTCAGATGGTAGGAACGAAATGGACTTGCTTATCATTCGATACACAAACAACCAAACGCTACCTCAAATGTGAATCAAAGAGACAGTACGAACCAAGATGGCGGTTCCCGCATTCCCGGGACACCGCGTGGGCCAGTTGCAGAAAGTCTTGCAACTTTGCAGCTTGCTGATTGTTGGCCAAGAGTGGCGCCAACGAGAAAACCCCACCCTGTTGGGGAGTATGGCGCGAAAGCTGGAGCCGCGCCCTCATGGACGATGACTCACTCCGCCCCTGTGCTGGGTCAGCCTACAAGTTTACGAGACCTCCCCCTAGTTTCAACCAGGGGGAGTTGTTTTCAGTTCCACTGGATGCGGATGGAGAAGGTAGGAGGAGGGGTTGCCAAACCAGCCCCTGCACTCCAGTTGCGAAGAGCCAGTGAGCAGTACAGACCCTTAAAGAGAGTACCTCCACTGGTGAATATGGCTGGTGTCTCTGAGCAAGATGAACAGAGTCCGTTGATCACTACGCACCCCTACTCGGCTCCAGGAGGCTTCCTGATCCTCCGGGTAGAGGGTGTAGAGACTGTGGCGTGTCTCTGCCTGCAGTGCAGACTGCCGGGCGGAGCTGTGGGCACTGCGGCCCGATGCCCTCATTGTGGACTGCAGTATCTGTGGCCTATGCCGACTTTTGTGCCGGTGCAAGCCGTGGAAGCCAAGGAAGATGTCCCTATGTTGGCAGCGGAGCTTCCGGGTGCATTATGATGAGAATCCACGGGTCCCGAAGAACAGGGACCAGGGCCGGTTCACAAGAAAGAAAAACATAGTCATCGACGGGGTGACAATAGAGGGGCACACCGGCGATCCCCTAACGGGATGCCCCGACCGAACGCGAAGCTAGAGTCCTCGGCCGAGGAGTGCGCAAGGCTGTCTGAGGTGCTGGAGTTGCTGCCAGAGTACCATACTAGCGGTACGCCTTGGCAAGATGCCATCCCTCGTGGTGAGGAGACACGGAGTCGAGTGTCGCCAGTACCGCGACAACCCGAGCAGCGGAGTCCCATGGGCGTGGTGACTAGCGGTTCGGATGGAGGTCGATCCATCCCGACCCTACGGAGTAGCAAGGCAAAGCCGTATCTATCCCAGGTTACAGGGGTGGTGATCTAGAATGAGCGGAGCCAGGCCCAGGCGGGATCGCACCGGAGCAGGGCATTGCCGGATGTCCCTGTGGAGGAAGAGGTCCCGATTGGGGACCCAACCCAAGATGGCGGCGAGGCACGTGCGTGCACGGAGAATGTTCCTGATGACCAGAGCGGGGTCGAGTGGGAGATGATCGCGCCTCTGCGGTCAAGCAGCGGAAGCCGGTCGCCTACTGCGAGGAGGAATGGGCGATCGATCCGGAGAGTAAAAAGTCCCAGCACTGGCGAAGAGGAGAGACTTTGTAGCGGAGCTGAGCCAGGTATTGCCGAGGAGCAGGTCGTAGCCCTGCCCATACCTACTGTCCGGTCCCGTCCCCAAACCCCGTCCACTCCCAAAGTTAGCCACAAGGCCTTAGATAAAGTCCCTGCCCCAGTCGTTTTCGCGTTTGGGTCAACTTCTAGTCTAGGGATGTCAGGGGATTCCCGGGTCACTTCCGAGGAACGACTGGGGAACATCCGATGATGGATCGGTGGGAGGAGGGAGGATTTCCCGACAGGTGTCGGTGTCGAGTGACTGTCCTAGCGCTATGAGTGTCACGATTGGGAACAAATCGCGGGACAGGGGGCTTGCGGTACCATCTGAGGGTACCTTGGGAGTATCTTCTGGGGGGCCCGAAGAAGAGGAGTCCTTAGAGTCCGGGCAAGAGGAGCTCAGGGAAACTAGATGGTGGGCGCCTCTGTATGAGGGATATGTAGCGTGGCTTGATCGGACCCGATTCATTCTGGAAAGAGATGGGGTGCTGGATCACTGGTGGGCTACAGGTGAATTTGATGATGCGGCTTATCTAAGGGAGTTGCAGACGAGGTGGGGTAAGATTAGGCGAGGCTTAATCACACCTAAGGGTCCTGATGTGTTAGAGGATCCCGTGGAAGCTTTAGGTCCCAGCCGGGACGGTGGGGATTCCCCAGGGGGAGTATGTAGCCATGCATAATAATGGACTGCAGACATCTTCCCTGTTGGCAGTAAACCCTGGTAAGTACAGGAATGCCAGCAGTAGTTATTGAGGTTTTTCCCTCACACCCTGGTGAGATGCCCTATGTATGGATGGGAGTGGCTGCATGCTCTGAGTCCTTGGTTAGTGACATCAGAGATGTGCCTGCCTCCTGAGGTATATAAGGCACAACACTGTCAGAGTTAGTGTTGTTGTTGCTAAAGTGTTTGGCTCCTGTGAAAGGGATTGCAGGATAGCTTTGTGACCACTAGTGCTGTAACTAGTGGCACTGGTTTCCAGATCAAGCCTGTCAAGGCCACACTGTGTCCAGGGACCTGGCACAGGGGTGATCTCACTACAGGGAGAAGGGATCCCACTCCAATTGGGAGGGCAGTACCTGGCAAAGGGACAGCACGGAGAAATGTGCGGCTAGAGCTGAAAGCTGCAAGGGGCAGTCTACTTCATCGAGTACATCAATAAAGATGCCATGTTCAAAGATACCCCCACTGTGTGAGTGTGCGATTACTCTGCAGTGGCAGTCACCACCGAGAAGGAGTTCCTCACCAGGACCATCTCCCTGCGGAAACATAGATCCTGATGAGGTGGAGGCGCTGCACATGATATAGATAGGACTCGCACCCACTACCTCAGCTACCTGTTCCTGATGACATCCCCTAAAACCATCGTGCGGGAGACTCAGACGTCCTGTTACTTGCAGGTGCACCACCATACACGATCACGTAATGGGAACCGGTTAGACCACACGGGCCAATGTGAGTTTGGGTGGGTCAGACAGGCGGGAATACCCGTTACATATAAATAAACACTCATTCCTTACCTTTGCGGCTATGTTCTACGGTAACGAAGCAGCATGAATGTATTTTTAATAATAGTGTACTGTGAGCAGGGGATCCCCTGAGCTGAACCGCGTTGCTTTGTGGACCAGGGACCCCCTGCTTCCCGAGTTACAGGCCCCGGTATGTGTCATCGGGTGGCAGTGTCGCCGCCATCTTTATAGCATCCCATTCGCGCCATGTCCGCTATAAATATGGCGGCGACACTGTAACCGATGCCCCAAACCGGGGCCTGTAACTCGGGAAGCAGGGGGTCTCTGAGCCACAAATTAATGCGGTTCAGCTCAGGGGACCCCCTGCTTCCGCACAATATTATTAAAATACATAAATGCTGCTTCATTACCATAGCGTATAGCCGCTAAGGCAATGAAGGGGTTAAGGCAGAATAGCATGTTTATTGGGGACATTTGCCCCCAATAAACATTGCAATAAACAACATACACCCCCTGTGTATTTAAAATACATAAACAACAATAAATACATTAAATACATATAGCACTCACCCATTTCCGGCTGCCACGATGAAGGCCATCCTCATTTTCATCCTGTCCATGCCCCCTCCGCTGCTGCAAAACAGACACAAGAATGAAAACATCCAATATAATGTCCCCTAACCCCTTAATCACCATAGCGGTTATTAACCGCTACAGTCATTAAGGGGTTAACCCACCCTCATCCACCACTCGGGACGCCTACATACCCTCCCACACTAACCCCCCACCCCGTGAGGCCTAACCACCCTCACCCACTACCCACAAGGGAGGCCTACCCACATACCGTCGGGGGAAATACCCCCCCCCCACCCCCAGTACCCACAATAAAAACAATACACAGCCCTACAATAAGCATCATTCTATTTATTAAATACATTACCCACCCCCTGTGCCCCCCCATAAATACATGATTTATCCTTTTACAAACAGGGTTCATAACACAGCCCCACGCGAGTCCCCGGCGGGTTGGCGGGGCACCTGACAGACCTACAGGGTACCAGCAGCTCGTTTCAAACAGGTTCTGGAGGCCTGTTGGTGGGTCCTGCCAAGTGCCATGGCCCCCAGGTGGTCTCCTTGGGGCACCGTGGGCCACAATTGGGTCCCCACGGTAGGCCCGCGGATGTCTGGGAGCCCCGGGTCAGACCCACAGGTGTCTGCGGGGCCTCAGGTGGTTCCCACGGGGGTCTGGGGAACTCACAAGTGCTCACTACGGGTCCGCGGTGCCCCCACGGCTGTAGTACCACCGCTTCATCCCCGCACCTATGGGTCCACGGTGCCCCCACGGATGTGGGACCACCGCTTCATCCCCGCAGACTACGGGTCTGCGGTGCCCCCACGGATGTGAGGCCACCGCTTCAACCCCGCAGGTGTCACCCGTGGAACCACCAGCCTGATACCCGTGAGATACCCGAGGAGACCGCAGGTGGTCTCCAGAGGTCTCACGCAGAACCACGGAACAAACCCTGAATGTAAAAAAAATAAACCTGACCTATACATTCAATACATACACCCCCCCCCAACACCCCGCCATCATGCAACTATATATATAACAAACACAAAAGTGAATACCGCATCAACCACCAACAAATGAATGCATTGTCTAAACCTATCTTTAACAGAAAAATAACTGAAAAGAAATAACAGAAAAATTAACTGCTAGGCGGTGCTAGAGGAATAAAGTAAATATAGAAACACAGAAAAAGAAACCTCTAAAAAGCACTCAGACAAATTATGCAAAATAATAATAATAATTTATTAAATCAAAATATGATAAAAAACAAAAAACAGCTGACTGAAACCCTGCCTGACTAAGCAAAATAAATTTAAATAGGACAACCCCAGGGACAACTAAACTACCATAAAAAAACAAACCATAATATGATCAATACCTCAAGTAATGTGACCACTATGGGGACAAAGTACCCATAGTTATCTTCAACCGGCCGGTCGTATTAAAGAGATACTGAGCAAAAAAACAATAAAGGAAAATAAATATTAAACCTTTAAAGAAAATAAACAAACAAAATATAATAGAAAATAACAGGCATGCTATACCAGTGTAAGGGACACTATATAAAGAAGACCTATAGGCATGAAACTATACATATAGTACATGTCAACAAAAGCATTATTTGGAAGGTACTTCATTGACCCAAACACAGATGTCAAAAGAGAACATATAAAGGAGAGAGACCCATAAAATTGAAAGCAGTATAAACTGCAAATAGGTATTAATATATAAAGATACTCAACTCCTGTGAGATTGTGATGACACAAAAGTCTCAGGTAAGCGTAGCCACGATCAAGAGGTTACATCCAGGGGTATGCACAAAAGGTATAAAGTCCAAATAAAGTGCCAGCAGGCAGGGCCAGCAGCATGAAAGTCCCACCAATGCGTTTCGACCGCTAAGGCTTCTTCTAGGGTGGTCCCAATCAGGGCCATGGGAACCATGACGAGAATGTGACGTCATAGGCCTTTAAAAGCCTATGTCGTCTCATTTTGAAGCAAGACGCCGAGGAGGAAGGACCTCCTACAGAAGAAGAAGGCCAGGGCGTGGCCGTAGAAGACAAGAAGACCCCGGAAGAGAGCCGCAGATAGAAGAAAGAAGAATACAGATGAAGATGGATTACAAATAGAAGACCCCTGGATTGTTTTGGATTTTTAGTTTAATGTTTATTATTTTATGGTTTGTTATTTTATGGGTTCCTGTGCCTGGTGGATTGGTTCGAGAGTAAGCTGTTCAACGGGAGTCGGTGAGTGGGTCAAGTAATGGTAAGTGAACTAAAGAAATGTATTTTATTTAACTTGTTAATTTTTTTAAAAGCTTTTTTAACATGTGTATTTATTTATTTTTGGTATATCATTTCTTGCCACTGTATGTATGTATGTATGTATGTATGTATGTCCAGATCGACATATACATACAGGGTAAGAAATTATGTTGTTTTAAAAGCTTGATTTGCTGTGTTTTAAATTAATTTGGCTATGCTGCTATGCTTAAATGTGTGTATAATGTATTTTAAAATTAGATAGATGTAATTGTTGCTATTGTATGGTGTACTTTAGGTCAGGGTGAGGCTTGCTTTTCTATATTGTATTCTTGTTGGTACTTATATTTTTTCACAGGATAAATTGTTCTGTTCAACGCTTGAATTAGTTAATTGTTTAATTGTTAGGGATGGAATGTAAATTGTTTAGGGATGTCATTAATGAATGCTAATTGATTTATGTTTACTGGATTGGTTTAAATAGTATTCTTGTTTGGAGGTATTGGTATTTTGTTTTGAATGTTATTGTTAACATTCATTTGCAGAATGTATATGGTGCATAGATGGTATGCATCATATATATAATGTAAATGCAATGGTTTGATTGGCATTTGAGGATTTTGATTGTAAGATCAGATAAGGATTATTAATGGAAATTGATTTTATTGTAGTGTGTCTGTATGGAGAAGTGTTATTTGTAGTACAGAATGTTTTTGATAACCCTTCTACATTTATTTGTATATTGGTTCATCATGTGTGTGTATCTCTCTCTCTCTCTCTCTCTCTCTCTCTCTCTCTCTCTCTCTCTCTCTCTCTCTCTCTCTCTTTCTCTCTCTCTCTCTCTCTCTCTCTCTCTCTTTCTCTCTCTCTCTCTCTCTCTCTCTCTCTCTCTCTCTCTCTGTATATATATATATATAGTTGCATGATGAAGCCACTGTACAAATGAATGGGTGAAGGGTGGGTATCGGGCCAGTGTGGCTTAACCCCTTAATTAGCTTGTCCAGGATGGGAAGGGAGCGAAGATATCAGGGATACACCAAAAAAAATAAGAAACATATAATAGTGCAGTAAATCAAAACAATCTGGATAGAGCAGAAACTTGGCTCCGTAGCAGTGCCTACTTACAGCAGGTCAGAATAAAAATCGCATTTGTCTACACAACCGGTAGAAGTGGGTCAGGATCTTCCGTGATAACAGTAGTTTTCAGCAGGGAATGTGATCAGATCAGCTCTCCGACAGGAGGTATTGTAGGATGAGTGTCATGCAAAACAAAGGCAGACCATGGTACAGATCGCAATAAAATTTATAGTTAAAAGCAACAATAAACATAGGAATCGTACTCACAATAAGTACATAGTTCATGTACACGTAAGGTTTTAGCTTGAGGCAGTGGAGTGCCGGACCCGTGTGGAACAGCTAACAGCTACTCTTCTCCGTAACTCGCATCAGACCGGATGGTAGATGGCGTCTGACGTCACATCCGTTGTGGGAGTGAAGACGTCCGGTCGAGGAGCTTTGGAGACGAGCAGTAGGGGAACACGGCAACTCGGGAGCCTTCAGTTCAAGGGCAGCTGCAGCAACTGTGAATGGCTCTACGCGTTTCGCTGTCAATGACAGCTTCCTCAGGAGCACGAATAATTCCCCTAATGGGTTCATATCAGTATATATAGGGTATATAATTAATTTAATCAATCAATCAATTTAATATACACACCGGTTCTCCGTAATTATACGGTACACAACTCAGTGGTCAAAACGGCGCAACAGTACAACTATTTATTCAATTACAATGTTAAAAAATATACTAAATTTAAAAAATGCAATGTTAAAAATATTCAATGTTGAAAAAATATATAAGGAATTTAATCATGCAACTCATGATAAACGGGAGAGAGAGAGAGAGATAAAAGGATGATTAGTACCAACATATGTAAAAACCATAAGTAAAAAATACAGATAAAAACACAATCTGCTAATAAATTAACTATAAAGGTTACATCTAAAAGACCAAATTATCACTTTGAAAGGAATCCGTACACATTCCTTGAAGGTTGAGAAATTTATTAGAGATCACCTTTACACATAGTAATTAAGTATATGTACTATTACTCACAGATTGGGTGTGTTTAGCGCCGTTTTCAAATCACGTTAAGTTAACCCCTTAATTACCTTTGCGGTTATTATCCGATAAGGTGTTTAAGGGGTTAATTGATATCTGAATGTAATTGCAATGTATTGGCTTTGATAATGTGTATTTTATAGGGGGTACTTCATATTCATTAATAATGTCAAGTTGTATTGTAATAATCATATAGCCATTCTGTTGTTCACCTTTGCCCCACATATGCCCATACTGTATATGTTGGCTGAGTGCCTAGTATGTGTTCAGATGGCAGTTCCTGTAAATGCAGGAAGTCTGGACACATACAGTACACAATGTCACATTGTACTATCTCAGCATTTTAGTGTCTCAAGTCTCGAGTCAGAATGTATGACTTCATTCAAAGACAGACTAGTGTGACTTTTAGATAAGGAGTTAATGTTAGAAAATGGGAAGTAAGTTTTCTGCACGTATACTCGCTCACTTGCTCAAGCTATATAACCTGACTGAAAATCTTTAATAAACAGGAGAAGTTTTTGACAACGCTCATTTGTGTCAGACTCAATTATTTCTCCTCCGAGTCGCTCGTCCACCTTAACCTTTCCAGTGCCGTAACAGTGGGGAAAGGCATCCGGAGGTGTAATAAGAAATCTATCCGAGTACTGGAGACGATCCCTACATATGCTGAAGTAGAGGATTATTATTAACAATCTGGTGTCAGAAAGTGGGAAAGGCGTCAACGGTTGGGTAAGTACAAGATTTCATTTTTATCTGTACATTATCCTCCCGGTGTCCCTTATCTAGAGCCCTATTATATATTACCTCCGTACTGGAAGATATAAAATATATGGTTAATAGTTAAAACCACATATGAGTTACGGACTCATATGAGCCACGGATATAAAAGGGTGAATCCTGGCTGAGTGTGTATAGTTACAGGGTGAGTCCCTGCTGAATAAGAGATATCTGTGAATATCAGGAAATACTCTTACGGCAACTGTGGAAACGTAAAAAAAAAAAAAAAAAAAATTTGGGGGGAGGAATATTGCTGTGCATGCATGTACTTTAAATATATAAGACATATCTTTAAAGTATAAGAGAATTGTACTGTGTAAATGATAGGGATGTCCTGTCTGTATAATGGGCAAGTAGCAGGTATAGAATCCTGTCTACAAAGCAGATGTTTAAGTCCCCGCTGTAAAACAGGGGGTTAAATAATAAAGTTCTGTCTGTATACTGGACTGCCTTTTGGGACCCTATATCAGTATATTTAGATAAGGTTATATTGCATTAGGATAAGTTTTCTTTATAAGCTAATTATGGGTAATAAAGTAAAATACTGTCTGGAAGTGAGCCTGACAAAAATAAAGTACAAGACTAACAATAACAATAAGAAATGTGTTAAAACTGATAAGGAATGTGCTGCAGCCTGTGTCAAAATTGCATCTTTTAAGTGCTGCCAACTGAATTTTTTTTTATATATATATAACTCTCAAAATGCATATTTGCCCCCTGCCCCTATGGCATCGGGACAATTACCATTTCCATAGGTAGCCCCAATTTACCCCAGTGTCCCTGTTCTAAAAAAACCCTGAGCCCTTAACCTTTCCTAGGTCACAGGCTCTGAGGCAGTCTCCGATAAAGAAGTTCTTATGGCTTCATGGGGAACCAACTCATTCAAAGACAGACTTGTGTGACTTTTAGATAAGGAGTTAATGTTAGAAAATGGGAAGTAAGTTTTCTGCACGTATACTCGCTCACTTGCTCAAGCTATATAACCTGGCTGAAAATCTTTAATAAACAGGAGAAGTTTTTGACAACGCTCATTGGTGTCAAACTCAATTATTTCTCCTCCGAGCCGCTCGTCCACCTTAACCTTTCCAGTGCCGTAACAGTGGGGAAAGGCCTCCGGAGGTGTAATAAGAAATCTATCCGAGTACTGGAGACGATCCCTACATATGCTGAAGTAGAGGATTATTATTAACAGGCTTTGTATTGGCTATGTATTTTGTGGGCAACGAAAGACCAGGATGTTGCTGGCGACGGGGGCTTCTTATTGATGAGGTCAGTAGTACTTTATTTATTTGAATATGCTAGTTAATGTGTTTAATAATGAGCAAATAATCTATTATCCCTATCTGGATAATAGTTATTTTGCACTTTATTGTACTGTAGGTGTTGGGGGGGGGGGGGTTTGTATTGACTGTATAGGCCGGGTTTGTTCCGTGGTTCTGCGTGAGACCTCTGGAGACCACCTGTGGTCTCCTCGGGTATCTCACGGGTATCAGGCTGGTGGTTCCACGGGTGACACCTGCGGGGATGAAGCGGTGGCCTCACATCTGTGGGGGCACTGCGGACCCTTAGGTGCGGGGATGAAGCGGTGGTCCCACATCTGTGGGGGCACCATGGACCCGTAGTGAGCACTCGTGAGTTCCCCAGACCCCCGTGAGAACCACCAGAGGCCCCGCAGACACCTGTGGGTCTGACCTGGGGCTCCCAGACATCCGCGGGCCTACCGTGGGGACCCAATTCTGGCCCACGGTGACCCAAGAAGACCACCTGGGGGCCATGGTGCTTGACGGGACCCACCAACAGGCCTCCAGAACCTGTTTGAAACGAGCTGCTGGTACCCTGTAGGTCTGTCAGGTGCCCCGCCAGCCCGCCGGGAACTCGAGTGGGGCTGTGTTATGAACCCTGTTTGTAAAAGGATAAATCATGTATTTATGGGGGGGCACAGGGGGTGGGTAATGTATTTAATAAATAGAATGATGCTTATTGTGGGGCAGTGTATTGTTTTTACTGTGGGTACTGGGGGGGGGTATTTTCCCCGACGGTATGTGGGTAGGCCTCCCTTGTGGGTAGTGGGTGAGGGTGGTTAGGCCTCACGGGGTTGGGGGGTTAGTGTGGGAGGGTATGTAGGCGTCCCGAGTGGTGGGTGAGGGTGGGTTAACCCCTTAATGACTGTAGCGGTTAATAACCGCTATTGTGATTAAGGGTTAGGGGACATTACATTGGATGTTTTCATTCTTGTGTCTGTTTTGCAGCAGCGGAGGGGGCATTGGAAGGATGAAGATGAGGATGGCCTTCATCGTGGCAGCCGGACATGGGTGAGTACTATATGTATTTAATGTATTGATTGGTGTTTATGTATTTAAAATGGGCACATTCCCTATTATCCATTTGTGGATAATAGTAATTGTGGCCATTACTATACTGTATGTGTTAAGGGGGGGGGGGTATTTCTTTATAAGTATGTATGTGTTTTGACATTAATTTGGGGGGGGCACATAATTGGTACCGCAGGCCTGCGAGTAACACCCGAGGGCCCCCACCGGCCTATAGTATCATTGATGTGCATATATGTGTATGGTAGGGGTTATAGGGGTTGTTGGGGTTATATATCTATATCAATATCTATATATATATATATATATATATATATATATTTATTTATTTATATTCATTTATTTATTTAGATATATTTATTTATTTATTTAGTGTGGGGCTGCTGTGTGTGATTATTTTTTATTGTGGGTAGCGGGTGTGGGTGAAGGGGGTATTAGCCCCAACGGTGGTTGTTTAGGGCTTGCGGGTGGGTAGCGGAAGGCCTTAACCCCTTCATGACCGTAGCAGTATTAACTACTACGGTCGTGTGAGGGGTTAAGTGCACCCGCAACCCCCCCGCAAGCCCTAAACAAACAACAAGGGCCAAATACCCCCTTCACCCACCCCCGCTACCCACAATAAACCTGGCACGGCGGGTTAACCCCTTCATTGCCTTAGCGGTTAGCCGCTAAGGTAATGAAGTGGCTGTACATGCATTTTTCCTGCCTCGGATGCATGCCGGGGGGCTCCGGTGCTGGTATCAGCTCCGGAGACCCCCGGCATCAATCACAGACAGGAAAAAGGGCTTATTTTTTCTAAGTGTCGTCCTTGTCGATGCTTCTCCTCCACCAACTTGCCAACTTTAGTTGGCGGGCTGGATTGCCGAAAAACTCTCCATTCTGGAGTGCCGATCAGCAGCGAAAAGCTGATCGGGGCTACTTGAATTCAACCAAGTTCAAAAAGTGCCGATAATTCCCACTTATCGGCGCTTACTGAATCGGGAGGGCAAATTTGCCGAAAAAATGGCGATAAACAGCTTATCGGCGCTTACTGCATGAGGCCCTATGTGTTTATTAACTATGTGCAGCTGGTCTCAGCTGTTTTTGGGAGGTTGTGGCCCCTCCCCCCCAAGGTTTAAGCTCACCCCTCCCTACTTTCCAAGTTGGCAGGTCAGTTTCATATTGCTGGGTTACGACAGATGCAATGCTGATCACTCTTCCCCTAATTATAGAGATAAATAAGAATATTTACTCAAGAAGTGTTAGTACCTGCTAACAGTCATGCCTTGAAAGTGGCTAGCAGGCGTAAGACGCTTTGGCCAAAGGGTTGAACTAAATGACCCCTTTTCAAGAGATATATAGGTACTGCACTGTGTATTTTTGTCACATTGGAAGTAGATTTGGGCATCTTTGTTTTTTGTTGTATATTGTATTGTATTGTATGTCTTTATTTATATAGCGCCATAAATGTACATAGCGCTTCACAGTAGTAATACATATCATATAAATAACAAATAATATAAATAACAGATCATGGGAATAAGTGCTTCAGACATACTGTAAAAGTAACATTAAGGAAGGAGTCCCTGCTCCGAGGAGCTTACAATCTAATTGGTAGGTAGGGAGAATGTACAGAGACAGTAGGAGGGAATTCTAGTAAGTGCGTCTGCAGGGGGCCGAGCTTTATGTATAATGTGTCCATGATTATCCAGTGCTATTCATATGCTTCTTTAAGCAGATGTGTCTTAAGGTGAGTCTTAAAGGTGGATAGCGAGGGGGCTAGTCGGGTATTGAGGGGAAGGGCATTCCAGAGGTGTGGGGCAGAAAGTGAGAAAGGTTTAAGACGGGAGAGAGCTTTAGATACAAAGGGGGTAGAAAGAGTCGGGATGGTGCATAGCGAGAAATTAGGGCTGAGATGTAAGGAGGGGCAGAAGAATGTAAAGCTTTAAAAGTGAGCAGGAGAATTGAGTGTGAGATACGGGATTTAATCGGAAGCCAGGAGAGGGATTTCAGGAGGGGAGATGCGGAGACAGATTTAGGAAAGAGTAGAGTGATTCTGGCAGCAGCGTTTAGGATAGATTGTAGGGGAGACAGGTGAGAGGCAGGAAGCCCGGACAGCAGGAGGTTTCAGTAATCGAGACGTGAGAGAATGAGGGCCTGAGTCAGAGTTTTAGCAGTTGAGTAACAGAGGAAAGGGCGTATCTTTGTGATATTGCAGAGGAAAAAGCGACAAGTTTTAGAAACGTTTTGAATATGAGAGGAGAATGAGAGAGAGGAATCAAGTGTAACCCCTAGGCAGCGTTCTTGGGCTACTGGGTGAATGATCGTATTTCCAATAGCAATGTGGAAGGAGGTAGAAGGGCCAGGTTTGGGAGGAAGTATAAGGAGCTCTGTTTTTGCCATGTTAAGTTTCAGTCGGCGGATGGCCACCCAGGATGATATTCCAGAGAGGCATTCAGAAACTTTGGTCTGTATAGCAGGTGTAAGGTCAGGGGTTGAAAGGTAAATTTGTGTGTCGTCAGCGTAGAGGTGATATTTAAACCCAAAAGATGTGAGTAGGTCACCTAGAGAGAGTGTGTAAAGAGAAAAGAGAAGGGGTCCCAGGACAGAGCCCTGGGGTACCCCCACAGAGAGATCAATAGAGGAGGAGGAGTTGTTGGCAAAAGAGACACTGAAAGTACGATGGGAGAGGTAAGAGGAGATCCAGGATAAAGCTTTATTCCGAATACCAAGAGTATCGAGAATGTGAAGGAGAAGAGGGTGGTCCACGGTGTCGATTGCTGCAGAGAGGTCGAGTAATATGAGCAGAGTGTAATGACCTCTGTCTTTGGCAGCATGGAGGTCGTCAGTTATTTTAGTGAGGGCTGTTTCAGTAGAGTGAGCAGTGCGGAAGCCAGATTGTAGAGGGTCTAGGAGAGAATAGGTGTTGAGAAAGTGTAGCAATCGAGAGAATACAAGACGTTCAAGGAGTTTGGAGGCAAAAGGCAGGAGGGACACAGGTCGATAGTTAGAAGGACAGGTAGGGTCAAGCTTGCTGTTTTTGAGTAATGGTATAACGGTTGCATGCTTGAAGGAAGATGGAAAGGTACCAGAGTAGAGGGAAGAGTTCAAGATCTGTGTGAGCATAGGGATTATAGAAGGAGCAAGAGGTTTTAGGAGATGGGAGGGAATGGGATCAAGAGGGCAAGTGGTAGAGGGAGAAGGGGAGATCAGCAGTGACACATCCTCCTCCGAGATAGCGGAAAAAGAGTCAAGAAGGGCAGGAGGAGAGTTGGGAAGCATTGTGGGATGGGAGGAGGCAACAGATGGGATGTTCTGCCGTATGGATTCCACCTTTTCCTTAAAAAAGTCAGCAAAGTCCTGAGGTGAGATGGAGGAAGAAGAGGAGGCAGCTGAGGGTGGTCTGAGTAGAGAGTCAAAGACAGAAAAGAGACGGCGTGGGTTAGACTTATGTGTGTTGATTAGTGATGAAAAGTAGGTTTGTTTAGCCTGAGAGAGGGCAGAGTTGAAACAGGATAGCATAAATTTGTAGTGAATGAAGTCTGTGAGCGTATGAGATTTCCTCCAGAGGCGTTCAGAGGAACGAGTGGAGGAACGCAGCATGCGTGTGTGGGAGTTTAGCCAGGGTCTGGGGTTAGAAGGGCGAGGACGGCAGAGAGAAAGCGGGCATGAAGATCAAAAGAGGAAGATAAGGCAGAGTTGTAGTTCCTGACCAGGTTGTCAGGGTCTGAAGCAGAACTGAGAGAGGAGAGGGAGGAGCGTAAAGTGGAATCAAGAGCTGGTTGGTTAATAGAGCGCAGGTTTCTGCAAAAACGAGGGCGAGGTGGAGATGGAGATGGAGAGAAGCGAGAGAGCGAAAATGAGATGAGGTGATGGTCAGAGAGAGAAAAAGGGGAAATGGAGAAATCGGAGAGAGAGAAGTTTTTAGTGAAAACCAGGTCTAGGTAGTGTCCATCCTTGTGGGTGATGGCTTCAGTCCACTGTTGAAGGCCAAAAGAAGAGGTTAGAGAAAGAAAGCGGGAAGCCCAAGGGAGAGAGGGGTCATCAATGTGGCAATTGAAGTCCCAAGGAGAAGAACAGGGGAGTCTGAGGAGAGAAAGAAAGAGAGCCAGGATTCAAAGTGAGAGAGAAAGGCAGAAGGGGGATGAGTAGAGGAAGGTGGGCGATAGATGACCACCACATGGACCGGGAGAGGAGAGAAGATCTGGACTGTGTGAACCTCAAAGGAGGGAAAAGCAAGAGAGGGAGGAATAGGAACGGTTCGGTAGCGGCAGAGAGAGGAGAGCAGGAGCCCCACGCCTCCACCCCTGCCATCAGGGCGCGGAGTGTGGGAGAAGGAAAGGCCACCATAAGAGAGGGCAGCTTCCAGAGCAGAGTCAGACTGAGTGAGCCAGGTCTCAGTTATGGCAAATAGGAGCAGAGAGTGAGAGAGAAAGAAGTCATGCACAGAGAGGAACTTGTTAGAGAGGGAGCGAAAATTCCAAAGGGCACAGGAGAAAGAGAGAGAGGAGGGAGGGTGGCAGGGGATGGGTATGAGGTTGGAGGGGTTTACACCAGAAGGAGTAGAAGTTGCATGTGGAAGGCGAGGACGAGAGCAAGTAGAAATAAGGCAGGGACCAGGATTGGGAGAGATATCCCCAGAAGCATGTATACATTTAGCCACGCCCACTAAGACTCCTTTTGACACACAAACACACACACACACACACACACACACACAGACACACACACACACATATAAAATATATGTAATGTGGTAATGTTTTGGGTTTCTTAGAGCTTGTTGGGTATCTGTGTGTTTAGTATATTAAACCCAGTGAATACACTAGTGATAATAATAAATGTACTGTATACAACTGGAAGTAGTGGAGCTCCGGAAAAGGACTCAATCCAAGTCCAGACAGGTACACAGAGACGGGGAAATCAGGAGTGCAAGTGCATCCAGGGTTCTGAAAAATAGAAAATATATATGTAGTGCAATTTCGTTTAGAAAAATGAATAAAAAGTGAAGCTTCATAGGTATCTTACTCACAATTGCAATGATAATTAGGGCAGTATGGTTATATGGAGTGACCAACTCAGATGTCTCCAGGTAATCACAGAAGGCGTCCTTCAAAGCCAGGTGGGTAAGATGGGTAGAATTCCCATATAAGAAGAAGAGAGGACACAGGATAGTGCAGATGGTGTTATATAGAATACAAATAAAAGTAGTACACTTAGAAATAAGTAGTGTGTGCAGGCATTGAGACCACTCAGGGTCAGACAGTCGAGGAAACGCTGCAGCACTCCTTCGTTCGCTGATGTGCCACCTGTGACAGCCGTCCACAGGGGAAGATGTCCAATACAGGGAAGGGAGAACTGAATCTTGGCCAAGAATCCTGAAGTCAGTCCACTACACACCTAGGGGGTCTACAAACACGCTGTGCAGCCACCCTACGCGTTTCACTCACTTGGACCTTCCTCAGGGGTTAAAACATTGTCCTTGTGTGCCTCTCTGTCTCGGTGGGAGCTTCAAAAAGCAGACGATAGGCACACAAGGACAATACTTATTTCTAAGTATTACTTTTGTGTATTCTATATAAAACCATCTGCACTATCCTGTGTCCTATCTTCTTCTTATATGAGATTTCTATCCATTCTACCCACCTGGTTCTGAGGGACGCCTTCTGTGATTATCTGCAGATGACTGAGTTGGTCAGGGGCCGGGGCCCATTTACTCACTGGGCCTGGGACAGGAGTCCCCCCACCCCTATCGGTGGCCCTGCCTGTTGATTTTGGGGAAAAGTGAGACCGATGGCTGTATGATAGGCAATACAGCTTTGTATACTGGTCCTCTCTGCTCTTCCCCTTTTGTATTCTTTTTGTGATGGCATTCTCTAATATAAAAAAAAATAAAAAGTGTTTTCAGTATATGAATAATCTCTCCATCAAAAAGATGTTTAAAATGTTTTTATTATTAAATCATCACTTTTGACTTCTGGTTAAAGTAAAAGTGGAAGTGTGGTTCAAGACCTTATAACATTGTTGCCCAAGCTGGGTAGCAGGGCCCAAAATTGGGGAGTCAGTTTGACAGGATGAATATACACACTGGGAGATACAGAAAGTGTTGGTGAAAAAGGAGGGTATAGTGTGGCAAATAGATAAAAAGAGGGGCAAAAGTGAGGAATAGAAAGAAGGGCAGTTTCATGCATCATTAACTCATGATATTACTCTAAGTGGAATCCTTACTGTACTGTTTTACATAGGATTTTTGGGGGGGTGGAGGGGAGGGCAGAGGTCAGTATAAGATGCTCGGAAACCACTGCCTTTTAACCTGAGCAACAATGCATGGCAACCTGGTGATTACTCCACAAGATGGAGCTGTCTGACAAGCCAGCATTTTTAATGTCTTGAAAGCAGTTCTCCATACAATTTACTTATTATATATGGGGTAATAACTGATTCGTACTCACGGTGGCAGCGCCTCCATCTCTTGCAGGCCCAGGGATGTGGGGACAATCCCTGCAGGAAAACTTATTTCCCCTCCCCCTGATAGATTGTAGTCTCAGGCAGGAAGATAACATTGAACAGGATCACTTTATTTGGTTACACTGCAGATGAGCAGCCTCAGACATTTCTTCTTGGGGCTTCACCCTCAGGATGTACCCTGGACCTCCACTCCAGGCCAAGGGGCCCTGAATCAGTCCTTGCTCTTCCCTTACTCCCTGGTGGAGTAAGGGGTATAGTCTCCCCCACTCCCCTAGGGGAGGGAATACAGATTGGCAGAGCCCAGCACAATTGTTATGGGTAGACCAGCTTCTCTCAAGCAGGAAGAGGCACTGACTAAATTTGGTATTGCAGGTCCTTAAGTACAAGGGAAGCAGGTACCAGGTTCGAGTCCCTGATTGGACACACACAGGCCTAGTCCCACCGCCTCCCCTGTGACTCTCTGAAGCTGCTGTGGGTGGGGAAAACCCATGATAACTCCTGGCAGCCTGTCCTTACCAAGGCTTACAGCCAGAAGGGGGCAGACTGGTAGCCAAGGAAAACAGTCCTGGCTATATATATATATATATATATATATATATATATATATATATATATATAAAAAGAAAAAAGTATAAGGTGCGCAAAACTGATTTAAAATAGTGTTGCAATGATGTCTATGAGTGCTGCCACAATGTAATGGGTGTTCACCACCCCAAAGAAAATACAAAGTACAAAAAAAACACAAAAGACGCAAATCAGAGACAAAGGTGCATGGATATACAACACCTGAAGGATAAATACGTGAACAAGTCCTATATTCGAATTCCACAACGCGATGTACCTATAAATGAAAAAGATACAGAGGCGGCACATTTTATTTGAGTGCGGCTAGCTCCGCAAGCCTGGGGATGCCCCGGCATGCTAGCCACACTCCCTCGGCGTGCCGCGCGTCATCGACGCGCGGTCACGCGTCATTGGGTGCCTGCGCCCCCTGCACGCGCGTCCAGGGCTCCTCGAGGGAGCCCTGGTGTCCCGCGATGTGGGGGACGGCGGCAGGGGGTTCCGGGGGACCCGGCGGACCCGGCAGCGGGAGGGAGAAAGCCCCGATCGGAGGGCGCTCCTCCGTGTCTTCGGCGTGCGCCCGGCACCCTCTGGCGCGCGCCCGGTTACTGCTGCGGCCGAGAACGGGCAAATGCTCGAATAAACTCTGCCGCAGCAGTACCAATATGGTGAAATATGTTTATGAATAAAATTATTGCGCAAGCAACGGAGGCTACTTACAATGTAGCGGAAATAACAGGCATATCAGTAAAATGCTTTCAGATCGCTGCATCAAAGGGGCTGATATTCTCAGGAACCGCTCACTCCGTCTGTGTGCTTGGACACTCCCCTAAACGGGGATACCACTGGCTCCGTTCACTTGGTGAGATTAGCCACAGGACATACTTGAAAACGAGAGGTAACTCTCAATGTATTACTTCCTGGTAAAATATTTTATAAATAAATAAATAAATAAATAAATTCTGAGATTTATGTAACAGTCCCAATAGCCTTTAAATAAGGCTTTGCAGCAAATAGAAAGACAGTTAAAAGTACTCAATACAACAGAAAATAGGGAGATCTACTACGAGATCCTCACTAAGAGACGTCACCATCACAGGACCCGCGCAACTGCTGATTACAGCTGAGCAGTGACGCTTCCGCGTCCGTTCCACACAGACGGAGTGAGTGGTTCCTGAGAATATCAGCCCCTTTGATGCAGCGATCTGAAAGCATTTTACTGATATGCCTATTATTTCCGCTACATTGTAAGTACCGTCTGTTGCTTGCGCAATAATTTTATTCATAAACATACTTCACCATATTGGTATCTTTTTCATCTGTAGGTACATCTCGTTGTGGAATTCGAATATAGGACTTGTTCACGTATGTATCCTTCAGGTGTTGTTTATCCATGCACCTGTGTCTCTGATTTGCGCCTTTTGTGTTTTTTTTGTACTATATATATATATATTATTTTTTTTAATCCCCCCTGTTGCTTTTTTTACATGGGTGGGAAAGAAGAGTCTCCAGAGTTTAAATATGTTCATATCAGCTCCTCCGACCCCAGGGTTCCAAAGATACATACCAGTAAACATAGCGCAGGCTTAAATCTCCTGCATTACACGGGGCAATAGGAAGCCACAACGTCTTTTTTAAACAACCATCATCACTAGCTTTTCCCTGTGGGTATCCAAGGAAGTAGGGGTACCCCAGAGCTGGAATAAACATTTCAGCTCCAGAGACAATCCCTGCTGCCCACCCATGTAATAAAAGGGAGGCTGGGGGAGGAACGGTTCCTTTTAAGGTGGAAACAGTACAAATGTTTTATAAATACATATGCACGTACTGTACAGTAGCAATGACATTACTTTGCTGCCACTGTAATGTAACCTATACCATGCCATTTAACAAACAGTGAATGAGCAATGTGGCATATAGCGGTAGTACTTGGTTGAATCCTTAACTTTCCATTGTTTTAGGAGCTTATGAACCAAGAGGTGTGATCAAAGTAAGACACCATCCAGTGACAAACACAAACAAGAGGGCTAGTGTCCCCATGAAAAGATCATGCACATAAAGAATGCTATTTTAGCAGTAGACGTTCATTCTGCCCCACAATTTATTTTTCTAACCTGAACTGGTAGTTTTCTGGAACGTGTGGACATTGTAGAACAGCTCAGTATACAGGGACACATGTTGTCGCAGATTTTGAATATGGGAAGCGGTGTGCACTCCAGTAAAGTGGCAGCCCCATTGTCGGCCACCAATTAATGAATTAGAAAAATGCTGATATGATTTACGTTCTACTCATCAATTATTATTCTTATGACACATGTTGGGATAATAAACATTGTCAGAAATAAATGGATCCCTGAGGTAAAACCTAGCTGGTTGTGCTCTGGGGAAACCCTTGGTTCAATGAACAAGTGGCATTTCTGCTGCTGTAACTAACACATACTGGCCTATAATTTTTGTAACGAAATTAAATATCTATCTGTAAACTCCGTGGATCTGCAACTCAAACAGGGACAAGCATGCTACCTAACTATTGGACTTGGGGACAAATTAGAGTGAGACACAGTAATATGAATTATTGGAGCAAGTACAGTATTACTTGTGTAGCCCTGCTTCCTATCACTAGCAAGCTGCTACTATGTGCTGTGTTACCTGCTGGCTCACAGGGCCTAAGTCTCTGCCACGGAGAGCCTGGGGTGCGCGCAATATCTCTAACGGGTGCAGCGCCTCCACGTGCGACAGATCCCGCCAAAAGGGGAGTGAGTCTTCGCAGGACGTATATGCAAGAATTACACTTACACAATCAAGTTCTAAAGCAATCTCTTTTACTGGCAGGTTAAACTCACGATACATTACATGCCATAACATTCCGGTATACGGGTACACAGTATATAACACGCCACGGCGGACGTCACCATCTCCAGGTGCCACGGCGGACGCACCACAACTTGCGTCTCGGCGGACGCCAACAATAATCCCCACACCCGCCACCGGGTGATCCCACCCCGTGTCCAATCCTTACTGCTTAGTCCTCCCGCTCACAGCAGGCCCTATGTGTGTGTATGGGTGACTGCGCAGCCACTATGTCTCGGTTGAATGGAAGATATAGTTGGTGCACTTGATGAAATACCTGCCGAGCCCTCCGGCGCTCGGAACTGCCACGATCTTCAAAAAGAGTCTCTGGGCGTCGACACCGCTTGATCTCTCTCTCTCTCTCTAGGGTCTGGGGCGCTCCCACCCGGACTCAGGCAACTTCATAGGGGTCTGATCCCAGACCTCCCTCTCGACAGAATAGTCCCGGTCAAAACCAACAGTACTTAGGGGCGCAGGAACCTGACTAAGGCGATCCCTAGCTCAGCTTGTCTTTAAGGTGACTCAGGGCTAGCTGGGCCTGGGGCACCTGGCCTGCGCCGGGGTGGTCAACCTCCCCTCACAGTCTCTCCGTCTCCTCTCCTCTCCAATCAGCTCTGACTCCACGTGCGCGCAAACACTGCCTATATCTCTGGCAACTCCTCCACTCATAGGCTAGACTCGCTCACCTGACCCTCCCTGCAGGGCTGCTGGGTCAAGGGACTGCTCTCTCTCCCGCCAAATGCACTCTCCTCCTTCGCGGGCTTTTGCGAGTATTCTTTGCAAGCGCAACCTCCCGTTCTTAGGGGTGAATCAGGGGTCACGGCTACCTCTGGATGACATACATTTACATATTTGCACACCGTAGACTATTTTCTACTATTTCAGGGTCCCTATTAGCAAATTTGTGCCAACTCTTTATGTACCAAAAATGATCTGTATTTTTTCAGCGAAATATCAGGGAGTCTGTCTTATTTAAAGGGAAAGTTTACATGTATGTCAATAGCTTATTTCTAAGGTAATTTTTACAAGAAGCACACTCAAGTTTATTTTATTTACTGTTTTCTTTGCTCTACAAAAAGAACAACTTGCCGTTATAAGATGAGTTGATGGACAAGTGTACAAGGATATGAGGCATATCTATAGATCCCATTCTGATATTATACTGATTGCTATGGCTCCATCCACTTTTCAAAATATAGCAAGAATTATTTTCTGAACCTGCTTTACATCAGGCTTACTGATATTTAACACATCACTCACCTGATCCTATAGATTTAAATGTGGTGATGCTGTACTGTATTGTGTAGTCTATATCTGTGGTTTCCAACATTGTTTTGGTTAAGGAACCCTAAGATAAATTCGGAGCTAAGATGCATTGTAAATACGTCTGTATTTAACCCCTCCTTGCCCGGCTCAAATGAAGTTGTTGCACAAGATTACTGTAGAAGGTGCAGATGTTATGCAAGGACTCTTGTTACCTTGATCTCAGGGTGCTGGAGTCCGGCGGGCTGGTTAATGTAAGCTTTTGAGGTAGTTTGCAGCTAGGTAATAAAGGGCGCCAAGGACTTTGTTGATTGGACAAACAGGACATGTTTTATTGAAACAGGACAGGCTTTCATACAGCTTCCCTGGATTCCATACAGTTGGGACCCTGGATGACACATGGCTTGTGTCATCCTTTTCTTAAACTTCCACAACGACAGGAACATACCCTTCATAAGCTGGATACCAGGAGTTATTTCAAGACCCCTACAAGAGCCAGTTTTGGGGGACGCCTTCAATCTAGGCTCCCATTGCCTGTGATCCTGCACAGGGTCCCTCAAACCCCTACAACTGGTGATCTGCAATGACTAGGCATGGAAATGTGGTTAGGGCAAATCCAAAGTGGTACTCTCCCCAGTGGGTCACGGTTCGAGGGCTCCCAGAAGATGAGTAACCACGCTCTGTTCTCCTAATGGCTAAGGATACAAATTGGCCTGTCCACATTATAGTGGTCCTTAAAATCTAGGGGGCACTATTCCCTAATCTATGGAAAATAATAAAGGTCACCATACCTTCATACATACAGTTACACATATAACAGCGTGAGACCCCAACCTCTTCTTCTATCCTGGGATCCCTCATGGCATTAGGATCCTCCTGGGGTCTAATGCCAGAATCCCCCACCCCCAGTATTTCTATTAAATGGTGACATAATAGGTCACCATAGTTACAGTGGAGTGGTTTGGCTCCTCTAAACTACTCCTACCCTTGATGACATACCAGGTTTCTTTTAGGCCTGGGACATGGTGCAGGGAGCGGCGCTGGGCAGCGCTGACGCTCATGCTCACCTGCTCACGCAGGAGATTTTTCTTGTCCCTGCATGAGCGTCAGTGAGCGCGCTTGTGTGCCGGGTGGAAGCCGGGCGGGAAGCGGCATGGAGGCGGGCTGGGAGGCGGGGCTAGGGCGCCACGTCACGGCGCCAACGTCACGGACTGCCATTGGCTTCTGGCAGTCACGTGACCGGCCCAGCGCTTGCATGAGCGGCACAATTTAAACTTGCCTGTCTCCTGCATTTCCACACGCCTCCGCACGCCTGCGGAAGCATGCGGAGGCGCCGTCTAAAGCCACGCTGATAGGGATAATGTTTCCCCTCAGCGCGGCTCAGTGTGCCTCAGCACGGTCTTTTTGACCATGTCCGAGGCCTTAGAATGGGGGTGGAGCTTACATTTCAGTCGGACTGTTCTGCAACAATTTATGAAAGGGCTCTACTTCGCAACATCCTACAATAGTAGTTAACCCTTTACATGTAAAATAGTAAGCCCAAACAGGGGGTTACAGGTATTTGATACCATTTTCAAAATGACCAGAAAATTACAGGGAACCCTATACGGATGCCAGGGGAACCCTGTAATTACAGGGAACACGGGTTCATAGGAGCCCTTATTGAAAAAAAACACTGGTCTATATGGATATTTCATGAGCATCTGTCTGTCACAATTTGTGTCGCTTACAACCTATGTTCTACCTGGTTATGTTACACATTGATGGACACTTGTCAGATGTTTGAATTTCCAATATTTTGACCTGGAAATTTCGCTCAAACTTTTCTAGGTTCCATTTTCAGTATTCACTCTCCCATCACGGAGCTGTGTTTATTCTATTGCCCTCCTTCAGTAGTCTTGTAAACGACATCAAAGCTTACCATTTAAAACAGGTATTTAACCACAATAAAATCATACACAGTACAGTCCGAGATGTCTATCACTTGCAGGTCACTTGCTTTACGTTGCACATGTGAGCAGGCTGTGTTAGTATATTGTAATTTCCCTTTGCTAATATAATTCTACAGTATGTCACAGGAAAGCTAAAAGATCTTTCATTGATGATGTATAATACTTCTTGGACGTGCTGTGATGCCAGAAAGCTCCATATTTTTATTGCTTCATTAGTAACTCAATCCTCTTTTCCCATCATTCATCACTGAGGCTCTACTTCTTCCATCACATTTTACATAGCTCCTGTGTAAACACTCTTGAAAGTAAGAGTATCACATAGCAAAGTAAGCAACAGACAGTCGCAATGGAGATATATATATATACACACAAAAAATGCTGGAAGCACACAAACATCATACTATAAATCAAGAAAAAAGGGGTATATACTTAACAGAAATCTAGGTGCAAGCAGATGGACAGGGAACACCAGCCAGTCCAGTAGATACACTCAAATGAAGAATGGTAATTTAATAAAATATCAGGCAACCAACATGCTCGGAGCTTGAGAAAGGACCTTCTTTGTCCGAAACGTACGTTGCTCTGGAGCATGTTGGTTGCCTGATGTTTTATTAAATTACCATTCTTCATTTGAGACCTCGTTTTTTTGCGATATATATATATATAACTATTCCAGGTACATTTTTCCTGATTTAGGTAGGTTTTTTAGACATTGCATTATTTTTTGGGAGTGATGCGGTATTCATCTCTGTGTTTTTGTTATATTTAATTGCTGTCTCTCAGTGTTCTATAGAATACCTGCTCCACCAATATATATTTATTTGAATAGGGCTTACTTTTGTTGAACATAGATAATGGATTTTAATGCTAGAGAGCAAGAGCGTTTGAAAAATGCAGATGAAATATTCTTTATGGCCGATGTTAGCCACATCCAGGCATCTACATTGGTAACGACTGTGGGAAAGGATAATCTTAAGCTCCTTAATGCTTTGATGCGTAAACGGGCAAGAGTCTGGTGGAATAAAACTGCCTTAGAGAGGTACTTAGATCACAAATTAATACCTAGGGGTCTAAGGATCAAGACTTTTCCTGCCTTCCAATTTAGTGACCCAAATCATAAAATCAGATGGGAGGGAGTACTTAATCAATGTTCATTTGAATTGATGTCCATTCTAATTGAACATGACTCCAACACCTTTAAAGAGGTCTCTCTAGAAATAGAGGAGATACAAAAAAATCTTGAGCCAAATGACTTACAATTTGTTAAAATTATAGAAGAGGATATTGTTAAATACGAGACTGAAATTACAGATATTAAGAAAGTAAAATTTAATCGTGACTCTATTGACTACCAAACAGACAAAGTATACAATTGGCAACAGGGCAAGAGGATAGCGAAGAAATCAAGACCGCGAAGAGTAACCAACCCATCTGCTATATCTGGTGCGCCATCAACAGATATCGACTCGTCGGATTATGAATCCAGGCAGTCAGTGGAAGGCGATGCCGTTCCTGCTTCCTCTTTTTTAGGACAAGGCAACGGACAGGATCAAGCACAAGGAGGACAAGACGTGGGAAGTCGTCAGCTAAGGGACAGGATTCGTTACGGATACAGAGGCAAAAAGAGAAGGGGCAATCATGCCAACTGGTGAGTGAAGAACTTACTATTATTAATCTTTCTGATGTTATCCTTACGGAAGAACAATCATTCGTTCTTAGGAAGGGTCTATCATTTTCTCCTACATACCATATTAATAAGTTTGATTGGATTAAAGATTTGAATCTTTTTTGTCGCAAGCTGCTTCTTACAAAGCACTTTTCTAAAGCGTTGGGTTATGAGAAAAGTAGTCAGGATAGTGCAGAGGTTCTCAATACACAAGAACATGAATTAATACAGGATTTGGTTACACCATTAGTACCGAACATTGGGACAGGTAATGAGTTGAGCCTAGTGTCTAACTTCAAGCCAAAATCTACCTTCTGTCCTCCTATTCAAACCAATTCGTGTATAGAGATCTTTGCTAACCTTGTTACAGAGGACATCCTTAACTTACCCAAAAAGATAGGATCAAGTAATCTAACTAGTGCTCAATGGAAAGCCCTACAAGATCTATGTGGCATGTCCAATGTAGAAATCAAGCCTGCAGACAAAGGTGGCAATGTGGTGATCTGGCCCAAATCACTATATGAAAAGGAGGTCTTTAGACAGTTGGGGGATACTAGGTGTTATTCCTCAATCTCCTGTGATCCAACGGAGAAATTCAAGCTGGTGTTGGATTGTCTTTTGGAGAATGCTTGTTCACAGGGTACAATCACAACCTCTATCTGTCAAGGCCTAAAGACCAAATTTCCAGTATCACCCACCCTATACATGCTACCGAAGGTTCACAAACATCCCCTAAATCCACCTGGTAGGCCAATTGTAGCAGGGATTGGTGGCATGAGCGAACCAATTAGTCGTTTTATAGATACCTTTCTTTATCCCATAGTTGAGACCCTGCCTACATTTTTACGTGACACTATGGATGTGTTATCAAGACTGGATGGAATTGTTGTAGATGATGGTGTACTTTTGGCAACTTGTGATGTTGAGTCACTGTATACTTCGATTAACCATAAGGATGGATTGGAAGCCTCTCACAAATTCCTTGCAATGACATCATTAACAAAACCACTGATAGAATTTCTGCTGCAGTTACTATCATTTACTTTAACACACAATTACTTTCTTTTTAAGAACAAGTTCTATTTGCAGCTTAGGGGAACAGCAATGGGGGCAGCATGTGCCCCCTCATATGCAAATTTATTTTTAGGTTGGTGGGAGAGAGAAGTGGTTTTCTCAGAGGCCAATAGTGCCATGACGGATCGAGTACTGTTGTGGTTGAGATACATCGACGATGTTCTGATCCTCTGGCAGGGCAGTGCAGAGGATTTTCAGGGATTTGTCGCTGTGCTCAACCACAACAGTCTCAATATCAAGCTAACAGCTAAATTCAGTCATACCTCAGTCGACTTCTTAGATCTTAGTATTAGGATTGAGAGTAATGGGCACCTTAGCACTGATATTTTTAGAAAGGAGACTGCCACAAATGCTATTTTGCATGCCTCAAGCTCTCACCCCTTTCACCAAATTGCTGGAGTTCCGACGGGTGAATTTATTCGCCTAAAGCGCAATTGCTCTGATCCCCTTACATTTGAATCACGAGTGGCGGAAATGACACAGAGATTCCACACTCGAGGCTATAGTAAAAGACTAATTAAGAAAGGATATGAACGTAGCCAATGTATGAGCCGGGTATCTCTTCTGAAACCCAAATTCAAACAATCAGATTCCAACAAAATAAGATTCATAGGCACATACAACCAACAGTGGAATCAGGTGCGGGAAATCCTCCAAAAACATTGGCCTATTCTGATGATTGATTCGGATTTGAAAGATAAGCTGGGCCCTAAAGTGGACCTTACCAGCAGAAGATCACCAAATTTGAGAGATAAATTGGTTCACAGCCACTACACCATACCCAGCCCTACAACTTTTTTGTCTACCTTTGACAAAAAGGGTTTCTTTAAATGTGGTGGCTGTTCAGCCTGCAAATTTGTGAAACCGACATCCACTTTCAAGGATAGTAAAGGAAATAACGAGTTCAGTATCAAACAATTCCTGAATTGCAAATCAAAGGGAGTTATCTACTGCCTAATGTGTCCCTGTAACAAAACATACGTTGGTATGACTACTAGGGAAGTACGCTTCAGGATCATGGAGCACAGTAGAAATATCAAAAATGCAAAGAGGGACTTAGACTCATTTAAGAAAATTACAATGGTAGCCAAACACTTCCTGCAGGAACATGAATCGAACAATTCACTACTATCAGCATTCGCAATAGAGCGTGTCACCCTGGGGATACGTGGGGGTGACCTTGAGAGAACTCTATTACAACACGAATGCAGATGGATTGTGACATTAGGATCAATGATCCCGAGTGGTCTCAATGACTACTTGGGTTTTTCAATGTTCCTGTGATATTATTCTATTGTTTCAATGATAACTGTTTCTGCGTTACTGCATGCGACAATACTATCTTGTTTCTCTAATCATAGGTGACATTGCAGCGGTTCTGTGGGATCCAAGAAATTACAGTTTATTTCTGAATATATTTTTTATTGTATTCATTTTTATGGGGTTTTTGGTTAATGGGAATTAGGTTCTGATTGTTTTTTAGGTTTAATTTATTAACATTTATGACAGTTTTTCCCCTTATTCAGCCCTCTTTTTAGTTATATAATCAGATATTTCTGTTTCAGTATCTAACGTTTTGGTGTCTCCTAACTGCAGTGTCAGTGATCTCTCAAATTGGAAAATATTATGTTTTGGCTGTCATGTTCTAATTTGTGTCTCTTTTCTCTTATAACCATAGATCAGCATATATTCTATTCTTTTGCTGGTCATAAGGTGTAGCTGAATGGAATACCCCACTTTTATCTTGATATGGCACAACTTTCATCCAAGATATAATTACGAATCCACAAAAATATCAACTGTTCATATTGGATATTTCTCATGATGGAGTTTCATCTGGCAGATGCTTTTATTCTTGCCTCATTACGTTTCTTACTATGTCAAGATCCTATGGACCCAAGTAGGAATATGGGATGCTGCTACTGTACTATTATCAAACGGGCATTCTGGTTGCTGTAATCAGTGTGTTATTATAGTATGAGATGTCTGAAGCTTGGATACATTTTTTTTAAACTTGCATAAAGTCCTGCATTAGCCAAAATGTTTAAGCAAATATGACCATACTCCTTTAAAGGGTGTCTATCCCTTTTTAAGATGGTCTGTGTAACATGTGCAAGCAATTGCGTGTATGCAAGGAGTTGCAGACAACCTCCGAGCGCTTGCTCCGACATTGAGGGCAAAAATGGGATTTTGCCCATAACTAAGATGGCGGCCGTTGGAGCTATTTTGCCGATGCGCATGTGCTACATCAGTAATCAGCAACCTAACTGAGCATGTGCGAGAAGTCGGGCACCTCTCCCGAGATTGTGACGTCACTATGGGCAAATTAATGCTATATCCCACAAGCAAGATGGCGGGCGCAACAACTACACGGCTACTGCGCATGTGCAATGCTCGGACCTAAGTCTCGCGGGACTACACACGGCTGTTGAATGCAGCAACATTAATGGAGAGTGAGAATCACGGAGGCAATTGAATGCATCTGTAATTAACTGTATTTTGGCGCGAATTTCGAGCATATCTGCTGCCTATTTAAATGCTCTTGAAACATAGCCTTAGCACCACTCGTGAGGAAGCCTTTGTGGGCGAAACGCGTTAGTGGGCTAATTTTAATTTTTGCTGCTGCTGACCCTGCCTGCCTATGTTCTATTTTGAACCCTTATCTATGTCCTTTATCTTTGGACATCATTAGTGGACTGTGCTGTGCTGTGCTGTTTGATGCTTGCAGTATTTCATTTTCAAGGAGCTGAGTATTTTTGTTTATTTCTCCCTCCCTCTGTTTCCCTATTTATCTATAATTATGTATTTGGGTTACTAAATGGAGTATTCTATATGCATGCCTTGAATTAACATCATTTGTACTGCAACAGGTTTATTATAGTGTTTTTAACACTTTAACTGCTATCAATTTAGCACCATGGGGTTTTTTGTGTTTGTATGTTTTTATTAGTTTGCATTTTTTGACCCTTTTTTGAATGATGTCTCCTAACTAGCAATACTCTCTGTGACCGGCCGGTCTGATTTACTTCATTGCGGGAAATTATCTTTTCCCTCAGTGAGTTAGGTTTATCTTGGGGCATCAATTTTTTCTTGTATTTTTTTTGGGGTCTGGTATATATATTTTTTTCTTTCATTTTTTCTATTGTCCACCAATCAATTATAGTCAGGCGGGTTCATTGGTCAGTTGTTTGTATTTCTGTTATCTTTTGGATTTAATTAAAGTACCCTTTATATTTTTGCAATTATTTGTCTGAGTGCTACTTTAGAGGTTTCTTTCTTTGTTGTGTTTCCATATATATATATACACACAAAAAATGCTGGAAGCACACAAACATCATACTACAGTATAAATCAAGAAAAAAGGGATATATACTTAACAGAAATCTAGGTGCAAGCAGATGGACAGGGAACACCAGCCAGTCCAGTAGATACACTCAAATGAAGAATGGTAATTTAATAAAATATCAGGCAACCAACATGCTCGGAGCTTGAGAAAGGACCTTCTTTGTCCGAAACGTACGTTGCTCTGGAGCATGTTGGTTGCCTGATGTTTTATTAAATTACCATTCTTCATTTGAGACCTCGTTTTTTTGCGATATATATATATATATATATATATATATATATATATATATAGCAACTGTAAATATTCCTGTATATTCATTTGCATGTCTTAGACAGGTCTGCAACCCTGTCTTTCACCATTGTCACCCAGCACACAGCACTTCCACGGCAGCAAGGGATTCTGGGAAATGACATGCAAATGAGCACACAGTGCCACCTTTTATCTCAAGCTCACATTACATGAGCCAATGCATGCTGCTTTAGACACAGCTTTTAAGCAAGGGCTTGGGAGATGCAAAGCCAGTAAACCCACTCACAGACATGTTTCAACCTTGATAGGTATCATCAGTGTGAGGTTGGTTGCTGGCATTTGCTCAAATGAGATAAGAGTTTACCCACCATAACCTTAATATATATATATATATATATATATATATATATATATATATATATATATATATATATATATATATATATATATATATATATCATGCACAGTGTAGATCAGATTTATATACAAGTTCCTACAAACAGGACGAAAATCATAGTTGTGTACTAAATACCAAACTTTAAATAGGATAAATGTAAGTGACTAAATAAAACGTGGCCCATATACAGTTACATGGTAAAACCCACTGACCCATTAGTCAGCTGTGAATCCCATAATGCAAACTAAAAACACAGCTATGGTTGCCAATCAGCTGTTCCCTTTCTCTGCCGTTGGCAGCAGAGGTTTGAAGTGGAAACCTCCACTAACTTCATTGACCATTCACCTGCTCTTCCCATTCGTGGAGTAAACTCAATTACTAAACAAGATACAAACGTTCAGTGTATTAATGTTAATTCATGTTTTAGATATACTTGTACTAGGGGAGATCATGAGCCCTGCTCCACGGAAGTAACTAAACACGACCTGAACACGTAAATAAAAACAGCCAGGAAAAATACGGTTGGCAACCTGCTTCACAGGTCATCGCATTAAGCTTATTTGCAAGGTCCATTTTGGGGGGGAACGCTACCTTTAAGTGAAGGACCAGGAGGTCAGCTAAGCCCTTAAAAGCTTAAAGATCAATAAACTGTAGAATGTAAAATATAACATATTTACAATTCATTCTTTTGTAAAAAAACATTTTTTTACAAATGTGTGAAACAATGAATCGTTATTATATATATAATTTTTTTTTAAAGAAAACAAAAAACATCAAAATGAAAGCTATTTTTAAAGCCCATACACTAAAATGTCTTTGCAGCAATAATTCTTTCAAATACCCTGGAGGATATATAATAATAAGAGTGGAATCAGGATACAAAGGAGGCAGGAAAGGGGAGATACTCTCTTTTTTGTTTTGCTTTACATTTGTTTTCAGAGCAGTGCCAGGAAAGGCAAGTACTGTAATACATTTTTGGGGGAGTTAGCTACAGTATATATATACTATCCCCACATACAGCAGCAGACCCACATAGCAAGCAAGAAAAAAACAAACTATTATTAAAACAACTTTGCCAACTAAGTCATTCTGCTGCGTTTAACCTGTTGAATATTTCACTGTCATTACACCTTGGTGAAGAAGAGACTCTCTATATAAGCAGACACAAAATAAAGAATAAGAAACATAAACAATATAAGGTTGTATTGTATTGTATGTCTTTATTTATATAGCACCATTAATGTACATAGCGCTTCACAGTAGTAATACACGTGGTAATCAAATAAATAACATATAATATAAATAACAAATCATGGGAATAAGTTCTTTAAACATAAAAGTAACATTAAGGAAGAGGAGTCCCTGCCCCGAGGAGCTTACAGTCTAATTGGTAGGTAGGGAGAACGTACAGAGACAGTAGGAGGGATTTCTGGTAAGTGCGTCTGCAGGGGGCCAAGCTTTATGTATCAAATCTAGCAAATTGCAATGTGTTTCAACACACTGTACAACTCTGGATTTTATTTTTAGTTCAGTTTATTTCTGTAGTGAACAGCAAAGGAAATCCCAATTAAAAAGTAAACATTTTCACAATGTAATACCCCTCCCACCCCCGATGTTTACACTACTGTACAGTACATCCATTTGTGAGTTCATAGGAGTCTCTGAAAATTGTAGTTAAAAGAATATTCATTTAATTTAACTATATATATATATATATATATATATATATATATATATAGAGCCTAAAGAAGTGGCCCATTGTAATTCCCCACAGTCAGGGAAAAGGCCACAGCAAATAGTATATATATATCTTGTGTGTGTGTACATGTGTGCATGTCTGTCTTCCCTTTGTTTCTAGGAAAGTTAAAAACGTAAAGTTCATAGGTGGGAGGAGATTTGGTTGTGCCCCAAATAAAACAAACTCACAACGAGCTCTGCTGAGATCTCTATTTAGTGCAGTGAGCTAAACAAGAAAGCAGTCATTTCTGGCTCCCAATAAAGCATTCACAGCAGCTGTGAACGCCACAAAAAGTTCAGTTTCACTACTGGCATGGCTCCGAAAGCAGATGTAGACCTAATCAGAAAAGGGAGAGCAGAAACTGAGAACATGAAAGGAATATAGCAAAGTGCAACATTTAATAGGTTTCATAAAAGGTGCAATGTCACATAGGAACAATGCTCAGCTTAAGGCAGTGATGTGGTTAATGGGTGGAATGTAGGTCATTGATGCCTTAAAGACAAGTTTCAATATCATTTTACATTATTATCAAAAGTTACCCCCAATAATGCTTGAAAACATTGTAACCCAGGGCTACTGAACTTGCGACCTGTTGGTCAAATACGGTCCTCCAAATAGTCTCTTAGTGGCCGTTTGGAAGATCTACTCATGCTAATTTCATTGCAATTATTCCAGCAGCGTAGTGCAAGATTTTTCACTACAACTCACTGTTAAGAGCCATGGGTCCGCCTAATTGTCTTTGTTTTGTTTTACATATGTGGGAAGCAAGGTGGTCCCCAGAGCTGAACCTCGACAATTTCCCAAGAACCTGACCAAAGTTGCCCCCTGTACCACAGGCCAATAGGAAGCCACGACATCATCCACCGCGGCTTCCTATTGGATCATGGGCCACAGGAGATTTATGAACCAGGTATCATGGGAGACTAGAACTTAACCCATGGATCAAGGCACCAGACAGGACAAAGCAGTTCAATAACTCATTTTTATTCCAGACAAAAGCCAGCAAGCACAACACAAAAAACACAAATCAGAGCTTTACTCACTAAAACAGGGGCGAATGGGGGTGGGATCCTAGCTGGCTAGGTCCTGAGTGCCACATTCAAGGCTTACTCTGGGTTTGCTTCCACATTTTGCAGGAGTAGAGACCGTCTAGATCTCGCTCGTGCAATTGATGCACTTTCAAGCCTGTCACAAAAGTCCTGCTCTCACTTCTATGGCACAGCTACAGTCTCATAGCACAAAACACTTTTAAATATCCCAAGGGCAAGGCTCTCTGCCTCATTTTTCGTGTGTCTCTGGGAAAGTCGTGGAGAACGTCGCTTAGATCACCTGCACGTCAGGATACCAATGAACTATGAAGCGTTGACCGGGTTCCCTTTATCTAGCCTCACCGCTGCCATAGGAAAGCATGTTAGAGAGGCTGGTGACCAATCAGGAGGTGAGGGCTCGCCTGCATTGGCCAACCAGGGCGGGGGGTGGGGCTGAGAGAGTTAAAGGGTTGTGGAGGGAAATACAAAAGGGCCAATGGGAGCAGCACCTCTGTCCAACAGGATATCCCCCGCTGGGCTGACGCTGCTGACGCTGCTCTGACTGGGGAGGCAACCATTTGTTTCACTTTTCGGGTGGATGGCCCCCCCCCAGCCCAATCTCCACCCCATGTCCCTTTCTTCTGTGGACATGCAGGTTGCACAAAGAGTTTCTCCGACCTGCACGTCCAGAGACTCTAGCTCTGCTTTATTATTACACAAACCACATTTTTATACTTTATTACATTTTCACAACAGGAATCAAAGGATCACAGTACAGGCTACGCAAGGGCTACACAATTAAAACCGGGTAGCTCCAGGGTCTGATGGCCAGATGAGCCCCAGGGAAGGATGGGTAGGGGCCAGGAAGTGGTCCTAACCTTAATTTTACCACCCTCTCTGCCCCTTTCCTTCACACAGGAAGTAATCGGCATTACCTACGGAGGTAAATATATCGGGAGCCAGGAGGTCCCGCGAGCGGAAATTAACACTGTTCAGTTTCAGGGACCCTCTGCTTCATAACCATTAAAAACAAAACATTTAGACATATTGGATACAATGCTGCATTAAGCTAATGTGTAGTACTGATGCTATTATACATGCAAACTGTTCATACTGTAATTCTTTTATTGAATGCTAATATTTTTTTTCAAGACACCTAAAATTACATAGCATTGGGCCTTCTACTCATAAATATTTTCTAATCTTTTTTTCTAATCTTATTTTTGGAAAGCTGGTTGAAGATTGAAGACTACTGTTGTAAACTGTGGTATAGAGCGGGTTACACTGCCCATATCTCTGCTTTCCTTTTCCCCTGGCAGGAGACGATGTCCATAAACAGGGCATATAGGTAGGTCCTTAAATATGAACACTGAATCACCAGGGAGGAGTTAACAAGATTGACAATTTATTTTTACACTATAACTAGAAAAATACTTTAAATATGGATTTATAAATGATCCCATAAAACAACCACTGTCATGCACTCACTATAGACCTATGTAGGGGTCACCTACTGTATAAAATCATGAGGCGCACAAATGTCTTCTATAAACACTCAGTGCCTCCTGCCAAAGAACTTACAATGTCATTTTTGTTACCTAAGGTAAAGGGTCACAATAGTTAATTAGCCAACGTCACAAGCTGCTGGTATTGAGGCTGTTGCCTCAGAAATACTAGTCCTGCACATAACCGTCTTAGCTACTTCTCCATCACCTAATTTCCTGCTCTTGTAAAGCTTTTCTTGTATTCATGCTCGTAGCATTTAAAAAAAATCCTCTCTGTTGAAGCTACCAAACGTTCTGATTCACCCGAGCTCCAAAAATATTTAATTGTACATAAAGTACTGCAGCTTACACTTTTTGGAGCAGCTGTATGTCAAATATATGTCTGGCTCATGTAAACTTGTCTTGCGTGGCAGCTTGGGCCTTACAGAAATGTGATACTCCAAATCTGTTTACATATTTAGGCAATGTTCTTATTACCAGTAGGTCTCAGGCTAGACTTCAACTAAGATAAAGAGATGTGCCTAAAGGAGGCACCAAAGGTCCCTTCTAAGAGGCGCACAGCAAACCTTTATAGTATAATGTGATCAGGGGTGAATAAATATGCATAAAATAAAAAAGGTTTATTAAACAATTTTGTTAAAATCGTGTTGTGTAGTGTGATGTGTATGACACTGATAAAAATAGACTGGTTAAGTCTATAGTACTACTCAGTTATCCTAGTCACTACCAATGGTGAACAATGCTAAAGAGATGGTTGTACTAAGGTAGCACTCATAGGGGAGTTATCAGGGTGTGAAGTGTTGCTGCTTGTAGCTGATCACTGAGTCCAGATTAAATGGTGTACATCCATTGCTATCAGTGCTAAGCCTCACATAGGTGACCTGAGTATGCAGGCGATATCTGCTAGCAGAGAATAGCCCGTTGGTAAAGGCTCTCAGTCGGCTGGACCCTGTGCATGTGTCGTGGAAGGGGCTTTGATTTTCTTCCAAGCCGCTGCTACGCAGCATCTGGCGGCCGTTAGGATCGCTGTTGTGAGTCTAGCTATACGTCACTGTGGGAGGTGATTGTGCTGAGGAAACCGGGAGACAACTGCTGGCAAACCAGTAGGAGACGGACACACCAGGCAGCCTCTTCCGCCCTGACTTACGACACCACAGGACGTGACGAAGGTACCAGTGACGTATGCGGAAGGGCTCCTCCGCTCCAGGAACAACCGGCGTTCTCCATTCACAGCTGTCCTCTCCCACGAACCAAATTTTATTACAAAATGTGAGTGTATTATACATATGATTATCGATTGCTGCCAATACAATTTTAGACTATACTACTCTATTGTGTGTTCTCTCTTTCACTTTTACATACCCCTGGGAGGATAACTGAACCACCATAATACAAGCTTCCAGTATCAGCATACCACTCTGAGAGATTTCCATTAAAGGGCTCCCATCAGAGAGAGAAGGGTCTCTGATACGCTTATATTTGATAGTGCAATCTGTGAGTACCACTACTACAGAGAACATTTTATTATATATTTATATCATTACCATCTGCACTATTGTATTTATTTTTCTTTTTCATAATCCTGAGTCACCAAGCGCTCCGCTCCAATTTGAAAATCTACACAAGGTCCAGGGGTATCTCTACATCCAGGGTCTCGGTCAGAAGGCCCTGGATCCGGGTCCAGAATTTTTGGATCTCCGGGCATGTCCACCAAATGTGGGACATGTCCCCCCTTTGACCACATCCCCTCCAGCATTCGTCGGGGGTGCCTGGGTAGATTTGGCTCAGTCTACTCGGGGTCAGGTACCAGTGAAATAATATTTTGTAAATTTTTTCTTTTGTGACGGAACAAATTGAAGTTTTGGTAGCTGCCTCCCAGATATCCTCCCAGTCCTCAAGGTCTATATTGGTGTTCAGATCCTCGCTCCACCTTTGCATATATGAATGATTAGGGGAGGGCTGGGCCGCCTCTAGTGTTTTGTATATCTCAGAGATGAGGCCCCTTTGGTACTCGCCTCTGAGGCAGAGGGTCTCAAATCTGGAGCGCGGCGGGAATTTTAGGCTAGGGGATTGGGTTCTCAGGAAATGCCTAATCTGTAAATATTGGAATATAGGGAGATCAGGGGACGTTAATTTGATTCGTAGTTCCCGGAGGGGCATGACCTTGTCGTTTTCCAGTAAGTCCGCAACCACTCTGATGTTTAGGCCTTGAGATTGGCTGAATTGGGGTCGGGAACAGCCGGGCGGGAAATTCGGGTTCCCGAATAAGGGGGTCAATTGAGAGGGGGTTGAAGCTAGGCCATATTTCTCTTTGGTTTTCAACCATGTCGACCACGTGCATCTCATTGCTCCAAGGCTGAGTCTCATGGGCTTCTTACCTCTGTGGGCGTGTGTCCATAGTAGGGCTGAGAGGGGGGTCGGGGACGCGTGGTGCGTCTCTATCTCTAACCAGCAATTAGAGGTCGGGGGTTGTTCCAAACCACCGCCTGCCTCAGCTGGGCTGACTGGTAGTATCGGACTACATCCGGCGCCCCCAGACCCCCTCTCGTCCTCGATGCTAAAAGTACCGACCGTGGGACCCTGGCTCTTCGTTGTTGCCAGATGAAACGCAGAATATGGGTCTTACACAACACGATTTTAACAAAATTGTTTAATAAACCTTTTTTATTTTATGCATATTTATTCACCCCTGACCACATTATATATAAAGGTTTGCTGTGCGCCTCTTAGAATGGACCTTTGGTGCCTCCTTTAGGCACATCTCTTTATCTTCATATCTACACTCCCTCGGCAGCACGCTAACACCATCTAGGGGTTTCTGAGCGAGGTTCCTCCCCACAGTACTACATTTCAACTAAGACAGATCATCCCACTTACGACACTTTGCTCCAGTCCTATGAGACACATTGATACTACTAAGTACAGTATTTGGGTGTTGGTGTGCATGCTACACTTTTTAATTATTAACTGGTCTTTTTTGATGTCTATCACATCATCACAGATAGGCAATACTGTACTTTCTTAAAGCTTTACAAATGTACTCATAGTTTTTATTATTCCCCAACTCTTTTGCAGACAGAGGTTCCATCAACGTATTGCTTTGCAAAACGTAACTGGCCCACCTGGCAGCAAAGAGGTTAAAAGTGCAATTGTCCCTGTTCGCTTTCTTTCTATTTAGTAGAGCTTGATAAAGCCCAAATAAGGAAGTAAGGAAGTCTCCGGCAGCTTGGGACGTAAGGTAAGCTTCCGTTTTGATAGCAGGGTAGTATAGTACTGTACTAGTAAGGATTACACATTTAACTACATATTTACTGTATTGGCTCGAATATAGTATGGCCTTGCACATAATACGGCCCTAAAGTTTTGAAGGTGTTCTACATGAAAAATAAAAGGTTTTAGGCTGCGCATATAATACGAGTACAGTTTTCGGAAGAACATTTTTAGGAAAAAAACATAGCACTATATTTGGGCCAATACGGTATAGTGTGAATGACCTGTCAATCAGTGGCACCTAGAACAACTTGTTGCCACTGGCGTTACAATGCAACTGTGCCTGGACATTTGTATAACAAGCACTGAAAGCCACAATTTCTTAAAAACAAATTGACTTCATGTCATTTTACCAGCCTTGCAATAAGCAGCAGAAGATAATGAAAAACAAAATCCAGTTGTCATAAAAAATGTAGACGCTATTATTTTTTGGTGGCTTATTTTTCTGTTTCTAAAAATGGGTTTTAACCAGAAATCATCACACACTTTTTGTATCCCAGATAACACGAGAGACTGGCTCTAAGCTGTTTATTGGTGCTCCCTGGAATGCTGCTCACCATCTTTCTCTTGCCTCTGCAGTTTCCTCTCAGGCAGCCCTGGAACTACTGTAGTCTCTAAAGTCGGGTTGTGAGATGTACAGTACAAAGCCATTCTGTATATAGAAAGCGTCTGATACTCAAACCTTCAGGTCATCCTGTGATATGAGTGTACTTTGAATTGCAAGTATAACCCAACCTACTGTAAGTGTATGTAATCTGGCCCTTAATGTTACCTATGAGTCAGGAGAGGAAATGATTATTAATAATGTACAGACGGATTAAGAGAAGAAACAGGCAAATATATTAATAATCATGCTATGTGCTGATTTTACAATCCCGCACTCTAACCTCCATTGTACCAGTGGCCCTTTGTGGCACCACTGGTAAACTCCAGCAGTGTTGCAAATCTGACTTAAAAATGTAATATATTGGAATTTGTTTGTCATATTTATTAAAGAGTTGTAGACGTTATTGTTGACTTATACGCAGTGTTGCTTTGTGATCATTTTTATATCATTAGCAAATATGAAGTATATCCATTCTGCTGTGTCACTAATGTGTTGGCGTTTGAGACAGATCTGTCGTCTTGTCCTGTAGATATTCAGACAGGCCTTTTCTGAACTGATATTTTGCTTCACTACCGATTTGCCCCAGATCGTTTTCCAGTTCCCTGTTGAACTGGCTCATTTATTATCATGTGCTCTGGTGTCATATCCTGGACATGGAAGAACTGTTTACCACCCGAGCCTGCCAACGATTCCTCATTACTTTGCAACCCGACTCCAGGAAAAATCAGGATAGACAGCCACTTGTCTATGTGCTGAATGATCTAAAGCAGTTAAGTCTGACAAGGCATATATGCTACACACGCAGTGGCTGTTTGCTAATGACTGAGAATAAAACACTTCACTGTAACAGTGTCATACTAGGTTGACAAATCTTTGGGATCTATGTTTATCACTGTCTCCCCTTGTTTTCGGGGCATCAACAACAACAGTGTTGCTTCACAACACATCCCTTTAGATTAATCCATCAAAAAAAAAAAATAGCTGTTCTGTATGTTCAACACAGGAGGACACAATACTTTCAAGCCTGGTGGGAAAGATTGTTAGACACATTTGATGTTATAGGATGAAAAGGGTATGTTACCATTTTAATATAGGGCCAATACTCAAAGTTTTTTTAAACAGTGAACAATTAGGCTTCCTAATAATAGTAACGGTTCTCTAGAGAATACCGAACCATCACATTTTGACACTATTCGTTAATCTTGTTATTTTATGTTACTTATACACCATTATATTACAGTACTCGGGTTCTGTACTTATATGCCATATAAAAGTTAATAATAAGAGCTTCCATGGCTTCACTTTACTAATCATGCTGTTTTTTCTGATATCACTTATTTGTAGAATTAAGTGTTTTTTTTGTTCGTGTCCTCTGGCAGCAGAGAACAGAGGATTCCTGCTGCACACCATATAATCAATAAAGATGCATAATTACCGGTGCTCCTACTGTATGTTCAAGGATGGCCTACTGGAAATCCAAATGATATAATAGAACAAGAATAACATAAGGCACTTCAGATTTTCAATGCCACTTGTCACTTGAAAAAGACCAACTCAGGTCGAAACGTCGCTCAGTTTTTTGGCTCATTAAACAGCATTAGAAAATCCGAAGTGCTTTATGTTATTCTTGTTCTATTATACTCTGGCAGCTGAGACCATTGGGGTTTATACTCTTATCTCACGAAATAGGGCAGAAACTTGCTCTGGTTATAAATGTGGATGTTTCCGTCAAAAGGTTCAGTGTTTTTTTTTTGTCCAACCACAGGCTGGAAGGTTTCATCATTTTTTTTTATTTTATCCAAATTCCTCTTGGAGTTATGGATCAATCAGTAACTATTTGGTGGGTAGGGTTCCCGAAGGAGTAGGGATCCCTTCCCCTTCCTTAAGGTCACATGCGGGCAATTAGAGTACAGCCCTGGATTCCACTGGCTTGCTGGCCCAACGGGCAGCAGTCTGCATCTGTACTGCAGGGAAACCAGAGGCTGGTTATCGGGAGCAGGCAGTCAGCAGTAGTGATGTTGATCACGTCCTGTGCATAGTAGTCAGTGTGTGATATCGTGTATCTCACACTCATAACTCACGTGGTCTTGGCGGCTTAAAGGTAGTTAGCATTTTTGCCAGTTCCCTTCTCAGCTGGGCAGTTCCTTTTCCCCTTTTGGATCTAGCTTTGGGACCTTGGGGTGCTCTTAAGAAGACTGAAATGTCAAATCCTCAGAATCATAAACCAGATGCCTGTCAGAAAGCGGGCACAGGGGACATTAAACCTATAAATTACAATGTTTCTGGCATAGTTCCAAACAGCAATGCAACAGACCTCTGATCATTTTAAAGCTTCCAATATACAAGCTAACCTAAGAGTTTCTTCCACTTACCGGGAATATCATGGGCATCATCTGATGAGGATCATCTCATGGATGAGACATTGATTATTCAATGGGGGCGTAATTCCCCGAGTCATAATCAGATGAAGAAAGGGAAATTAAGGGAAATTAAAGAGATCTGTTTTCCTGAGAAGAGCAAGATACATTAGTTGAAGTGGACAGATTTGTTATGGAAGTGGAAGAAATCAAAGAACCGTTGAAAAGACAGGACCGGATGTTTATGGGCCACCATAGTTTGTTGTGATCCTCGGAGAATGTTATTGGTCTCAAGAAGATTTAATTCACTGTACCCATTTGAGCAGGAAGGGAAAATCCTCCAAATGTAGAACTACCATTGACCCGACTATCAAAAACTCACTGCTTTTCCATTGGATGATGTTCAGGGTTAAGGCTAATGCAACTTTAGCATGCTTATCTTATAAGAGCTTTCAATAATACGCCTGGATATGGATTTCCTATGCGATGTGTCGTTTGAAGCCATCAGACTGATAGCCAGATGCATAGCTCTTTTCACCTCTGCTTGACAAGCTCTGTGGCTAAAAGCCTTGATAGTCAGCACAAGTTCCAAAAATAAACTCTGCTCTAACTATTTGAAAATAAACTCCTCTTTTGAACAGAGTTGGATCAACTAATTGATACATTATCAGAAGAAAGGGAAACGTTTCAATCTCAAAACGGCAGACAAGCTAGATTGCAATATCCACTCAAGATTCCAGTCAAGGGACCATATGATAACCAAGTCTTCAAGAGAGAGAGCATTTTCATCTCTCAGAGGCAGAATAGGCCACCCAGTAAGAGGCAATGAAGCCGATGCCTTTTTGTTCCAAAGACTATCTAGATTCTGATGCCAAATATCAAAATAATCTGGTGCAAGTAAGAGGCAGACTATCATTACCTTCCTCAATGGCAAAGCATGACCTCAGACCACTGGGTGCTACAACTCATACAGAGAGACTATTCGATGTATCAACTACACAACAAAAAAGAATATTTGTGGCCACCCCAGCCCTTCATTCTCTAGCAAAGATGCCAGCCTTAGAAAAATGTATAATACAAGTCACAAAAGAAGGACACATAATCCTTTCAATAATATAAATAAAATGGGGGCTTCAGGGCCGTTCTGAACTTAAAATTTGTCAACCAGTTGGTCAAAAGGGAACATTTCAAAATGTAGTCTATCAGGTCGCTAATAAACATCCTACATCCCTCAGTTCTCTCATTTACTTGCACATCCCAATCTGTTATTCTCACCAGGCAGCAGTGTGCGAGCATGGCCAAATGTCACATTACCAATTCACAGCCCTTCTGTTTGGTATGTTGTAAGCGCCCAAGGTGATTACTAAGGTGATGGTCGTAGTAGCAGCTTTCCTTAGAGAAGAAGGAATTTATCGATTTAGGAAATATTCTAAATCGACAATAGGATGATAAATGCGTTACATAGTGTAACGGGTTCTCGCCACAAACAGGACAGAACCACGAGGCTGAGGTGGGGATTTAGAGTACACCAACCTGCATCCACGAGACTGCAAATCCATAGTCGTGTGGCCAGGTCAGGGTAGGAGAAGTAGGATAGTGTTGATACTCGCCGTGGTCTAGGTTTGGAGATGTAGAATAGTCGATGTGCGTAGCCGAGGTTGAGGTGTAGAGACGGTGGGAGTCCAGATACAAGCCTAGGTCATGAATAAGAGAAGGCGGGGGTCCAGGTATAAGCCAAGGTCGAGGATACTAGCAAACAAGATAAGGTTAGCAGAATTGCACAAGGCAAGTTGGGTGCTTGTGGTTAGCACTTTGTCGCAGGTTAGGACTACTATGCTCAGCCGATTTGGAGCAGAGATCGGTGAGCATATAAAGGACTGTAAGCCAATCAGGGGAAAGGCACAAGTCTGAATGTGATGATTGCCTCTTGATAGCAGAACCAATCCACACTGAGTTGTACGGCTGTGAATGCTGATTGCCATCCGCCCACTCAGTCGTCAGGAGGCGGAGTAAGCACCGCAGGTGAAGTAGGTGAGATGGTTATCCTACTGTCAGTGTTAACTCCGTGTTGAGTCCTTTGCCTGACAACAGTAGAACGGCGCCTACGCACAATCCTGTCAGCATGAAGCGCATCACCTGTGGCCTCACGGGGCATGTCACGGGGGCCGGGACCTGAGGCCGATCCTCACACATAGTAGATGAGATTCAACCTATGCTTAAATTTAGGCAACATAAACTTTATCATATATTTGGATATATATCGGAAGAAATACTGAAAGACCATTTAATCGCTGTTACTTCTTCAAGAACTAGGATGGATTATAAAGTGGGAGAAATGCAAATTGCCTCACTCTCAATCTGTGCAATATATGCAATTTTAGGCCTCATATTTGACACAGATGGGGCTCTATTCTCAGTAGAAAAAGCAAGGCAGGTAATCAGACCAGTAAAAACCTTGAGAATTTCTCTCAAGGTGTCCCTCAGACAGACCATGTAGGTTCCAGGCTTAATGTCTGTACTAATAGAGGTGCACTATATGTTGTGTCATTTTGTATGATGTGCTGGCCTTTCTGTTTTTGTTTGTACTAATAGAGGTGGTTCCATAAGCATATAAGCACATGAGAACTCTACACATAGAGAACTCAAAGCTAGAGCTCAGGGCAGTCTACAATATCATTTTGTTAATCAGTTTGAATTCTGACAGACAACATCACATTAGCCACATATTTCAAGGAGTAAGGTAAAAGGAGTAGTCTATTACTTCTAAGGTAAACACTCACAATTATCAAATTGTTAGAGAAAAATATGCTGTTTTTATCAGCAATACATCACAAAGGAAAACACAACCTATAGGCAAATCTCCTCAGCAGGCGCAGGACCGTACAAGGGAAATTATCTCTGTACTCCCAAGTCTTCAAAAGTATTCCCCAACACTGGGGCATATCAGAGATAGACTTACTGTCGCTGGCCACAAAACAGAATGCAAAGGTAGGAAGATTTAGTTTCCTCTCCAGACTGGACAATCCAGATCACTTAGACGCCATGACGCTAAACTGGAATTTCATGCTGGCCTATATTTTCTTTCCAGTACTGATGGTGCGGGTGCTAAAAAAAAATATAGCTAGACAAGCCCCAAGTAATAGCTGTGATTCCATATTGGCCAAGACGAACGTGGTCCACTGACTTACTTTGGATGTTAGTAGATCCTCCTGGGGTATTTCCTATCTCAAGGCACAGTGATATATTAGAGCCTAGAGTTAGACAGACTGAAACTGACTGTTTGCGTTAATAATTCTCTAGGGCCGTGGTGGGTAACATGATAAACATTAAGGGCCACATGTTCAGCCCTTCAGCCCCTAAAAGGGCTGCACATAATCAATTACCATATAACCACTCGTTATAACTCCTCCTATTGCTCCATATAACTCCTTTTATTGCCCCATATAACCCCTCCCTATAACTCCTATTGCCCATATAACCCTTCCCTATAACTCCTACCATTGTCCCATATAACCGCTCTGTATAACATCTCGTACTCTTGCTCTCTGTGATGATCGATTTCTCTGCCCTACTTTCCCTGTGCTGATCTCTCTCTCTCTCTCTCTCTCTCTCTCTCTCTCTCTCTCTCTCTCTCTCTCTCTCTCTCTCTCTCTCTCTCTCTCTCTCTCTCTCTCTCTCTGTGCTGATCTCTCTCCTTCTCCATCTCTCTATGCTGATCTCTCCACACCTCCCTCTCTATGTGCTGGTTTTCCCCTACTCCCTCTCTCTATGCTGATCTCTCTTCCTCCTCCCTCTCTCTGTGCTGATCTATTTTCTACAGTGTGTGCTAATCTCTCTCACTGCCCCCACACTCTCTCTCACTGTCCCCCCTTTCTCTCACTGTCCCCCTTTTCTCTCTCACTGTTCCCCTTTCTATCTCATTCTTGCTCCCCTGCTCTCTCTCCCCCACCGTCTCACTGTTCCTGTCCCCTCTCTCTCTCATTATCCCCCGTCTCTCTCTGTTCCTATCCCTCTTTCTCTCACTGTTCCTACCCCCCTCTCACTGTTCCTACCCCTCTCTCACTGTTCCTGCCTCTCTCTCTTCCCACTCTCACTGTTTCCCCACTCTCTCTGTTTACGCACTCTCACTGTTTCCCCACTCTCACTGTTTCCCCACTCTCACCTCTTTCTGTTTACCCACTCTCTCTGTTTCCCCACTCTCACTGTTTCCCCACTCTCACTGTTTCCCCACTCTCACTGTTTCCCCACTCTCACTGTTTCCCCACTCTCACTGTTTCCCCACTCTCACTGTTTCCCCACTCTCACCTCTTTCTGTTTCCCCACTCTCACCTCTCTCTGTTTCCCCACTCTCACCTCTCTCTGTTTCCCCACTGTCACAGTTTCCACACTCTCACAATCCCCCATCTTTCTCACTGCCCTCTCCTTCTCACTGTTCCCCTCTTTCACTATTCCCCCATCTCTCTCTGTCACTGTTCCCCCCGAATCTTACTGTTCCCCCTCTCTCACTATCTTCTCCTCTCTCACTGTCTTCTCCTCTCTCACTGTCCCCCCTCTCTCACTGTTCCCCCTCTGTCCTTGTTTCCCCCCTCTCTCACTGCACCCCGCACTCTCTGTTTTCCCTCTCACTCTATCTCCTCCATCTTAACTCTTTTACTTTCCTGTAATTTCCATTCATAGCACATCCCCCTTCTCTTAGTCCCGCCCTGTAATGCTCTTGCTGTGAGCCAAAAGTTTGACGGAAGAAAGGGACAGTGGAGAGAAGAGGTTGGCAGCCACCTGTTGCCCACGAGTGCTCTAGAGATTATTTTACACAGTAGTAGAGATGATTCCCCAGAGCTGTAAAACTTCAACCTCAAAACTGTATCTGAAAGTAAGGGATACATTTAAGAGATGGTGCAACCTACCACCATGTGGTAAAACCAGAAACAACACCTGTGATGGTGATAATAGATTTATTGCAGGAGGGCATTAAGAAAGGCCTGAGGCCAAACATGTTTAAAGTACACATTGCAGCCATGGGTGAGATTAGAAATCAACGAATCACGGATTGTCCTCTTTTTCTGTAATTTGCGAAAACCAATATGAATTTAAGACCTTGGATTCGAGATCATATCTCAGCATGGGACCTTTTGAGCCAGGGGCTGAATCAAAGATTTTGACACTAAAAACAACCTGTCTAATAGCGACCAAGTCAGCAAAACAAGTAGGAGAATTACACTTATTGACGTTCGTCCAGTGAACATTTGCGCAAACGTTCGTCAATCTTCACAAACCCGCTAAAATGTGTCTGCACAGGTTTTGCTTACAAAGTTGCCGTGAAAGCCTAGAAATGCTTCTAATGTTTCCGTGAACTTTTTTGTTTAGTTTGGTGTGCCAAAACAAAAGTTAGCATGAACGGAGAGAGAAAAAAAGAATGGTGAAGTTTTTTGCATTCAGCCGCAGTCGCAAAGATGAAAGTTCGAGTAACGAAAGTTTCCATGAACAACTTAAATAAAGGGGGAAAAAAAACAGTGGTACTATAGGTTTTTCCAAACTCATACGAATCCTAAAAGATTTGCACTTGCGAATATATGATGATTTTGAGGTGAACTCAAACTTTGCTCGCCCATCTCTCTACTTGTGTTCCACAATGTCAAGATTCCCTCCCACAATACTCCCTGTAGACCTGTAGGGGTGCAAAGAGGAGTCAAGTTTAGGCCCAGGGCTGGTAGGAACTAGAATTTCCCTTGAGGCCAGCAGTCATTTTAGCTTAATGTAGATAAACCCCACCCAGCCTGCTAGTTTCTGTTTGAACATGAAAGGGCTAGGAAATATTCAATCCTAGGGAGTAAACCCTATATAGCCACTCACTAATATAAATAAAATCTTTTATTTAACATATATGCAAGAAAAGACAGCATGTCTTGGATAAAAATAACAGGGAAATACCGCAGGAGTGGAGATAATTGAAGATCAATGTTTAGCATAAAACGTATATCTGTCCCCTAAAGTCTGCAGGGACATGGAGAAGGAAGGGTAGAACACCAAGTATCATCTATCTTGTTGTGTCACAGTGATGGATAGTTAGCTGTTCATATATATCCCAACATCAGAGACTCAGACATGAACCTACAAGGGTGTATGTATTCCCTTAGTATTCCTCGTATATGCTGAGTCCGTGGAGTTCATCTAAGGACAGGTCTCCATATTAGTAATACCTATCATAGATCGTATATATTCTTATTAGCTAATTATTGACGTGATTACCACACCTAAAACATGTAACTTAATAATGTTGCAAAGAGATGTACATTTGAGAAATCATGTCACATCAATTGATGTAATCCTCCTTCACATATTATTAACCCAGAGTGTGTAGGCAGTAATGTGAAGGGTTACATAGCCTGTTGTGGTATCACTCTAAGGCCTGGGACATAGTAAAGACTTTGGTGCTGCTGCTCGCTGTTGCTTGCTGCCGCTCGCTCTACCAGGAGCTTTTTGCTTTCCTGGCAGAGGAGACAGCAAGCGCTCTTGGGAGGCGGGTATCACTGTGTGTGTTTGTCACTTGGTAGCTGTCAGTGTGTGTGTGTGTCTGTGTGTGTGTGTGTGTCACTTTGAAGTGGTCTGTGTGTTTGTGTGTCACTGGGGAAACTGTGTGTGTGTATATGTGTGTGTGTGTGTGTGTGTGTGTATATTATATAATATTTTAAAAATTAAAAAAAAGACATGTTGTGAGAATAAATTATTTATTAACATTGTGCAACTTTGATAAATATATTCACACACATACACACAGTGACACACACACACACACACACACACACACACACACACACACACACACACACACACACACACACACACACACACACACACACACACACACACACACACACACACACACACACACACACAGTGACACACACACACAGTGACACACACACACACAGTGACACACACACACAGACACACACACACACACACACAGTGACACACACGCACAGTGACACACACAGACACACAGTGACACACACACAGTGACACACACACACACACACACACACACAGTGACACACACGCACAGTGACACACACACAGACACAGACACACACACACACACACACACACACACACACACACACACACACACACACACACACACACACACACACACACACACACACACACATACACACACACACATATACACACACACACACACCTCTGTGCTGGCTCTGTGCTGTGGTGGTCTGGTGGCTCTGCTATCTCAGAACACCGACACAGTAGGAAAAAAAAAGGCTGCAGCCCCATTGGATGGGAGCGGTCACGTGACCGCTCCTCCGCTCCCCCAAGCAGCAAAATGTCAAACTCTCCTGTCTCTTCTGATTTTCTCAGCCTCCGCACGCATCAGCACGCATGTGGAGGGAGAAACTATAGCCGCGCTGATTACAGATGCAGGGGCTTTGTGCATCTGTGCAGCGCGGCTCAGCCCGCCTCAGCGACGCTGATTTTACTATGTCCTAGGCCTTATGAATATTCAATATATATAGCATAAGTATATCCATTAAAGACTGGAGAGATATATCCAAAGACCGATATAAGAAGTCCCTGGTTGTGGCGCACTGCAGACCTTTATACAGTATTATAATGCGGTCACAGGTAGCAGAAAAAATATAATAAAATCAATTTTATTAACATATTAGGAATATATATATATATATTTTTTTAAATAGACATATAGTCAAATAAGGGTATATGCCTATATGTTGAAGTCTATCAGTTGTTCCATTCACATATTTTTTGGAATGTACAGAGCGAGTAGTCTAAACCGGTGAGTCACCAGTGTAGAAATGGTCCAGAATAGTATTCTGAGCTGCCTGCCTCACACTGGTATGTGTAGGCACTAGTCTTTTAATATAAGTTTTAAGTCCTGTATCTGGGTGCTCGTGCTTCACATTGGTCTACCAGAATGGTGGTGTATTCAACTACCTAGTGGGAAGGTGAAGGTAGATATATGGGGACATTTTTAATCGTATGCTGGGTTGGTGGTTTATTCACCGTAAATCTGTATTCCTATGATAAACAAGTACTATGTATAATGTTAGCAATTACCCGGATCGCAGATAGCGACGAAACGTACTGTACGTCAGTTCTACGACGACAGTGTATTATATTTGAAGTCAATTTCAGTTAAAGCGCTCTATATAATATGGTTCAAATGTGCTCATAAAGTCTATATACAGTTGCGCAGAAAGTGGTCTGTAAACATAAGATTATATGGGAGAATTCTCTATGTATACTGCCTAGGAGATCAGCACGGGGTAATACCCCCAAGCCGGGAGGCACACCACCTCCCTGTTTATACAACAAGCTGTATGCGGACAGTATACTAATTACGGAAGCAGGTACTACCTAGTAGATATCTATTGTAGCTCGGACTATAGAATACAGCAAACATCACGCTACAAACATCCTATTTATTTAAAGTGTAAACACTCCAAAAGGAGAGGTGGAGAATCCTAGTTATAGAGACATTGAGGAAAACTAATCCCTTTTAACCTTCACCCCTCTCTCTTGTAGAATTAAAACGGGAGATTTGCATCGAACGCAACGCATGCGCAGACTGACATGGTAACGGAGTCACTATACAAACAAAGTGAATCTGTGACCTCTAGTCTTATGCCAATCTAGCCAAAACAATTGGTATATCCAGTGATCTATATATACCTATCTCCCTGTGTATACATCTAGCTGAATGCTGACACTATACTTATCATAGAAGCGAGTACTACCTGGTAGATATCAATCTAAACTCCGGCTATAAAATACAGCAAACACCGCGCTACAAACAGCATACTTAATAAAAGTGTAAATACTCTAGACGGAGAGGTGAAGAATTTTAGTTATAGAGACTTTGAGACCAACTAATCCGTCTTGACTTTCACACCCCCCCCCCCCTCTCTGGCAGAATTAAAACGGGAGTTCTTGCATTGAGCGCAACGCATGCGCAGTCGGACATGTCAAACGGAATTACTATACAAACTAAATGATTTTGTGACCCCTAGCCTTACGCTAACCTAGCCAAACAACTGACTCATTCAGTGATCTAGATATACTTACCCCGCGGCTTTTTTGCTCCTCCCCCTGGTCTCAAGAATACGATACCCACGTAGAAACTGCGACGCATGCGCAGCAACGACTTGGAAGATAGTATACGCACCAGGGATACTACGATGAGTCATAACACTCCAGCATCATTGTACTAGTTTAGTGAGTCACCACTTTTTTAGGATCCATATCCTACCTGTCCGACTGTATCCCTTGAGGAGTAATTGCTAACATTATACATAGTACTTGTTTATCATAGGAATACAGATTTACGGTGAATAAACCACCAACCCAGCATACGATTAAAAATTTCCCCATATATCTACCTTCACCTTCCCACTAGGTAGTTGAATACACCACCATTCTGGTAGACCAATGTGAAGCACGAGCAGCCAGATACAGGACTTAAAACTTATATTAAAAGACTAGTGCCTACACATACCAGTGTGAGGCAGGCAGCTCAGAATAGTATTCTGGACCATTTCTACACTGGTGACTCACCGGTTTAGACTACTCGCTCTGTACATTCCAAAAAATATGTGAATGGAACAACTGATAGACTTCAACATATAGACATATACCCTTATTTGACTATATGTCTATTTAAAAAAAAAATATATACCTAATATGTTAATAAAATTGATTTTATCATATTTTTTTCTGCTACCTCTGACCGCATTATAATATAAAGGTCTGCACTGCGCCATAACCAGGGACTTCTTATATCTGTCTTTGGATATCTCTCCAGTCTTTATAAGTATATCCATGTAATAACCGCTGGACTCAAGTTCCAGACAAATACGACCTGATAGTACTGGGGACTCCAATGCGATCCTTCTCCCAGCTCCACTCGTGCGCTCCCTGATGATGTCACTGCGGTGAAGTCAGTAAAAACCGATGTACATTTCACGCTCGCAAGGCGCTTTGTCAAGGTGTAGGGAGTGGTCTCAAACCACTCTCAAGCATCTTATCCGTGTGGTTGGAGGTGTGTTCAACTATTCCAACCAATCACAGAAGAGAGGGGCAGTACAGACCTCACAGCGTGACTCATCTGTATACATTGTGTATTAACCTTGTGTGAGCCTGTGATGGTTGTACCTTCAGTGTACTTCGTTATCTTAATCCCTAACTTTGTGTATATAAGTACTGGGATCTATCAGTACGTGTATGTACTGGATGGTGGAAACAGAAATTTATTTAGACTTGATTGGGGCAAATACCTGCAAGTATATACAGTACAACGGCCAACTATAGTGATATCCTATTCAAGTGAAAGCACTTAGTCATCTAACACCTATGGGGAATTGTAAAATAGAAAAATCATAAAGACATTTAGGCAGCAGGAAAGGGGGAGGGGAGGAAAAAACTACTAGTGTTGAGGTTCAATGTACAGTATTAATGTCTGAGAACAATATTTTAGCATTATAGTTATTGCTACACAGCTATCAATCGAAAAGCTAATGCTTATCAACTGATTCAGTTGCAGAGGTAAGGCATGTCGTAATGTAGGAATATATGGACCTTAAAATGACCGCCTCTAAAAGTCAAAATGGACTCAGGAGTATATGACTCCACTGTATTCCTGGATCCCCATTCCCTGTCATCTCAGTAAATGAGATATAGCAAAAAGCTATAATCAGAGATAACTGTAAATATTGTTCTATATTATGTGCTATTGTACACCTGTACATATATATATATATATATATATATATATATAGTTGGAATAAAGTAATTGGATATACGTGAACCTGCCGTGGTGTAGGAATGTATGAACTTTAAGTTGTCCGCCTCTAGAAGTCAAAACGGGCATTACGGAGTTTAAGACTCCACTGTATCCTTGGATCCCCTGGTGCCCCACAATCAAATTAGTTAGGATGATTAAGTACCCTAATTTTTAGTAGGCCATAGAGTGTATTTGTAAGGAATCCACTACTGGCTTTGACTATAGCCTTGCAGACCTATGCAGTTGCAAGCTTCCTCTGGCAATCTATGGCACATGTGCTGCTTCTCATTGCAGCTTGTGCCCGGTGCTTCAGCATTGGAGGAATACTCACACACCCTCCTCCTGTGATTGGATCTCCGCCCTTTATATCCTGGGCGTTGGCACTGAACCAGTGCCGAGCATAACTCCTACCTGGGACGTTACTGTCTCTGCCACAAACCGCCCCAGGCCTCTCTCCTAGCGTTCTTACCTTCCAAGTTTCTGAGTATCCAGAGGCCTGTTCCTGTCTCTTGTGCTGAAGCGTTGTTGCCAGCACTGGTACCTGCTGCATTCACTCCTAGCAGTAGTTACCTCTATTTCCTGGTACCTGCTGCATTCACTGCTAGCAGTGGCTACCCCTAGTTTCCTGCGGCCTGCTGCTATCTCTATGCAGTGGCCTGCCTTGGACTTCTGCGCTGAAGCGTTGGTTTCCCCGACGCTGCCCTGCGGTGTACTTTGGCCAGCCTGCTGTCTCCCCCTGCTGAGACCGGCGTCATGGGCCGAGGCCGCTCCTCGCGCAGAGGCCACTCCCGCGCTCACGCTCCTAAGCTGAAGCAGGGAACTCCTGTCTGCCTGTTGCCGATTCCTTGCTACCACCCGGATGTCTTCTATCCTGACCCTGCTTCGGCCATCGATTGTCCTGTCTTCTCCTACCCAGACTTTGGCTTCAATAACGACGATGCTGCCTTCTCCAATCCTGACCCTGCCATGTACGACTACGAACTGCGCACTCCGGATCAGTCTGCGCGGACTAAGGTCGGTGATTATATAACCCCACCTCAGCCCCGCGGTCCGGTCCCGGTTTGTGGCGAGCATCGGCGTAACAGTATTATAGAAAAGAGGAGTAAATATACCCCTCATTAAGTCCATTGGGTTGAAGTGTCTGGAGTGTAAAGATCCATTGACATTCCCGGTGCATCAGATGTTTATCCCAGTTCCCTTTCCTAGGGCCCCATGGTATATGTTCGATTCCGCAAAATGTGAGAAAGCGTGGGTCGCCCATGTGATGTTCGTGGATGTGGCGTGCTACTGGGGTATCTTGTTCATTTCTTATTGAACCCAGATGTTCGAGTACCCTTACTCTCAGGGCTCTATGGGTTTTCCCCGCGTATCGCATGCCACATCTGCATGTGATTAAGTAAATAACTCCAACTGTCCGACAGTTGATAAAGCTCTTAATGCAGTGTACTTTAGGGATTGCTGGATCAGGGAATTCCTTCGTGACTTTCATAAAGGGACATGCCCGGCATCTGCCACAGGGATATGGCCCAATAGGTTTTCTATCACCTAGCCATGTCCTAGGTCTTTTCACCGAAAAATGGCTATGGACCTGTCTGTCCTTCAGATTTCTTGCCCTTCTACACGTCATGGTTGGTGTCTCTTTCAGAACCTTCTGTAAATCAGGGTCACTCCGTAAAATGTGCCAGTGTTTGCTAAAGATATTACGCAAATCACTCCACTGATTGTTAAACGTGCCAATGTATCTTATAGTTTTTTCGTCTGTTTCAATTGTATGTTGTCTGTCGCTCAAAAGGTGTGTACATGATGTGTACTTTGCCCTTACATATGCTTTGTGCATGGTGTTCTTAGTATAACCTCTTTGCAAAAATCTAGAATTCATATCCACGGCCGTTTTTTTAAATTCTTGTAAGGTTGAACAGTTCCTGTGCAGCCTGAAGAATTGGCCCATGGGTATGTTCTTGATTATATGTTGAGGGGGATGACTGTCTGCATATAGGAGGCTGTTAGTAGATGTAAATTTCCTATATATTGTTGTTGACAGTCTACCATCTTCTTGTTTGGAAATCGTTAGGTCTAGGAAGTTCAATGTGGTCAAGCTCGCCTCATAAGTCAGCTTCAGATTATGATCGTTCCTATTCAGCATATTAATGAATTGATTCAGCAATTCTTTAGAGCCTTTCCATAACATAACGATGTCATCGATGTACCGGCCCCACCATTCGATATACCTGGTGTATTCCTCCAGGGCATCGCTAAAGACCACCGTTTCCTCCCACCAGCCTAGATATAAATTGGCGTAGGTGGGAGCACAGGTGGTCCCCATTGCGGTGCCCTGGATCTGGTGATAGAACACTTGATCAAATAGGAAATAATTCCTAGTAAGTATAAAATCGAGAAGTTGAATGACAAAATCATTATGAGCATAACAGCTTGTATCCCGTTGTATTAGGAAGTGTATAACAGCTCTCAGACCGACTGGATGTGGAATGCTGGTATACAGTCCTTCCACATCCAGTCCTACAAGCAGAGTATCTGGACTTACCACTACATCCTCAAGTCTAAGTAGTGCGTCTTTGGTGTCTCTCAAAAAAGACGGTAAAGAATTGACAAACGGGTGTAACACTGTGTCTACATATTTACTAGCATTTGCCGTTAAGTTGCCAATTCCGGAGACAATTGGTCTCCCATGAGGTGGCAACTTGTTCTTACAGTATGTAGTTTGGGCAAATGGTAAAATGTGGTGATTTGTGGACATTTTGCCATAATAAAGTCTAGTTCTTTCTTGGTGATTACTTTATTAGTCAACCCTTCTGTGAGGATATGTAGTAGTTCAGTTTTAAAGAGTGTAGTAGGATATTCCTGCAGTACTCTGTAGCTTTTGGTGTCAGATAAGAGACGTCTACAGTCCTGGGCATAGTCCTCCTTATTGAGAATAACAACATTTCCACCCTTATCTGAGGGCTTAATCTCGATAAGGGGATCCTGCTCAAGATCATAGAGTGCTTTACGTTGTGCATATGATAAATTATGTTTCATGGATTTATGAGATAAATTCATGATCTCAGCTGTTATTTACAAAAATATCAACATTTGTACATGATTCAGCAGGAGGAGTAAAAGTGGATGGGCTCTTTAAATTAGTAAATGGGCCTTCCCCTGGAGCTCTATTGCTTTCTTCCAACAGGTCACTCAATAAGTCTATATTGTCAAGTTCCCTATCGGTAATGTCCTCAAGTGGTGTCCCTTGTGATTGGTTATGTCTTCTTCTTTGAAAGAATTTATGGAGGAGTAACTTACGAGAGAACAAATTAAGATCTTTAATACAGTCAAACCAGATAAGGTCATTAGTCGGGGAGAAGGATAGTCCTTTACCCAACACTCTCAGATATACAATACAAATAAGAAATAAACCTTGGCACTAATGTGAATAACAATAAAATAATACGAAATAAAGAATATAAGTCCACAAAGGATATATCAAGGTGATTGAAGTGTCCTTTTTCCAAACTGCTAATAGAGTAGAATTGGATTCAGTTCCCAAAAAACGATATACAGTCCCTCCTTCCAGCAACTGCTATCCTGTTCAGCAAGACATAAAAAAGGGGCACAACATTGCGCAGTAACGTTTTAAAGCAATGGAGCCCTCTTTTATAGATGTCCCAAAAAAATGCCTACTTACTAGAAGCAGGAAGACAGCATACGATGGAGAGAAACTGTGTAATGAGCCTTCCGAATCCAATCGTTTATCTGGATAGCACGAACCCCACGTGGCATTCTTGGATCGAATGGATATCAAAGGATTTATCCTCTTTCACAGATAAAATGTTTTCCAAATATGCTCAGTGTTCCTGTCTTCAGATCTCCATAACATGGGATAAAAAAGAGAGAGGATTGCGCAATAACGTTTTAAACTTTAATAACACATCCTCAAAGGAACAGAAACATACTCACAATGTCTCTGTGATTTAAAAGCATTTGTTAGAGATGCCTAACCGGGCTAGCAATCACTGCACAGTCTCTGACAGCCTTGATCACACCGCATGTGTCCCGTGTAACTCCGGCGCACAGGGATGACGTCACCGTCCCTGTGTTAGTTGGATCACCAGGAGCCAAACGAGGTGCCTGATTGGTGATCCAACTAACACAGGGACGGTGACGTCATCGCTGTGCGCCTGAGTGCGCTTTTAAAAAAAATAAATATATTTTGTACAACATGTCACAATTATTTGCCCTTCGGGCTAACAGAAAGATAGATATTAATAAAATATTTTCAGACGATGATGTAACTGCTCAAACAAATGCCATTCCAGATGATATGTACGAATTGGCTGATAAACTTGAAATACTGTTATTGAGTGAAACAAAACACTTATGGGATGCAATAACTTTGGAAAAATATATGGAACAGAATAGGATTCCCTGTGGTTTAAGAATTTTTAAGCCACCCACCACTGACTTCCAGAGCGAAGATTTCATTTTAGAGTGGAATCGGTTGCTTGACAATTGCTCCTTTGAGCTTATGCGTTTACTTATTTCAAAACGCAAAATGTGTCTCCAAAAATTGGATGGTGAAATTAATGCTATGAAGGAGCAATTTGTCAAATTTCAGCACAATAGTGAATTATCAGTGGTGGAGGATAGAATTAAGTCTAAGATGGACAGTATGCAGAAGGATATTATTGGACGTAAGCAAAGTAAATGCCAAAGGGATAGAATTGATTACAAAACGGGCTGTTATAGGAGTTGGAAAAAAAACATCAAAGGATAAAGATAAATATAAAGTACAAAAAGCTCATACCCCTAGGGATTATTCCCATAAGATTCCCGGTCAGCATTATAAAAAATCAGTTTCGAGTACAAAAGAAAAAACTCCAACCCCGGTACAATTTATCACTCCAAAACCGAAAAGGAGTGAAGCACGTTTCAAATCAAATCGAGATAGCATTGTTAATCCCAAAACCCCATCGCCTAATATCACACATTAAGATAAAGAAATTGATTCCATCTTCGAACAGTACCAACACAGTAATAAATATCAACCATTGGTTGACTTTGAATTAGAACAACAGGCATCCACACACAGTCGTGATGAAAAACCCACTTTCTCTTTTTTAGACTGGAGGAAAACCAGAGACCAACAGAACGCCAGAGAAGCAATCAAAGATCTACTAGGGAGAGAGGGAACATCAAGAGACAGAAAGAGAAAAAGTACAGTAGAGGAACAAGAGGAGGTAGCAAGACAGGGAAAAGTACACAAACGGTAAAGTCCACTTACACAAACATATTTAATATCAGCCATTATCCTATTACAGATAAAGAGAAGGAAGTTCTCTCAAAAGGTCTGTCTTTCTCCCCAGTGATAGGTCCTAATAGTTTTCAATTATATGTGGATGTCCAACGTTTTGTTAGGAGATTGTGTCTCAAAAAATATTTTATCCGAGACGCAGTTTCCAAACAGGACACTAATGTGAATTTACCGATATGTCCAGTGTCCAGTGCAACCTCCAAATTTAAGAATCCTTCTACTTTTTTCCCCAAATTTATGAGCGGTCCGTTTATTAGTACCTTTTCCCAAATGGTCACAGACGATTTGGAATCACAAAGTCGTAATTTTAAGATAAAAAAACATAATCTTACCATTGAAGAGAAGGGTCTCTTAAAATCACTTGGAGAAAGTGACACCATTATGATCAAGCCTGCCGATAGGGGGGGGGGGAGTCTGGTAATTATGGACAAGACTTATTATGTCCAGGAAGCACTACGTGTTCTTACGGACAGGTCCACTTACCAGCCCCTCCCCACCAATCCCACTGTTAAATACCAACAACAATTATTGGAATTTCTAAATAAAGGTTTGGAACAACAAGCTTTGACCAAACACGAATTTGATTTTCTTCACAATAAATATCCTGTTATTCCTATTTTTTATATTATTCCCAAAATCCATAAAGATTTGCACCACCCTCCAGGACGTCCGATCGTATCTGGCATCCAATCACTCACTACACATTTGTCAGAATTCATTGATTTTCATTTACAGCCTTATGTAACCCAACTTCCATCTTATTTGAGAGATATGACCCACATACTGCAGACCCTCAGGGACGTTCAGTGGCAATCACATTTTTATTTGATTACAGCAGATGTATCTTCATTGTACACAGTCATTGACCACGTTCAGGGTTGTGAGGCTATTGGCCAGGTCTTGGATGGTGACCCTTCAGTTTCTGACACATTTAAATCTTTTTTAATTACAAGTATCGAGTTTATTTTATCACATAATTTTTTTAATTTTAATGGATCTTATTTTTTACAGACATGTGGCACCGCCATGGGTACCAAGTTCGCTCCCAGTTACGCCAATTTATTTATGGGCAGCTGGGAGGATAAGTATATCTGGTCCGGCTGTCCCTATAGAGCGAGCTTGGTCCTGTGGCGGTGCTACATCGATGACATTTTTTTCATTTGGTCAGGCACGTTATCGGAGTTGTTATTATTTCAAGACTATATGAATAATAATCCGTTTAATCTTAAATTTACTTTTACATCTAATAACACTTCTATTGAATTCTTAGATTTATGTATATACATAGAGGACAACATTTTGCACACCAAAACTTTTTTTTAAACCGTCCAGGCCAATAATTACCTACATGCCAATAGCCATCACAAATTACATACGAAAGACACTAGATGGCGCTCAAACACTATATCTATGTGCAAATAACAGTGAAAACATAAAATAAAGATAAATATATAAACTTCACCGTGCAATAAAATAAAAGTAAAAACACTCAAACCCTTATAGGACTGTTTCAGGGTCCACACTCAGAGTACAATGGAACGTGCGATGTCACGTCACTATATACCTGCATAAACCACAGAGACGGACACGAGGCAGTTGACAGAGCATTAGCCAAAGATTCAAAGATGCCAAATGAACAGGCTAATTTTATTCTTGATGGTATCAAATTCATCTTAGAGCACAACTACTTCTTGTTCGAGGGTACATATTATCTACAAAAATGTGGTACCGCCATGGGCACGAGATTTGCACCCAGCTACGCAAATCTTCTGATGGGAGCATGGGAGGAAGACCATATATGGTCTATTGCGGAGCTGGGTGAAAATTTGTGCCTATGGCGTAGATACATAGATGACATCATCTTTGTGTGGAAGGGTGACGAACAGGGACTTATTCAGTTCACCCATTATCTGAATGACAATTTGTTAAATTTACATTTTACATGTGAATATAGTCAGGAAAAAGTGAACTTCCTAGACTTAGAAATTTTCATTGAAGACGGTCTTATTAAAACCAAGACTTTTTTTAAGGGTGTTGATATTAATAATTATATATCTATGGATAGTTGTCATCACCCTAAATGGCTGCAAAACGTTCCATATGGGCAAATACGACGCATTAGGAGAAACTGTTCTGATGATAGCAGTTTCCACAGCCAATCAGCTTTCCTACAGAATAGATTTAAAGAAAAAAACTATAAAGATAAGGATATAAAAAATGCATTAACAAAAGCGGAAAATTTAGACAGAAAAGATTTGTTGTGTGAAAAAAGTAAAAAAACAGTTGAATTCAAAAAATAACTTTGAGTTCTCATTTATTACAAACTACAATAACCAATCTGAGAAAATTTCAAAGATCATTCATAAGTATTGGCATATTGTCAAAAATGATTCTATACTGGGAGAGATTGTCCCAGACAGACCAGCTGTTATCTTTAAAAGAGCTAAAGCCCTAAAAGATAAATTGGCCCCTAGTGCATTGCAAAAATTGAATCCAACTGCAAATAGGTGGCTAACACAAAATAAAGGCTTTTACGGTTGCACTACATGTACGGCCTGTAAATACAGGACAGAAGATAAATTTAGTTTTACCTCAAATGTGACAGGAAAGCGGTTCGGTATAAAACAACTCTTAACATGTAAAACAGATCACGTAGTATACCTTATCTCTTGCCCATGTGGGCTACAATATGTGGGTCAAACGTCAAGAAAAGTACAGACACGTATACTTGAGCATATTGGAAATGTAAGAAGAGGTATCACAACACATTTTCTGTCTAACCATTTTATTCAAAAGCATAACGGAGACACATCAGGTCTTAAGTTTACTGTATTAGAACAGGTGTTACCACACTGGAGAGGTGGGAACAGAATCGTCTCCCTGAAAAAGAGAGAGAGTTTCTGGATTTTCACCCTCAAAACACTTGTTCCACTGGGACTAAATGTGGATTTCGAATTAAATGCTTTTTTATGATTAATGTATATTATTCATATGAGTATAAGTCTTTATACATAGGTACTTGTTTATGAAATATATACTAAAGAGTAAAAGAATTTGTTGGATTAGGTATACTGTTTCAATCAATACTTATAATGTTTTTCTTTCTCTTTTTCCTTTGGAGACACATCAATCAGCGTTTTTCTAATAAGAGAAATATGTAGGGATTATTTTATGAATTCTATTGAGTTAGATGTGTTTTGTTATTAATTATATATTTTTTAGCTATGAGTAAAAATATTGTTTTTATTATTATATATTGTATTAAAGTTTAAATTGTATTTTAATATATTTGTATAAACTTGTGATGAGATCTGTTATAGCGGTGAGTGTAAACATATTACCCAATTAATTAGACCATCATACATTGTGACCTATAGGGAGAAAGGTCATTATAATTAGGAAAGGTATAAATAATATCCTCCTATGGGTCTACGTCACTCCTGACGAAGCCGTCCACCCTATACGGCGAAACGCGTAGAGCGTAACCCTCAACGTGATATCCTGAGGGAAGCAGTCTCCAGCTGATGTTCCGGTGGCGCCAACTGTTCCGTGAAACCCGGAAGTGACGTATCGGCATCCAGTCTGCAGCACAGGACAGATACCGGCGGAGAAGACAGACGTGCAGGAGGTCCACGAGGTCGCGACTCGGCGTTCCATCTCTAACCTGTTACCCACGCCTGTTATACTCCGGTATCTTGTAAGCCTTGACTTTTACCATTTCCGGATAAATTTTATATGGCTTTTTATCCTTGACTCTGTGTCTCTCTTCTGGGATATCGCTCTCCCTAATTATATGCTGTTTTGGACTATATACCCAATCCAGCACCTTGTTGCTCCTTGGAGCCCTACCATAACGTTTTGTTTAATAGCAGTATACACTATGGTGGTTTGTATATATTTTTTCCAGGTACTGACGCTCCCCTGATTTCGTTCCAATAGCCATCACAACCCTGCGTGGATCAACAACATACCAAAGGGACAGTTCATCAGATTAAAACGTAACAGTTCAACGGAAAACACTTTTCAAACACAAGCATATGATTTAAAAAATACATTTATTGACAGGAAATATGTATCACATGATTTGGATCGGATTATATCCGAGGTTGAATCATTAGAAAGAAGTACTCTTCTTCAATATAAAAAGAAAACAAAGACAACGACAAATGTACCATTTATCACACATTATAATTCAATGGCCCCAATATAAAGAAGATTCTGTACAAGCACTGGCCTATCCTCAAAAAAGACAAAGATCTAGCCAGCATACTGCACCGACACACTTTATTCGAGCAAATACCCAGTATGTACCTGGCAGATACCTGGAATGCGCCGCTCCTCACCTCTGACAAGCCCCGTTGCGTTTGCCTTCCCAGCCTGGGTTCATGCCTGGCTGACGGGCGGCTGATCTGTTAAATGATAATGATTAGGATTTAATAGGCTGCAATGCTTCGCGTGTCTACCAGATGGCATAAATTCATGAATTGTAATGCAGTATATATATATATATACTGTGCAGTATTGCAGCCAGCGGGAATAAAATGCTTCAATCCCTGCCTGGAAAATACCTCAATGCACTCGGGCAGAAAACAGTCACAAACCTCAATACACCCGGGTATACCCGAATTCATGGGACTAGCCGAGCTCGAATAAAGTGTGTCGCCAGTGTATTACCTCATATTACCAAATGTAATATTCACAAAGGCACCAAATATTGGATAAAAATTGGCTCCGAGCTGTCCCCTAATGCGGAAAAAATTACACAATAGTTTTGGCCTTAAAGGCTATTTTATTTGTAATACATGTACAGCTTGTAAATATAGCACAAACAAAACATCATTTTCTGCATCAGTTACCTCAAAGACATATAATATCAAACAACATATTACCTGCAACAGCATGAACGTTATTTATCTTTTGGAATGTCCCTGCGGTCTGCAGTATGTGGGAATGACTACAAGGTCCATTTAACAACGCTTATACGAGCACATCTACAATATCACAAAGGGCTTGATCACACACAGTGTGTCAAATCACTTTCTCCAGGTACATAATAAAGACCCTGCAGGACTTAAATGTATGGCCATAGAGGCACTTACACCTAATTGGCGGGGAGGCAACATCAATAGCCTCCTGGGCAAAAAGGAGCCCTTCTGGATATATGAGCTCCAAACGCTCATGCCACTTGGTTTTAATATTGAGTTCGATCTCAAAGCCTTTCTTGTTAGTAAATAACATAACACTTTGATCTAATAATTACTGCCACTTCTATCTGGTCACCGCTGGTCATGTTTAAGTTGACCCTTGGTTGATCAGTTGATATTAAGATTATTCCTTTAGCCACCATCACGTAGGTTTATATATTTAATATCAGTATACCACTATTGGTTTGGATTATATTATAAGGGTTCACTAGTAAAATATCACTTTTTATAGTAGACACTATACATATATTATTTATATATTATTATTAGTATATGGGTTTATATTACAGTACACACAATTATATTAACCTTAGGATATATTTGCACTATATAATCCCACATTATTAGTGGGCAATAGAGGGGTTCACAGTTCCTTCACTTTTTTTAATATCATTCGGGGAAGGCTCTGCACTGGACACTGTATATTTGGACACATTATGTGTTCTGTCTGCTGTTCTGGACAGCAGTGGATGACTGTGGTTTATAGGTTCTTTATTCCATTTGCATACTGTTCATCTTACATTTGGGGCTTTTTTTGGTCTATTATTGTGTCCTTTCCTTGGTTATATATTGCTTGCCTGATGTTTATCATCATATGTATTTTGTATATCCCCCAATGGATAGACATTCAAGGGATAATGATGATTATCTGATAACATAAAAACAATCATATGCATTAACGTATATTATGTATTTATTTTACTTGGTTCACTTCCACCTATTGGCTGGTGGCCATCATGGATTTTAATTTATTCATCTATCATTAGATCTATGGAGTGTGTATTTTGTGTTTTTTTGTTCATATATGTTTTGTGTTTCATGTTTTTATGTTTGTATGCTGAGACACTATCCACATGGATGCTATTGCACATGTCTAGTTTAATATTACATCACTGTACCTTTAAATCGGGACTATTTCTATGTGGACATTCAGGGACTGAGGCACTACTTTTTTTACCCCTAAGATGTAAGCACAGTCTTCCGATTCGCGTAGGGTGGTCCCTGGTATTACTGTGCGTTTTTACAGCTCATCTATTTCCCGCAAGCCGTGTTGTGAAGCTCCTTCACTGGAGCACTTTTGAATTTGCCGCCATAGCTCCCCTCTTCATCGTGAGGAGCTGATATCATTGCGGTTATACTGTTCCTGGCGCCGGGCGCTTCTGCGCATGCCCACACCACGTAGAACAGAGGGAGGGCGTATAGACCGCCTGCTCTACTCGTGTGAAGCGTGGACAGCCGTGATATCCATCTATTCTCTGGATTCCAGACAGACACACGTGGCAGACGCCCAAGGGATGGATAGGAGCTGTACTTGAGCCGTATGAGAGTGGATACTCTCCAATTATCCACTGCCTGTTACCAGCTAGGCTCCGGTAAGCGGGCATTTCAGCTAGCTCCAGGATACCATAGGGACTTTTTTCATTGTGTGTTTTTAATTGTACTGAACTATCAGTTGTTGTATTAAATGCCTTTTTATATTTTCAGTCATCTGTTTGTCTCAGCATTTGTTAGTTTTAGTGTTTGTCAGTAGTGTTATAAGTTTTTTTGTTTTATGTCATTACTGTATTACACTATGGGGACTATGCAGAGAGCAGCGAATTTTAAAAATGGCGAATTTAGTAAAAAGTAGCTTTTTTGGAGAGTTTTATTCTCCATATGCAGAAAAGTGCGAATTCTGCTATGTTTAACATGGATGCGTGTGGCGAGTTTAAATTGGCGAGATGCGCGCTTCAGAAACGTGTAAAAACAAATTCGCGCCTTTTTTTTCCCATTGCAATGGCCGCGAGCGGCAGCTTCTTGCCAATTTTTTCTGGCGAGGCAAAAAGGAGACAATCGCGCCATTTTATTGGCGCGAACAGCCGCTAGATGCCGTTCGCGGCTCTCTGCATTAGGATATTTTTAAAACTGGCGAGATTGAGGTTCTCGCCGGCCGCGAGGCGAGTTTTACAAATAGAAAAGAAAAATTGGCGCGTTTTTCGGAACTCGCCATTTTCTGCTGTTTTCTGCGCGATTTTCTCCAAAAAATGGCGAATTTCGAAATAGCGCTGCTCTCTGCATAGGCTCCTATGTATGTTTTTTATTCTTTTTCATGATTTGACCGCTCACACGAGGAGACATCAACTTATCAACTTCCATCCAGCTGTTTATATCCTTTTCATCCTTTTCATTCAGTGTTACTTGGGGCCCTGCGCCATAGATATAACGTATCCTTTCTCATGGATATACTTATGCTATATATATTGAATATTCATAAGAGTGATACCACAACAGGCTATGTAACCCTTCACATTACTGCCTACACACTCTGGGTTAATAATATGTGAAGGAGGATTACATCAATTGATGTGACATGATTTCTCAAATGTACATCTCTTTGCAACATTATTAAGTTACATGTTTTAGGTGTGGTAATCACGTCAATAATTAGCTAATAAGGATATATACGATCTATGATAGGTATTACTAATATGGAGACCTGTCCTTAGATGATCTCCACAGACTCAGCATATACGAGGAATACTAAGGGAATACATACACCCTTGTAGGTTCATGTCTGAGTCTCTGATGTTGGGATATATATGAACAGCTAACTATCCATCACTGTGACACAACAAGATAGATGATACTTGGTGTTCTACCCTTCCTTCTCCATGTCCCTTCAGACTTTAGGGGACAGATATACGTTTTATGCTAAACATTGATCTTCAATTATCTCCACTCCTGCAGTATTTCCCTGTTATTTTTGTTATTTATTTATTTATTTATAAAATGTTTTACCAGGAAGTAATAAATTGAGAGTTACCTCTCGTTTTCAAGTATGTCCTGGGCATAGTTAATATGACAAATAATACAGGTTATGAACAGGGTATACATTATATACAATACATTGCATGCACAGTTAGAAAAGATGTATATTATAGGCTTATGTAACAGTTACAGACCAGATTAAAATGTGAGACAGCCTGGTGGAGGATGAAAGAGTCTCCGGTAGGTTGTTCCAGTTTTGGGGTGCACGGTAAGAGAAGGAGGAGCGGCCGGATACTTTGTTGAGCCTTTGGACCATGAACAGTCTTTTGGTGTCAGATCTCAGATGATAAGTGCTGCATATGGTAGGAGTGATGAGCTTGTTCAGATAGGTGGGTAGTTTGCCCAGAAAGTATTTGAAGGCAAGACAGGAAAGGTGAACTTTGCGCCTAGACTCGAGTGATGACCAATCTAGTTGTTTGAGCATTTCGCAGTGATGTGTGTTGTAGTTGCATTGGAGAACGAAACGACAAATTGAATTGTAGAGGGTGTCAAGTTTGCCAAGGAGGGTTTGGGGTGCCGAGCCATATACTATGTCTCCGTAGTCGATAATTGGCATTAGCATCTGCTGTGCAATACGCTTTCTGACCAGCAGGCTTAGGGTGGATTTGTTCATGTAAAGTACACCTAGTTTGGCATAGGTTTTGGATGTCAGGGTATCAATGTGCATTTCAAATGTTAAGTGGGAGTTAAACCAAGACATGCTGTCTTTTCTTGCATATATGTTAAATAAAAGATTTTATTTATATTAGTGAGTGGCTATATAGGGTTTACTCCCTAGGATTGAATATTTCCTAGCCCTTTCATGTTTATAGTGAGTGCACATAGGTTTCTTTTGGTTGCTTTGGTAACCCGCCCCTCTTCTTTGTAACAATTTTACTCCCGTATGCACCCTATTTATGTACACTGTTATTATACATTAGAAGAGCAGCAGCATTTCGATTTCCCTGTATAGTTGCTGTTTGTCAACTTTTTGGTTCCTGAGCAGCAGTCTGGCTATTCTCCTGCTCTGTCTTTCCCTGGCTACCATTACCTTGCATCTAGCTCTGCAGACTTTACAGGTACCTTTTGTTCTGCTTTGTATTCCCCTTGCATTTCTTGCCCCCTGCTCTATGTCTTTTCAGATTTTTTTGTCCCAGTGTCAATTTCATTTTTTGGCAGGCCTATGATTGTTCCTGACCCCCACTCAAAAGTAGCATTTATTATATCCTATTTGGAGTGGATGCGGCTGCATGGTCTATCACGCTAGTGAATTTAGACAGCCCACTACTATACAATCTACAGTAGATCAGTTTAAAGCAGAGTTCCAGCGAATATTTGAGAGACGAGTGTAACAGGGGACTTATCGTTGAATCGCTGGGCTAACCACGCAGTTAAAGAGAGCTGGACTATAAGTGTATATAACAAGAGACAGGGGGTGCCCAATGCTGCATCCAATTGACAAAACATATAAAGTAAAATACTTCAATAATAATAATTGGTTATTTAGTTAACCCTTTGGCCAAAGGCGTCATAAGCCTGCATACCAACGTCAAGGTATAACCAAAATAATGCAGGTCCTACACTACACTGTGAAACCTTTCCTTTTACCTCTGTGAGAGGGGAAAAAACCATAATGGGTCTTGTTCCTGCAGCAAGTGAAATTACCTTCCAAGTTAAAAGGGTGAAGGAGGAGGAGTGAGCTCTGGGGGGAGGTGCCACAGCCTCCAAAGAGACATAGGTTAACACAGATACCCAGCAAGCTCAAACTCCCCCACCCACCACAAAGTGAATATATATTTATGTCAACCAGAGAGTTGCCACGCTCAGTAGCTCTCTGGTTGACATAAATATATATTCACTTTGTGGTGGGTATAAGTGTATATATACTCCAAAGTGGAGCAGATTTTTGTTTGCTGATTTTCACGTTTCCTGTCTTTAAAGTGACGGGCGCAATAAAGCCTTATTTTAATTTCACCTTAAAACAGTCTCCATTGCATACCTCTGCACGTGTCCTCTTACATATGGTGTCAGAAGTGGGATGAGAGTTGGCCCTTGAAGTTAAAAGGGGCCCCGGAGATTGCCTGTGAATTTTTTTTGTGCTTTTTTCCGGCATACAGTCTTACAAACAGCCTGAGCAACAAAAACAAAGATTCACCTGCAGCAGAGATCATAATTAAAGGGCTACACTGCACTGAACAAAGCCACAGTTGGACTCTTTTCCCCAATCCCAAGAGGAGAGAAAGAGACTGTGCTGAAGCAGGTAAACCTTACTTTCCTTTCACAATAATGTGTAATACTGTCATTGGTAAAGAGGCTTAGCCCTCCAGCTGTAGTTAGGATTCAAGAAGTGAGGTAGCGCTCCAATGATAGGAGAAAGGCTTTGTTTATTATTTTCTTTTAAAAAAAAAAAAACTGAAGCAAGAGCTGGAGAGACAGAGAGTCTGTTCCATCCCCTTGAGTCAATACACCAAGGAGAAAACAGACGCAGCGGCAACCTTGGCGACAAAAATTACAGAGCTCCAGAATATGAAGGAGACACTGATACAAACTCAGAGAAAGCAACGTGCGCAGATAAATTCCCTGAGAAGAGACTTGCAAGATGCACTCAAAAAACAGGAATCTCTCACGGATGAGATTACAGTACTACAAGGACATATTGACCCTGACCAAGCATCAGTATCCCACAGCCACGAAAACCCAAAGAAAAAAGGGTACAGTGAGAGCTGGGAACACCGCTCACCTAAAAAACAAGGTTGTAAAGTCTAAACCACCTAAGCAAGCACTAGCTAAACCTTCAGTGGCCCAACAGGCAACACAAAAAGGTATACGTGCCGAATAAAAACCAGAAAAATCCTTAGCTGGTGAAGCTGAGAAGATAGGACGTTCTTTGGAAAGGGAGGTGGAAGAGCAACTCAATCCCAAAGAAGCTGAACTGGCGACTCCGTTGAGTGGAAGTGCAGAAAGACAGCTTCAAGGGTGGAAAACTCAAAGGGCTAGTCCTAACTCCTCTACAACTGTCACCATACAGTTGATCTACAAAAAGAAGAGCGCCCGATGCAAGGGAAATCTCATGACCGCGCACTCAGAAAGAAGACGATACTTGGGAAAAGTCCTCCTCGAGCGACTGAGGAGTGCTGAGCTCAAGCACCTTCAGGAGGAGACACAAATAAACTGGAGAAAGGGCTCCAATCCCAGTGGGACTGAGGGTTCTCTTCCTCCATCCACTCTCATTTAAGTCACAGAAAGATCTCGAATGAGAGTGGAAGGATGGGCTTTGGCCGTGGCAAGCCCGAGCTTCCCACAAACAGGGGAGGTATGTAACAGGTGACTTATCCCTGTTCACAAATGTGCCTCTAATCCAGCAGTGTGGTGGTTAACTGCTGGTAAACAATTAACCAACACCACCTGGCTGATTACAGGTGTCAGAAAAAGCTTGCCTCTGAGACAGGAAGGAGATTCTTTCTGAGCTCACACTGAGTTGAGCTGACCCAGGAAGCAGAAATACCAGGAATTTCCTTAGTCCCACACATGGGGCTGACCAAGGAAACACTGCACACACACAGAGGTCTTGAGCCTGCCAAAAGAGGCTGCACGCTGCCAGCAAGACACAGGGGACAATACTTCTAAACCTGGATCCTGACATTGCCTTATCGCACAAGGGTGTGGACACCTGGAGAACTGAGGAGCCTTCCCCTACAACTACAGAGACAGATAAGACTTTTCTTATAAGACTGTTATCTATGTCTATATAAATATATAAATGTCTCTATGATTTGGGCTGGTGAATCGCTGGGCTAACCACGTAGTTAAAGAGAGCTGGACTTTAAGGGTATATATTCTCCAAAGTGGAGCAGATTTTTGTTTGCTGATTTTCACGTTTGCTGTGTTTAAATCGACGGGCGCAATAAAGCCTTATTTTAATTTCACCTTAAAACAGTCGCCATTGCATACCTCTGCACATGTCGTCTTACAACGCGCTATCGCACAATCAGCAGATAACAAGCTTCGGCAAGTCAACAAAGACATTTTGGCATACAGTATCTTACCCAGTTCAACTGAATAGTGCTAGAATCTGCTTGGCTTAAGGTAATAGGCTTTCCCTGTTTTATAGGTGTTCTAGAGATCAGATTAAAGATATTTTGGCTCAGGTTGTTCTGAAACCCGCTAAATACTCAGAGGTAGTGGACATGGTTCTTCAATTGGACCACTGATTAACAGAACATAAGGGAGAAAGATGGAGGAATGATACCAAAACTATTTATGAATGCCTAGATACAGTGCGACATGAAAACAATGTTGGACAATTAATGGAACCCGAACCCTTGCAGATAGGGGGAACCACTCTCTAAGGATGAAAGGAAAAGAAGGCGAAATCAAGACTTGTGTTTATATTGTTGAAAACAAGCACATATTGTGTGTGAATGTCCCTGGGAACCTATGGCTACGCTTATAGTTCCGGCTTACTATGACCGCATGCGAAGGCGGCAATGCATTTGTTTTGCCGCGATGTCGCTGTCGCCGGCACTATAAGCGCAGCCTAAGAACTTACACCAGAGCGCCAACTCAGCGGTAGAGGGAGTTAATCTGCTGAGCATCAAGAAACCGCCGACTCCATCACCACACAATCCAAACAACAGCAGCATGAAATAATTTAGCTGGCGTTATTCAGCAATCTGAACCCGCACATTGGCAGAGTCTGTTGGGTTGTGTTAGTTCTTCCCAATCTTTGGGGCTCTTACCACCACCACTTTGTGGTATACGGAACCAAAGGGGCAGCATCACTGCTCCCAGAGCCACATCTAGAAGAGGACGGAGATAAAAGCTTATTTTTTTATGTGCTAGCAATGCTTGCATATCATGGTTTGTGTTCCTTACTTGTACATATCTTTAAAGAGTTAATTAAAAATTGCTCCCATATTACAGTACTGTAAAACTATTGTTATTAAATCGCTTTGTGTTTGCCTTTTCTTTTACTTATTTTTGTTATAATGACACATATAAATGTGTATTTTGGCAGGTGATTTCTAACTTGCCTTACACCCTGCACCCCCTCTGTCTCCCACCTTAAGCAAATGTCACTTCAGATTTTTCAAAGGAGTATATTTGGCAACTCCTGCAGTCACATCCTGCATCACCTACAAAGGATAGATACTGTAGATACAACAAAATTATAACCATGCTCAAGTTAAGCTCCTGATTGGACTAATACCACAAAAATATATCTGGTCTGCTCAGTCCATATGAACTTGGGTGCTTAAGTCCTTCTTCCCCCTAGAACAAGTGATCCTTGAGTAAACAAAAGAGAAAAAAACAGACAAGCACAACCTGTATCAGTCTAAAAATAATTTAAAACAAATTAAAAGCAAATAAAGCTCACTTACATGTGAGATAATAGAAATGAACACTGCAGGGCGCGGGTGCAAAGATATCAGTAGGAAGAGTCCTCAGCTGTTTATGGCTGGTTCTATAATGCGAGCTCGTGCTACACCGTGCGCGCGCACGGCAGTTATAGATGGCTGAGGTTAGTCAGCCCTTCTATACAAGGGCCGCGCGCGCACGGCAGGGAGCGGGGAGCCGACAGACAGCGGGGAAGAACAGAAAATAAAGATTTTGCACCGCTACCACCGATTAAGTGTGTGTGTGTGTGTGTGTGTGTGTGTGTGTGTGTGTGTGTGTGTTTGTATGGGTATGTGTGTGTGTACTGTATGTATCAATGAGTGCACAAATATTTTTTATTTTTTAATTCAACTTTTATTTTTCTTTAAAAAATCTTATTTACGCCATTATTTCACTCACACAATCTATATACACACATATACTCACACACACACACATACATTCACACACAGTACCTGTCGCTCCAGGTAGCACTGAGACTCTATACACACGAAAAGCATGCGGCACATGCAAGGCCACAAACAGTATAGAACGGGCCCTAAGGCCCGTTCGATAGTGCCGTGCATGCGCTACGCCGTTTCGCGCGCGCGGAATTTTAGTTGGCTGACGGTAGTCAGCCTTTCTATAATGGCACCGCGCGCGCTCACGGCAAGAAGAGTAGAACCGGCCAACAGGGGGAAAGAAGAAAAAAAGAAAGAAATGTTTATGAAAAATATGAGTGTATATGAGTGTATATGTGTGTGTATGTATGTATGTGTATGTGTGTGTATGTGTGTGTATGTGTGTGTTTGTATGTCTGTACAACGTATTAAAAAAATGATTGCAGGTTTTATTTATTTATGTATTTTAAAACACAAACACACATATATACACATATATACACATATATACACATATATACACATACATACACACACATATACATACACAGTATATACACAAAACGTGTGCGGCACGTGCACGCACCTTCGCACAGGCACGCGTGCGCGCACGGCCGCACACACTATATAACAGCCTTAAGGAGGAAGAGCTCACCAGCTCTCCCAATGTTAGAGCGTTGTATTCAGTTCCGCAGTCAGGGTAATCTCACGAGCCTAATCCAACTTCAGTGCTTACACGTGTGCTACTCACAGTCTCGTTTGTAGCACACTTTCGCATTTGGCGTCCGCCATGGTAGATGATGTGAGAACTAACATCACTGCGCTCTGTTGGGCACTGCCTCTCTTAATCCTACACGTTTCACTCGTATGGGCTTCGACAGGGGTTACTGTAGCCCTCTGTGTGTGTGTGTGTGTGGGTCTGTCTGTCTGTATATATTTATATATATATATAAATATATATATATATATATATATATATATATATAGTCATGTGAAAAAAAAAGTACACCTCTTTGAATTCCATGGTTTTACATATCAGGACATAATAACAATCATCTGTTCCTTAGCAGGAATTTTATTCTCAATCAATCCGAAATTACATCAATATGTGATACAATGTGCTCAGTTTGTTATTAGTGAAATGTAATGCATTCCACACCTCTCCAGATCCAGCATAAGGATTACAAAATACCTTTTTTTTTTACTACAGTCGTCTACTTTAACTCACTTGGAAAAGGAGCACTGACCTGACCTGACCTGGCCTCTTCCAGTGGAAACTATGCAGACCAAGGGGTCTAGTTATCAAGCTCAGAATATCTGCGCCATGCACAGTCAAAGATCTCCTATTCTGCCCAGTAGTGCCTGCTTCTAATGAACTACAGTACACAATCAAGTTTCTTAAATCTGACTCACCTGTTAGACTTGTAGGATTACGTCATTGCAGATTATTTTTGACAGACCGAGAATGGAGAAATAATGATAAAATCTTGGTACAGATGTAGCAAGACTTGGTGCCGAGATTTTGACAGGTCCCGTGCGGCTGCACTGTGGCTACAGATCTTGCGGCCCCGAGAACAGTAAGCTGCCCAGGAGGATTACCTCTGCGGGGTTCCATGCTTCGGAATGGAAGCCCGCCGTGCTAATCCTTTTGTTTCATCTGCTGGGAGAGAATACGGGTACTTACCTTTTAGATGAGCTGCGCTGCCATCCATTTCTCAGTCTGCAGCCTGTCCTCGCAGCGCTGAAAGTAAGATGCAGGGCTGTATTTCCTTCCCACTTCCCCTTATATGGGTCTCTATGCCATGAAGGGGAGGCTACTGTATATGGCCATATTTGGCCATCTTTATTATCAAGGAACTGGACAGGACATGTAACATGTACCGTTGTCACAGGCATATGTGGATCTATGCCTTAATGGCGCAAACAAATGGAACAAATTATCTGTGTAATTGGCCATTATCAAATTACGTTTGACTTATTTGTATATTGTGAAATAGGTTGATTTTCATGAATTATTGCATATAAGATATTGTTGTTAATCTGTTTGGCAAAGAATGGTAACATGGTATCTTTATAAGCAAACAAAAAAGTACAAGTTTCCTCTCGAAAAGTCAGTCAAGAGAAATTAGATAACGATCATAAAAATACTTGAATGCATTTGTTTACCATGGAAACATTAAAAGTCTAAATAAATATTTACGTATTCTGTACTTTTATGGGATTTAAAAAATAAATAAGGTGCCAATTGGCTTCATTTCACGGCATAAACTTGTTCCTGCCATCAGTACACTTTGGTCCTAGAAGGGACTGAACTGAGGATATGTTACATAGTTACTGTAACGAGTGCTCACCACAAACTGGACGGGACCGCAAGGCTGAGGTTGGGATGTTGGTATACACCAACCTACAACCTTGTCTGGAGTGCAGAGCAATAGTCGTGTAGCCGGGTCAGGGTAGGAGAGGTCAGAATGGTTGTGATATTCGCCATGGTCTAGGATTGGAGAAGTCGGATGGTCGTTGTGCGTAGACGGGGTCCAGGAGTAGAGAAGGTGGCAGTCCAAAAGCAAGCCGAGGTCAAGGGTCAGAGAAGGCAGCGGTCCAGGTACAAGCTGAGGTTTGAAGGTACAAGAGATCAAGGCAGAATGCAAAGAGCAACAGCAGGGCAGCAGGATGCTAGTGCCTCAAGCACTAGTACATAAACACAAGTTTATGCTCAGCCAGTTTGCCTCAGGGCTGGCTGAGCATATATGGAACAGATAACCAATGGGAGGGTTACTCCAGGCTGTGAGTCATGAATAATTAGACATATTCTGTCCACTGGCAAGCAGGGACGGAGTGCACCGCAGGTGTGGAGTAATTGTTGATAGCATTAACCCCTTGAGTTTTTCTGGTCATGCGACGCCGGCGTGTTGTGGAGACAGGAGCATCCTCCGTTGTGTCATGGGACGCGGCGCGGGGGCGGAGCCCATTTCCGGTTCTGACAGGGGTACTGCAGCGCAGTGCACACGCGAGGGGCATCACCCAACGCGTCACGGATATATATGTGTGTGTGTTTGTATATATATATATATATCTATATATAGAGAGAGAGAGATATATGTGTGTAGCCGGGACCCTCTTTCCACCCTTTTTGGTTGTTATGGGTGGGTATGCTGCAGTTAAGGAACATTCCGATAACGGAGGTTCCGCATAAGGGAGCCGCCATGTTGTGGTTGGCGTCAGCGCAGACTTAGCCTAGCAGAGGTTGCGCATGCGCAGAGCAAGGGTGAGGAAAAGCCCGCGAAGGAGGTAGAGCACAACGGGTCCCAGCAGCCCCCACGGGTCCCGTGATGTGCCTGGACCAATGAGGTGCGAGGCCAGGAGGAATATGAAGTGGTTGCGCGCACGTTAGGTCAGAGTTGGTTGGAGAGGAGAGGGAGCTTCGGTGTGGGGAGGCAGACCGCCCTCTACATAGGCCGCATGCCCCAGGCCCAGTTAGGCCCTGAGTCCCCGTAGAGACAAGCGGAGCTAGGGACTGGCCATAGTTAGGTTCCGGTCCCCGTTATTGCCACACTATCACCACCGGGACAGTTCTAAGTCCCCGCTCAGACCCCGCTATTGAGCCGCAGCGTGTCTGGGTGGGATCGCCCTAGACACCTACGGGTGACGTCATCTACACCTCGCTGATCCTTTGTGAAGATTGTAGCCGCACGGGTACTGGAGTGCCCGGCAGGTAATTCTAAAGTGCACCAACGGTACCATCCTTCATTCAGGACACAGTGGCTGCGCAGTCACACTCATACACATCCATTGACTCACTTGAGGGTGGGAGAACTATTTCCAAAGGGAACTGGACACGGGGTGAGACGTGAGTATAGTGTCTCCTCTAGGGAGGGACACCTGTTGGTATAACATATGGTTACTGCAAGTAAAGTGAATTGGTTAAAGGATATTGCTGTGTGTGTGTTATGTACATAAGTCCTGCGAAGACCCACTTCCCCTCGGGCGGAAGCTGTCGCAGGTGGAGGCGCTGCACCAAGTTATAGGTATTGTGTGTACCCCAGGCTCTCCGTGGCAGAGGCTCAGACCCTGTGAGCCTACAGGTAAATACAGCATATGGTAGTGGCCTCTCTTCGCTAGGAAGCAGGGCTACATGTGTATATATATATATATATATATATATACACTGGCGACACACTTTATTCGAGCTCGGCTAGTCCCACGAATTCGGGTATACCCGGGTGTATTGAGGTTTGTGACTGTTTTCTGCCCGAGTGCATTGAGGTATTTTCCAGGCAGGGATTGAAGCATTTTATTCCCGCTGGCTGAAATACTGCACAGTATATATATATACTGCATTACAATTCATGAATTTATGCCATCTGGTAGACACGCGAAGCATTGCAGCCTATTAAATCCTAATCATTATCATTTAACAGATCAGCCGCCCGTCAGCCAGGCATGAACCCAGGCTGGGAAGGCAAACGCAACGGGGCTTGTCAGAGGTGAGGAGCGGCGCATTCCAGGTATCTGCCAGGTACATACTGGGTATTTGCTCGAATAAAGTGTGTCGGTGCAGTATGTATATATGTATATATATATGTATGTATATATATATATATATATATATATATATATATATATATATATATATATATATATATGTATATATACAGTGTTCGACAAACCTATACATTTGCACGCCCCAGGCGAGTGGATTTAACATCGTGGCGAGCTCCTATTGGCCCAAGCAGCACACGTGTGGTACTAGGTGGCGAGTAGATTTTTTTGTTCGGCGAGTAGATTTTTTGGTGGTTTGTCGACCACTGTATATATATATATATATATATATATATATATATATATATATATATATATATATATATATATATATATTTGTAACATTTACATTTCTATACATGTGTATGTATGTGTAGGGAAAAAAGTGCCCTAAGCTATGATGTAATGTCTATAGCCAGCTTGTCCTACGTGGGGACAAAAATAGCCATGTTTAGAGCTGCAACCCTGTTATTTTTATGCCTTTGAAATAAAACATTTGCATGCCCATTTTATTACTAATATAGCATTTTCACAGATTTTATTGATGTAGCTTTGCATAGCTTTTTAACATTTATTGAAAAGGGCAAAGGAATTTTTGCTCATACTGTAAATTCAAATTTCATGTTCAAAAAAGTTTTTGCTTTAGACTGGTTTAATGGCCAAAGAAATTTGCCTTGATTGGATATACAGTAATATTGCACTGAAAATGCTTAAACCAAATCATTAAGATATTTTATTCTAATTTACCTGGCTATTAATTCATAAGTACGTTTTATTAAGTGTTAGCTACACTTGAATAAGTGTCACCACTTTAATATTGTGAAGTATTTGGATATAAATTGAGGGCTTTATGTTTATTTTACTTAGAGCTTGAACGTGAGTATTTAGTTGTGCTGTATGCACTGAGCAGCTGTAACTTTCCATACAAGCAACAAAAGTCCTTTCTATGAACTGAGATTTTGACAAGAATTTGTCAAATAATAATTATTGTATAAAGCTGCCACAATTGTGCAAAATATTATCTTTAGCATAGGAGAATACATTTTAAATATCCTGCTGGTTTGGTAAAAAAAAAGTTTGGTGGCAATTATAATAAATAACAATATCTCGTTTCAACCTGAACTTATTTAAGTAGACCAAGATGGTAGATTTCTATTCCTGGTTGGTGTGCTAGGAGGTACTCAAATCATGTTGATCAATATTTATGTTCACAATGACTCCAGATCACCCTTTGTTGATCGAGTATTTTCTCTGGAGATATTAAAATGCTTACTCATTGTTCGGTAGACATTAATACTTTTCTTAACCCAAAATATGATAGATCTACCAATCCATGGTAATTTGCCTAATTCCTAGATATTTGGAGATGACTTTACCCTCTAGGTGTCAAACATAAGGTCCGGCCTGCATAACAGGACCGCAGGTGTAGCATAGGGCGACAGCTTCTTTATCTGTTTTTGCCTGGAGGTGAGGGGAGTGCCGGTTTGGGTGAGGGGCCTGCGCTGAATCTTCGCCATCCCACGCTGTTACCGACTGCGTAACACCGCATGTCATACTGATTTTATTACCCTCTCACCCACTTTGCTCTTCACTCTGCTCCGCTGGCATAATTAGCGTGGCCGGTGGGATCTCCTCTGTGGGACACACAGCCTGCTGTTGAGGGTATGTCAGTAAGAGAGGAAGGGGGGGGGGCAGGTAAGATAGAGTGGGGAGGGAGGGGAAGAGAGGATGTGAGGGAGGGAGCAAGAGAGTGAGGAGAGGAAGCAGTGAATAGAAGCGAAAGGGGAGGAAGGAATAGGAGCAACAGGGGAGGGGGTAATATGAGAGAGTGGGGTGGGCAGAGAAAGAGAGAGGGGAGGTAATAGAGAAAGGGGAGGGGGAGAGTACGAGAGAATGGGGGTGAGAGTGACAGAGAAAGGGGGAGAGAGCTAGAGAGAAAGGGAGGGAAGAGTAAAAAGCCTGTCACGGTAGACCAGGTCTTTTAACACATTTATATTTAAGGAATCAATCACAAGGCAAAACAATGCAGTGAAATTGTTACAACCAGGGAGTCACGCCACGCTCGGCGTGCTCCCCACTCACTGGCATCACCGCAAGGTTCCCCCGCGCCGCACTCTCTGCCTCCCTCCAAGCTGCCCGATCGCCACCGCACTAAGGCGCATGCCGGCATCATCCATATAGTGCCGGCTCTGGGCGCGCACCCGGCCACTCGCGCAGGGGCGCGGCCACACACGGATGCACGTTCCAGCCTCTTAAAGGCACAACTACCCGGACGGAACTGTGCAATCAGATGCAGGCACTTTACTCTGTCCTCCCTAGCTCCACCCCAGGGTGCTCATCTGGACCTATCCCTGTCACAGCCTGGCCAATCCACACACCCCCACCTTGCTACCCTGCCATTGAACTCCCTCACCTATATATGCCCTGCGGTTTCACTGACTCATCGGCTGAGCATAGAACTAGTTGTTCTCATCACTCTCTGCCTCTCTAGTCCTGTCTTGTCTTGTCTTGCAGTCCTCCTTGTGTACCGAACCGGCTTCCTCTACGACTCTCTGCACCTCTGGCATCCCGAACTTGGCATACGGCAATACGACTCTCCGCACTTCTGGCATCCCGAACTCGGCATATGGTAAAACGATTACGTCTCTCTAACCCCAGACTTGGCTAACAGTACCCACTACTATCCGTACCTCTCCTGCCCAGGCCCGGACAGCCAGACCATTCTACTCTCAAGACGTGCCCTCGTGGCTGTGGGTTGCGTTATATCCTTTCCCACCTCAGCACCGTGGTCCCGCCTCGTTTGTGGTTAGCACTTCCTGACAGAAATAAATTGAGGTTTATTTGGATAAGACCTCGGAAACACACAGAAATACAAAATACAGAGAATATACACACTTACTGGGTGGGGTCTGGGGGTTGAGATCTAGCCCTTTCCTAGTTGCAGGGCTCCTGCTTCAGCAAAAGGCATTACCCTGTCTACTACGGTTGGTTCCAGGCTGATGGCTAGGCCACTCCATGCTTCTCTGTTTGAATAACTCTTTCACAGAAGCACATTTGAGAAGCCCGCCAGCAGCTGCTTGTTCCTCCAAATCTCCAACAGAAAAGAGAGTTATCTGCTACACTGCACTCCCTTATATAGGGCTTGATGCCTATCTAATACACTGAGGGGGCTGGCAGCCAATTAGAGCATGGATTGTGGTTGTGTGTTCAATGATAGGAGAGGAAAATTTAAAAATTGCCAATTGGAAATCGTGCATATGAGTTTGACATCCAGCAACCGTTTTCCTGGCCAGCCCCATACTCCCTGGGTTCCTGGCTCCCCTGGCTCTACGTGAAACAAATGCTTTTTTACTCCAGATGTCCTGTTCACAGTCCTTCCCCCTCACCATGTGCAACAAACCTGCATTTCTTTTGCTATGCTAATCTACCTCTGGCTGCCTTTTGTCATCAAACTGTTTTTTCCTCACAGGAGAAACACACAAGGCACTATAGTTTTAAAACACAGCAACACTGAAACTTGATCCCTAGAGCTAGCACTCTACAATTTGGACCTAAAACGTGGGGTCTTTGAACTGGGCTCTAAAACCTGTTCTAGGACACCAGCCTCTACACCTAATACAGTAACATTTGATCCATAGAGCTGACACTCTAAAACTGGGATCTGCGAGTGAGGGTTCTAAAACCTGCTTTAGCATACAAGCCTCCTAGACCCTGTTCTAATACCTTGCTGGCAGGCACTACAGGTTAACCCTGTTTGCCCTAAAATATCGACCTTTTTCATCATGTTCCAGAAGTCTCTGCCCTGCAGCTATTTCTCATAAGGGGCCACCAATACAAGGTAACCCACTTAGAAGCTTGCACAGACAGCTACGGGACCATGAGTCAAAGGGAATACAACATAGAATGCATTAAACTGACCCACTGGTCTTACATAGTTAACCCCACAAACACAGCTGCTAGCTTATAACCTTATGGGGGACAGTATAAGGGGAACAGAATTAAAGGGCAACACGGTAAGGTACAATATTAGACCAAAGAGCTGGCACTCTCAGCCCTTGCCTTACGGTTTAGGGGCAGCCGGGCTCCACCTTTATTAATGAAGGCCGGCTGCCCCCTACCATCACAAAGAGTGAAATAGAATGGGGGGAAGAGTGAGAGAAAGAGGGGGACGTGTAAAGGAGAAGCAGGTGAGAAGAACATGTAGGGGAGAAGCTGATGAGGGGAACATGTGGCGAGAAGCTGGAGAGGAGTGGAGCATTCGGGGGAGAAGCTGAAGAGAAGAGCATGTGGAGAGATAAGATTGTATTATTTGCGTATTTTTAAAATGTATGGCACATACAGTTTTGCCCCGAATGGAGGAATTAAATCTAATCAGGCTCCTCATATGATGGGAGTTTGACACTCCTGCTCTAGATACTTCTTCTTCTCCTTTCTTCATACTGTAACTCGTACTGTCGTACAGACATGTTGTTGATGGATACCTTTATAGTTTCTCAAATACCAAAAGCTAATGTTCATTCCATTTCTTGGCCAGACCATGCCATGATCAATATTGTGATTAACAGACTGGCTCCACACATATCTATTCAACAGTGGAGAGTGAATAAATCAATTTTGTGTGTGTAGGAGGTCTTGTCTGAAGTGGAAAGTGATTTAAAATTTGTATTTGACATGAATGCCACACAGGACATCTCATACCTGATTTTGTTGGATACTCATAAGGCTTTTATTAGGCACATTTGTTTAGATTGCCTCCTTTTGAAAAATAAAAGACTAACAAAGATAGGGGAACTGACCTCCACCCTGTCTAAATTAGAAGTAGATGGGGCACAAGGATTTCCAAAATAAAGAGATTTATTAAAGCATACACAACGTTTCGACACTAAGGTCTTTGTCAAGTGCAAAAAGTGGCCACTTCAACTACAACAACTCTGCAACTGTGTGAATGAAATGCTCTGATAATTTGTACTCTTCCTATCCTCCAATACCTAGGAAGTCTCACCTTCTGCATCTCACTATGCCCTCCCTATTGCCTTTTCTGTTTACTATTTCCTCATTCCTTTATAAATGTTCTGTTCTCTCCAGCTTCCCCACTCCCCTCCTATCCACATTTCTTCATCACTCCTCCCCTCCACCTATGCCTGTGCCCATACACTGCACCATTATTTATACACCTTTCTCCCAACAACTTCTTTACCCCTCAAAAAAAGCCCCCCCCCCCCCAATCCTCTATTCACACCCTCTATCTATCTACTCCTTCCTGCTGCTGGGGATATCTCTCCTAATCCTGGATCCAGCCGTATACACACCTTCTCTCACCCACGCTTCCCTGCCACCTCTTCCCCTGCTAATTGTGTTAATACTGACTAACCTTTAAAACGCGCCTCACAAATCAAGCATCCCAACAGCCTACACACATGGCTACTGTCTCACACCCAGTCACTCCTACCAACCATTGTGGCCAAGCACTGCAATCCACTGCACTTATTCCCTCACCTGCTGTCTCTGTAAGTCTACCAACATACCACTTAGATTGTAAACTCTTCGGGCAGGGATTTCCTTTCCTATTGTCTGATTCTGCTGCGCTTATTGTATTATTATAATTCCCTGTACTGTATTCTTTGTGAAGCGCTGAGTACACTTTTGGCGCTATATAAATAAAGATATACATACATACATAGGAGGGACAAAGCGAGAGAGGAGATGTTGAAAGGGAGCGGCCATAACAGTTGAGTCAGTTCCTGGCTGATCCTGATGGAGTTTGGGGGATGCTTTTGAGGGAGCACTGCGCAGCTGGACAAGCGCGTACAGTGGGGCCCAGCAGAGCAGGACAAGACTGCATGGTGCAAGGGAGAGAGAAAAATAACCATGAGACGGATGAGAGGGACTGAGCGGCAGGTCATGAGTGACTGAGATGCACAGCAGAGGATACCTCCCGCCGACTGCATTCAAATTTGGTATAGAAGCAACTTTGAGAAGCACAGGCCTGCAACACACCTGCACCTTCTAATGAGCTCCAACGGTGTGCCGGCACCCCTAACATACTGTATAAGCCAGTACCCCCAGGTCTGGAAACAGTGTTTTGAATAACCTGGTGGGAAACTCTGTCTGGGTTTCTGGTAGAATACTTTTAGAGATGTTTCTGAACCTAAGGATGTTCCATCTGGAACGTTTCTCTAGGTTTTCGTGGGCCTCAGCTAGGGTGTTAAATTGTTAGCATAAAATGCCTACCTCTGGTTTCAGATAATTTTGAGCATTTATGATGCCATCTACCTTCCCCTCCAGACAGTCTGTGCGTTTAGCCAGTCCCGTTAGATCTTGCTTCAACTTCGTTAAAGCTTTCTGCATCTGTGTCTAGTTGAATTAATGCATTTCAGCAGTTCTTTAATATCTCGTTTAGTGGAGGGCAGGGACCTGTTCTCCAGGTCAGCTTCAGAGTCTGACTCCGATGGGGGTCTTGTGGTGGCGCCATCTACAGAGTTGCTACCTCCTGTAATTAAGCCTTTTTTTTTTGCATCAGCTTCATATCCCAGGACATGTCGGGGGTCTGCTGAAACTTTTTCTGCCCAGTTTATGAACTTTTCAGCACCCATGTACCTGCCCGGGATCGTCGGAACCTCCTGAACAGGTGGCCATCTTGGGCTCGCGCCTCACGCTACTTGTTGTATTATGATTTTTTATTTTTAAACTTATATTTTTATTAAGATTTTCATGCATAAATGGGAAAGGGAGGGGTACAGAAAAAAAAGTGGAGGCAGGGGGGGGGAGGGGGAACAACCATTTAGTATCAGAATTCTTACAATCAACAACAGTCACATTACATAGCATACACCATTTTAGACATATCCTACACTCATCACTCCCTGATTCTCTATCCTATTGGGACTTTACCCCTATCCAACATCCTAGGGATCCCAGACTCTATCAAACATCCTTGTGGTGTGATTCAAAAATGAGGTGAGTCTCTCCATTTAATTGTACATCATTAGCCCTTCTACTAACCTCTCTTCTGTAGGGCGGCAATGTCTTTTTCCACGCTGCTGCTACCGCACACCTACCCGCCATTAGTATATGCAAAATTAATTTAGCTGTGTAATGATTCACATCTTCCATTGGTTTAGCCAAAATAATTACAATTGTGTCCAGCGGAACATTGATTCCCGACACATCTTCTATTCATTTCAAAACTGTCCTCCAGTATAAAAAAAAACAATAAACTGCGCAACAAATGTGTAAAATTGTGATGTTAAAATTAATAGTGAGTGTATATAACAACCTGATAGATTGATATAATAAAAAGTGCACTAATAAGGTTTTAAGGGAACACAAACTTGTATTCCTAAAAGTTTTAAAGCAATAAAATACAGTATAAAATATACAGCGTCTGCCACTCCATATTTCCATGTCCTATTTCAGTGTCAGTCCTGGTTTGCTTTAGGTGTCAGACCTTTCATTTTGGATAGGATTAAACCGCATATTTATGACCTACTTAAGAAACAAAAAGCCAGCCATGCTGATTGGCCTTGATGGAGGGGGATTCCAAAGAGATCATTCTGGCACACATCTCACTTCCGCAAATATAATCAACTGCTGGTGCTCCAGTATGCAAATATAATCAACAATGAAGGTAGACAGATCTCGCTCCGCGCAGCACAGTGGAGTGCACCGCGTGTTGCGCATGCGTGGACCTGAGTCGCGTCTGTTGCGTCACGGAGGGACATGATTTCGCGCCAATTTCCAGCTGCAGCATATCCTGGAGGGTAAGTCACGGTGTATAAATATGTGTTGTTTTTCATACTTGGCAGCCCTCACTTTGAAAAAGAGTGCGTAGCACTCGAAACATTGGTTTCTTAGCTGTGCCTGGGTCATCTTTTTATCCTTGATGGAGGGGGAACCAGCAGTCTGCAAGGTCCTCTAGCACATTAATTGGCACCCAAAGCTCCTCACCTACATACTGTATCTGGGCAATTCTCAGGTGGTATTGTCAGGTTGCTAAATCAATAATGTATTAACGCTCATGGGGCAGGAAACTGTGCGGTACAATAAAAAGGCATTATTACTGTTATTATTGCCTATCTACTGTATCTTAGTCCTGAATATGTGTTGCAGCACAGTATCATGGGAATTTATAGCCAATAAAATTATATATTATAAATATAAATAAATACATTAATTAAAAATAACAACATATTATTATGCACTTATAGAGAAGACGAGAATGTCTCTGGGCAAAGGGAAGGAAAGATTGGGAGATTAGGGGCCTCATGCAGTAAGCGACGAATATGTGAAATCGGCAAGCTTACCGATTAGTCATGTTATTGGCGATTTTTCCTCTCCGTATGCAGTAAGTGCCGAATACATTCAAAATCAAGCCGAAAACAAATCCGCCCACTCTCACGATGATTTGCCGATCACACACAGGTGTATCGGCGTGCGTGGCGGGGTGCTGTTACGTTCGCCAATCAAAAATCTTGCTGAATCAGGCGAAACAAGCATGTATTGGATAGCGCGCCATATTTAAAGGCAACGTGTACTGTTAATCATTCTCTGTGTTGTTGGGAGAGAGAGAGAGAGAGAGACGCACAGAACTGGGTGATTTAAGATTTGCATATTGACTGAGAGACTTGTTGTGTATTGTGAGAGCTTTGTCCTTTGTTGTTTTGTTTACATCTTTGTCTTGTTTTATATGTGGAAGTGTTTCGTGTGATTGGCTGTACATTTGTTGTCTGTTTTTTGTGAGTGCTGTAAGTATGCCCGCGAAGCGTGGGAAGAGTGATGCTGGTGGGAGTGGGAGTGCTACTCGTGGGAGTACGCGTCGGAGTGAACGTACTGTTCAGGGGAGTGATGTTGCTAGGAGTGCGAGTGCTGTTCCTTGGAGTGATGTTGCTGCGAGTGGTGTTGCTGGGAGTGTGAGTGCTGTTGCTGGGAGTGGGAGCGGTGTTGCTGGGAGTGGGAGTGCTGTTGCTGGGAGTGGGAGTGCTGTTGCTGGGAGTGGGAGTGCTGTTGCTGGGAGTGGGAGTGCTGGTGCTAGGAGTGTGAGTGCTGTTGCTGGGAGTGGGAGTGCTGGTGCTGGGAGTGCTGCTGGTGGCGCAGTTGCTGATGGGGTGTCTGGTGGTGGCGTGCTTGCTGGTGGGCCACTTTTGGAGTCTCTTCCATTGGAAGAAGGAGAGTCCAGTCAGCACCAGCCAAGCTCTGAGCCTAAACCTGCTCGGAAGAAACGTGTGGAGAAGCCACGTAATCCTCGCTTCAATGACCAGGAAAATAGAGCTCTTGTCACTGGGATTCTGGAGCACTATGACAGTATCTATGGACATTTAGTAGGTAAGTGTACCTTTACATTTATTCTTCAAATACATGTGATCCTAGGTCATCTGAGTTTTGTTCATATGCAAATATGGGTACAGAATATCTTTCTATGTTAATTAGTGTGGAAACACAGCTTTTTATCATGCGTTACAAGGACAACTAAACACAGGCGTTCAATTTGCCATAACTGCATACAATATGAATGCAAGCTTGCTTACATGTATAGGTTTAGTAGTGAATGCTCATGTGCTTCACATATTACACCTAAAACAGCATGTTTGCTATCTCTTGGAACAGCTAGCAGTGTAGGAAACTGGTGCTTCTATTATTATTCATTTACCTCATATATTTTCTATGTTTTTCAAGGGCGGACAAGTTGATCAAGCAGAAAAGAAATGTGGGACACAATAGTCATTGGTGTCAATGCGTGTGGGAATCATGTCAGGGACAAGCGGAATTGTCACAAGAGATTTGACGATATTAGGTCAAAATTAAAAAGGAAAATACAAGACCAACGCGTGCATGCTACTGGCACTGGAGGTGGGCCGACACCACAACGTCTGATATTAACTCCATTGGAGGAGCTGCTTCGGGCAAAATTACTTCCCGTCGTCGTGGAGGGCTTGGCCGGTGACCGTGATATTGGAATTTATCCCTCACAATTTCCACCAGGTGAGAAATATTACTGTACTAGGCGTGTCGTTGCTTACTGTTATTTTGCATATTTCCGCTGCTTTTTATACTGTCTTCACAATATAAGCATACCTGCATCTATATATGTATATGTCTGATTCTGTATATATATATATATATCTCAAAATAGACATATATGTTGTAGTCCTACTAAAAGCAGTAACTACTATAGCACGTGCCATTGCGTGGTCATTTACATGTGAATTCCCAAAATGCATTGCTGCAGTGGAAGCAATTGATGGTGGGCGAAGATGGGGAACAACAGGGTAGTACACATGTGTAACACATGCTAATGAGAAATTATTACTAGCTACAGGTACAGAACATAAATATGTATAATATTATTGTGTATTTTATTTATTTTACTCCTACAAACACGACATTACTGCCTATTTTAAACATGCATCAAATATATTGCATGCAACGGCCTACAAACATCACTTGCACTAACACATCTATAGTTGTTTATGAAAAGGTCCATTTTTGCTTTATGTCATATACAGACAGCATAATGAGGCACACGTAGCATATGTAATGTCATTGTGTTCATAACTTAAACACTGCAGACGACTATTTAGCTCCTCTACCATTGTGTTAAAGCAGCTGCAATGAATATCTCATCACAGCATACACTTCAACAGAGGGGGTGGGGTTCAGCACACACACAAATTACAGGCTCATCTTAGGGTCAACTTAGTTCACACCATTTTCACCTGTTTGAAGTAATTGAAAGGTCTGGCTGATTAGGCTTTTTGGGGAAGGGAATACCGTTCTTACAACCTGACTAGCACAACTGAAGTTAATCACACTCATTTGAAAGCGTAACTCTAGCTACTAAATGCCCCAACAACTCATTAGTTATCAAACCGTACATCACACATTAGTTCACTCATATCTATAGTTGAACTACTATCAATGACACATTATCACACACTGCATGTGTTGTCTTGTTGAGTGACACCCACATTCAGGTGTGCCACATCTTCTATTAATGTACCACACATATCCTGTACCAAAAACAAAACTTTTTGCAATATGACCACATTCATGATAACAATTGTGAATGTTCATCTCATGATAGTTATGTACATTATGATACTGATATGACTACACAACATATGATTTTTATGTACAAATGTAATCTATTTATCTTCACGCATTACTGCAGAAACATAGTATGTTGTATGTTAGGGAACTCAAAAGTTCTAAGTACACAGGCATGTACATTGTTATTACAACTATTTATGTTCACTTTCACACACACATTTTCTGTTAAGGAACTGATGCTGTTAGGTACTCATAAATACAGAACATACAATAAGTGTTTGTTCAATATTTACACATGTAAATGTAAAACTAATGTTATTGTTATATATAGTTGCCCCTGGAGGACATGTGTCACCTGAGACGGAACAAGTGTCTTCACCTGGGTCATGCAGCTCAACACACCTAGAAGGTGAGTGTATCAGTTGGTGGCCATATAATATGTGCACTTCTATATGTTATGTTGTCATGTTCATTATTTGTTTTGCACATGTTCTTTAAATAGGATTACTTAGTGTCAGTGAAAATGAAGTTTAAGGCAACATGTATTGTGTTAGTGATGTTAACTATCATGTAGGAGTTGTGAGTTTAGAGCAAGTTTTCATTCATTCATATTTCATACTGAGTCCAAACATTATTCGTAAGTCAAGGTAGTTTTTAATGTGAGGTTATAAAACGTATGGAAACATGTTAGGTGTTACTTATGACACAGTATAATTACATAGTAACACAGCAGAGATTAACATGCCATTTAATAATGTGTACATTTATTTTTAGAACATGATGATGAAGATGATGATGATGATGCCGCCATAGACACAGAAATACAATCAAGTGAGCATGAAGAGGTTCCAATTGAAACTGTTTTACCGCCAAATCGTCCATCAACTACCACATACGATGCAATTGTAGCTTCTGAGGGAAAAATTGTGGAAGCAGAAAATCGTCGCCATTCTGATCTGATGACAGTGCTGGAAAGGATGATTGCACTGCAGGAAGAAACGATATCACAATTGGCACATCTCCACAGAGTCTTCATTGAAGTGCCTAAACAGTTGCAAAAAATCAACACCTCATTCGAAGCATTACTTGTTCAGCAAACCCAAGCAAATTACTTGAGAATGACTACTGTACCACATTTCAACTTCAACACCTCACAGGCAGGATCTTTACATGCTGGTAATTTTTCACCACATGCATCTGATCTTCATTCCCCAGGTCCGAATGTTACCGGTCAAGTAGCAGACATTGCTGTGCAGGTTCCTGACGACATCCTACCGCTGCCATCTGTACAAAATCAGGAGCTGACACCTACAAAGGAGGCGACAAAAACAAAACAGCACAAGCAGTTACTACTGACCAGTTTTTGGACACACACAAAAAAAGACACACATGAAACAGACCAACCATCACTTGTGCAGTGTCTACCAACTTGCTCACATGTGTCAGTGGGCACAAGCCCTGTCGGTGAGTCACTGGCCAAAAGCCCTGTTGGTGAACAGTCACTGCCCACAAGCCCTGTAGGTGAGTCACTGGCCAAAAGCCCTGTCGGTGAACAGTCACTGCCCAAAAGCCCTGTAGGTGAGTCACTGGCCAAAAGCCCTGTCGGTGAACAGTCACTGCCCAAAAGCCCTGTAGGTGAGTCACTGGCCAAAAGCCCTGTCGGTGAACAGTCACTGCCCAAAAGCCCTGTAGGTGAGTCACTGCCCAAAAGCCCTGTAGGTGAGTCACTGGCCACAAGCCCTGCCCGTGAAGTGCCAGAGGCCACTCAAAGTGGCTCTGTTGTGGCTAAAGTTGTTGCAAAACGAAAAAGGAAAATCCAAGAGACAACAAGCAGGCCTGTTACTCGCTCTCAAAAGGAACAAAAAAAATAAATGTTATAATTCACTAAATATGTCTTTGGCCTTGTTTTGTTGACTTCAGATTATCTAATTAATATTGTATGTATGCTGAAGACTGTGTTGTTTCCAAAATTTCAAGTATGTTCTTGTACACGTGAAGTTTTGGAAATGTTAACAGTCCTAATTAATGAATGGTGTTATAAATATTGATGTATTAATCGTCTGTTCAGTAATGGTCCACCAGGAGCCAGTTGCTATGTTTAGAGAAGCTGCCATTGACTTACCTGCAAAACATTGTATTTGGGTGTGTTACTTGATGTAATCATTGCATGTGCATATTATTCACATGCAATTAAAAACACACTTCTATTTAACTGCAAACATCTTTCTTGTCCGTGTACAGCAGGATTATGTGTTAAATATTACTTACCTTCGCCTTGCTTGGCCATTGTAATGTTGTCCTTTAATCATTTATGTGTTCTTGTTTCAAGAACTTCTCTGAATGTATACTAATAAATATGTAGTATGTTTGGATATATGTACACACACACACACACACACACACACACACACACACACACACACACACACACACACACACACACACACACACACACACACACACACACACAGTGTGTGTGTGTATGTATGTATGTATGTATATATAGTACTATCTAAACTGGTATAGATGTATTTACAAAAAACATACACTTCATGCTTCCTTGTGAAAACACAGTATTGTAATAATACAGGCCTAATGTTTGAGAACTATACTAACTGTGAGCCTCTAACAGTATTGGGCTCAAACAAATGTTTATTACTTAATTCACTCATGTTTATCACCATTTAAATAGGTTTCATACAAGGCCTACTTACTGCCATCAATATGTTGTGTGTACTCCTGCATTATATATATATATTATTGGTTTTAACACTACAGCCCTTCTAAATTAAAAAGAAACCTTTTTTGATGGTAAATCACATTTACCAGACAGGTCAATGCAATAGGCCATAAAAGTTTAAGGCTCATTATGTTAACCTTTAAATAAATCACACCAATATAAAAATCCCTCATTAAATATAAGGCCTTAAAAGTTGTAATATACACACACAGACATGTAAAGTTTGGTTTTACAGACATATTGTAATATATATAACTATATATATATATATATATGGAAAAAAGAACAAAAAAGAAACAGGCGCACACCTAGTGCATTACCACAATAAAATTGTATTAAATGAACATAAAATCTATCAAATGGCCACTCACAAAGGTACAGCAAATAAAAGCATTTATGAGATAGGCTCTCATGTGCCTTGCAGCTCAATCACCAGCATCCGTCTGCAGTCAGTGGCGTCGTCACGTGGATCGCCTTCGTGAACCGGAACCGGAAGAGGGATCTTTCACCTTCAGTGCTCCATATCATTAGTCCCTCCGTGAAACGGGCACCTCAGATGTAATATGGATAAGGTAGCAAGCCGGGAGAGCAGCACACAGGAGCCAAAAGTTCTCAATCTATCTGCATCAATGTTTGTGGGCAAATGGCGGCCGGATTCTAGCCACGCCCTACGCGTTTCGTCATCAAATGGCGACTTCTTCAGGGGATAACCTTCAAGCATATGTCATTGGTATTTATAGGGAGGTGAACAGCAGGTAGCCAATAAAGAATTAATGATTTGAAGCAGTGGATTGAATCAATATACACCCATACACATGTACAGCTAAAACAAATATAAGCAAATTCTAAGTGTTCTGAGGACCAAGGATTAATGTGCAAATTGCAAATTAAAACAAAATAACTAATGTTAGAAATGGTATAAGTGTGTTGAATATCACTAATGATGTGAATACAATTGGTGAGTGAAATATAACAGGCTAAATTGATAAACAAACAGCACAAAAAAAAGCTGTGTGTGCTGTGCACGCGCATAGTAAGTGAAACTTCTTTGACTTTTGTCACAGAAATTGTATTTGTGTTGGTGTTGGTGATGTTTTAATTAAAAATCAAAATACAATCTCAATGACAAAACGCAAATAAATTTGACTTAGAATGCGCGTGCTCGGCACACATCCCCTGTATTAGCTATTTGCACTAAGTGTGAATTCCGCGTGTGACAGTGTGCGTGTGACTGAGAGTGTGCGTGTGACTGAGAGTGTGCGTGTGGCTGAGAGTGTGCGTGTGGCTGAGAGTGTGCGTGTGGCTGAGAGTGTGCGTGTGGCTGAGAGTGTGCGTGTGACAGAGAGTGTGCGTGTGACAGAGAGTGTGCGTGTGACAGAGAGTGTGCGTGTGACAGAGAGTGTGCGTGTGACAGAGAGTGTGCGTGTGACAGAGAGTGTGCGTGTGACAGAGAGTGTGCGTGTGACAGAGAGTGTGCGTGTGACAGAGAGTGTGCGTGTGACAGAGAGTGTGCGTGTGACAGAGAGTGTGCGTGTGACAGAGAGTGTGCGTGTGACAGAGAGTGTGCGTGTGACAGAGAGTGTGCGTGTGACAGAGAGTGTGCGTGTGACTGAGAGTGCGCGTGTGACAGAGAGTGCGCGTGTGACAGAGAGTGCGCGTGTGACAGAGAGTGCGCGTGTGACAGAGAGTGCGCGTGTGACAGAGAGTGCGCGTGTGACAGAGAGTGCGCGTGTGACAGAGAGTGTGCGTGTGACAGAGAGTGTGCGTGTGACAGAGAGTGTGCGTGTGACAGAGAGTGTGCGTGTGACAGAGAGTGTGCGTGTGACAGAGAGTGTGCGTGTGACAGAGAGTGTGCGTGTGACAGAGAGTGTGCGTGTGACAGAGAGTGTGCGTGTGACAGAGAGTGTGCGTGTGACAGAGAGTGTGCGTGTGACAGAGAGTGTGCGTGTGACAGAGAGTGTGCGTGTGACAGAGAGTGTGCGTGTGACAGAGAGTGTGCGTGTGACAGAGAGTGTGCGTGTGACAGAGAGTGTGCGTGTGACAGAGAGTGTGCGTGTGACTGAGAGTGTGCGTGTGACTGAGAGTGTGCGTGTGACTGAGAGTGTGCGTGTGACTGAGAGTGCGCGTGTGACTGAGAGTGCGCGTGTGACAGAGAGTGCGCGTGTGACTGAGAGTGCGCGTGTGACTGAGAGTGTGCGTGTGACTGAGAGTGTGCGTGTGACTGAGAGTGCGCGTGTGACTGAGAGTGCGCGTGTGACTGAGAGTGCGCGTGTGACAGAGAGTGCGCGTGTGACAGAGAGTGCGCGTGTGACAGAGAGTGCGCGTGTGACAGAGAGTGCGCGTGTGACAGAGAGTGCGCGTGTGACTGAGAGTGCGCGTGTGACTGAGAGTGCGCGTGTGACTGAGAGTGCGCGTGTGACTGAGAGTGCGCGTGTGACTGAGAGTGCGCGTGTGACTGAGAGTGCGCGTGTGACTGAGAGTGCGCGTGTGACTGAGAGTGCGCGTGTGGCTGAGAGTGCGCGTGTGGCTGAGAGTGCGCGTGTGGCTGAGAGTGTGCGTGTGACAGAGAGTGTGCGTGTGACAGAGAGTGTGCGTGTGACAGAGAGTGTGCGTGTGACAGAGAGTGTGCGTGTGACAGAGAGTGTGCGTGTGACAGAGAGTGTGCGTGTGACAGAGAGTGTGCGTGTGACAGAGAGTGTGCGTGTGACAGAGAGTGTGCGTGTGACAGAGAGTGTGCGTGTGACAGAGAGTGTGCGTGTGACAGAGAGTGTGCGTGTGACAGAGAGTGTGCGTGTGACAGAGAGTGTGCGTGTGACAGAGAGTGTGCGTGTGACAGAGAGTGTGCGTGTGACAGAGAGTGTGCGTGTGACTGAGAGTGTGCGTGTGACTGAGAGTGTGCGTGTGACTGAGAGTGTGCGTGTGACTGAGAGTGCGCGTGTGACTGAGAGTGCGCGTGTGACAGAGAGTGCGCGTGTGACAGAGAGTGCGCGTGTGACAGAGAGTGCGCGTGTGACAGAGAGTGCGCGTGTGACAGAGAGTGCGCGTGTGACAGAGAGTGCGCGTGTGACTGAGAGTGCGCGTGTGACTGAGAGTGCGCGTGTGACTGAGAGTGCGCGTGTGACTGAGAGTGCGCGTGTGACTGAGAGTGCGCGTGTGACTGAGAGTGCGCGTGTGACTGAGAGTGCGCGTGTGACTGAGAGTGCGCGTGTGACAGAGAGTGCGCGTGTGACAGAGAGTGTGCGTGTGACAGAGAGTGTGCGTGTGACAGAGAGTGTGCGTGTGACTGAGAGTGTGCGTGTGACTGAGAGTGTGCGTGTGACTGAGAGTGTGCGTGTGACTGAGAGTGCGCGTGTGACTGAGAGTGCGCGTGTGACTGAGAGTGCGCGTGTGACAGAGAGTGCGCGTGTGACTGAGAGTGTGCGTGTGACTGAGAGTGTGCGTGTGACTGAGAGTGTGCGTGTGACTGAGAGTGCGCGTGTGACTGAGAGTGCGCGTGTGACTGAGAGTGCGCGTGTGACAGAGAGTGCGCGTGTGACAGAGAGTGCGCGTGTGACAGAGAGTGCGCGTGTGACAGAGAGTGCGCGTGTGACAGAGAGTGCGCGTGTGACTGAGAGTGCGCGTGTGACTGAGAGTGCGCGTGTGACTGAGAGTGCGCGTGTGACTGAGAGTGCGCGTGTGACTGAGAGTGCGCGTGTGACTGAGAGTGCGCGTGTGACTGAGAGTGCGCGTGTGACTGAGAGTGCGCGTGTGGCTGAGAGTGCGCGTGTGGCTGAGAGTGCGCGTGTGGCTGAGAGTGCGCGTGTGACAGAGAGTGTGCGTGTGACAGAGAGTGTGCGTGTGACAGAGAGTGTGCGTGTGACAGAGAGTGTGCGTGTGACAGAGAGTGTGCGTGTGACAGAGAGTGTGCGTGTGACAGAGAGTGTGCGTGTGACAGAGAGTGTGCGTGTGACAGAGAGTGTGCGTGTGACAGAGAGTGTGCGTGTGACAGAGAGTGTGCGTGTGACAGAGAGTGTGCGTGTGACAGAGAGTGTGCGTGTGACAGAGAGTGTGCGTGTGACAGAGAGTGTGCGTGTGACAGAGAGTGTGCGTGTGACAGAGAGTGTGCGTGTGACAGAGAGTGTGCGTGTGACAGAGAGTGTGCGTGTGACAGAGAGTGTGCGTGTGACAGAGAGTGTGCGTGTGACAGAGAGTGTGCGTGTGACAGAGAGTGTGCGTGTGACAGAGAGTGTGCGTGTGACAGAGAGTGTGCGTGTGACTGAGAGTGTGCGTGTGACTGAGAGTGTGCGTGTGACTGAGAGTGTGCGTGTGACTGAGAGTGCGCGTGTGACTGAGAGTGCGCGTGTGACTGAGAGTGCGCGTGTGACAGAGAGTGCGCGTGTGACAGAGAGTGCGCGTGTGACAGAGAGTGCGCGTGTGACAGAGAGTGCGCGTGTGACAGAGAGTGCGCGTGTGACTGAGAGTGCGCGTGTGACTGAGAGTGCGCGTGTGACTGAGAGTGCGCGTGTGACTGAGAGTGCGCGTGTGACTGAGAGTGCGCGTGTGACTGAGAGTGCGCGTGTGACTGAGAGTGCGCGTGTGACTGAGAGTGCGCGTGTGACTGAGAGTGCGCGTGTGACTGAGAGTGCGCGTGTGACTGAGAGTGCGCGTGTGACTGAGAGTGCGCGTGTGACTGAGAGTGCGCGTGTGACTGAGAGTGCGCGTGTGACTGAGAGTGCGCGTGTGACTGAGAGTGCGCGTGTGACAGAGAGTGCGCGTGTGACAGAGAGTGCGCGTGTGACAGAGAGTGCGCGTGTGACAGAGAGTGCGCGTGTGACAGAGAGTGCGCGTGTGACAGAGAGTGCGCGTGTGACTGAGAGTGCGCGTGTGACTGAGAGTGCGCGTGTGACTGAGAGTGCGCGTGTGACTGAGAGTGCGCGTGTGACTGAGAGTGCGCGTGTGACTGAGAGTGCGCGTGTGACTGAGAGTGCGCGTGTGACTGAGAGTGCGCGTGTGACTGAGAGTGCGCGTGTGACTGAGAGTGCGCGTGTGACTGAGAGTGCGCGTGTGACTGAGAGTGCGCGTGTGACTGAGAGTGCGCGTGTGACTGAGAGTGCGCGTGTGACTGAGAGTGCGCGTGTGACAGAGAGTGCGCGTGTGACAGAGAGTGCGCGTGTGACAGAGAGTGCGCGTGTGACAGAGAGTGCGCGTGTGACAGAGAGTGCGCGTGTGACTGAGAGTGCGCGTGTGACTGAGAGTGCGCGTGTGACTGAGAGTGCGCGTGTGACTGAGAGTGCGCGTGTGACTGAGAGTGCGCGTGTGACTGAGAGTGCGCGTGTGACTGAGAGTGCGCGTGTGACTGAGAGTGCGCGTGTGACTGAGAGTGCGCGTGTGACTGAGAGTGCGCGTGTGACTGAGAGTGCGCGTGTGACTGAGAGTGCGCGTGTGACTGAGCATGTGCGTTTGACTGTGCGTGTGACTGCATGTGCGTCTGACTGTGAGTGTGACTGAGTGTGTGTGACTGAGTGTGCGTGTGACTGTGTGTGGGGGTCTGGGGGGGTCAGTGTGTGGGGGTCTGGGGGGGTCAGTCAGAGTGTGTGGGGCGCTGGGGGGGTCAGGCAGTGTGAATTCCGCGTGTGAGTGTGCGTGTGACTGAGAGTGTGCGTGTGACTGAGAGTGTGCGTGTGACTGAGAGTGTGCGCGTGACTGAGAGTGTGCGCGTGACTGAGAGTGTGCGCGTGACTGAGAGTGTGCGCGTGACTGAGTGTGCGCGTGACTGAGTGTGCGCGTGACTGAGCGTGTGCGCGTGACTGAGCGTGTGCGCGTGACTGAGCGTGTGCGCGTGACTGAGCGTGTGCGCGTGACTGAGCGTGTGCGCGTGACTGAGCGTGTGCGCGTGACTGAGCGTGTGCGCGTGACTGAGCGTGTGCGCGTGACTGAGCGTGTGCGCGTGACTGAGCGTGTGCGCGTGACTGAGCGTGTGCGTGTGACTGAGCGTGTGCGTTTGACTGTGCGTGTGACTATGTGTGTGCGTGTGACTGCGTGTGCGTCTGACTGAGTGTGACTGAGTGTGCGTCTGACTGAGTGTGACTGAGTGTGCGTGTGACTGAGTGTGACTGAGTGTACGTGTGACTGAGTGTGCGTGTGAGTGTGACTGAGTGTGTGTGACTGAGTGTGCGTGTGACTGTGAGTGTGTGTGGGGGTCTGGGGGGGTCAGTGTGTGAGGGTCTGGGGGGGTCAGTCAGTGTGTGTGGGAGTCTGGGGGGGTCAGGCAGTGTGTGTGGGGGTCTGGGGGGGTCAGGCAGTGTGTGTGGGGGTCTGGGGGGGTCAGGCAGTGTGTGTGGGGGTCTGGGGGGGTCAGGCAGTGTGTGTGGGGGTCTGTCAGTGTGTGGGGGTCTGGGGGGTACAGTCAGTGTGTGTGGGGGTCTGGGGGGTTCAGTCAGTGTGTGTGGGGGTCTGGGGGGCTCAGTCAGTGTGTGTGGGGGTCTGGGGGGGTCAGTCAGTGTGTGTGGGGGTCTGGGGGGGTCAGTCAGTGTGTGTGGGGGTCTGGGGGGGTCAGTCAGTGTGTGTGGGGGTCTGGGGGGGTCAGTCAGTGTGTGTGGGGGTCTGGGGGGGGTCAGTCAGTGTGTGTGGGGGTATGGGGGGGTCAGTCAGTGTGTGTGGGTCTCTGGGGGGTCAGTCAGTGTGTGTGGGGGTCTGGGGTGGTCAGTCAGTATGTGTGGGGGTCTGGGGGGGTCAGTCAGTGTGTGTGGGGGTCTGGGGTGGTCAGTCAGTATGTGTGGGGGTCTGGGGGGGTCAGTCAGTGTGTGTGGGGGTCTGGGGGGGGTCTGTCAGTGTGTGGGGGGGTCCGGGGGGGGTCAGTCAGTGTGTGGGGGGGTCCGTCAGTGTGTGGGGGGTCCGGGGGGGTCCATCAGTGTGTGGGGGGTCCGGGGGGGGGTCCGCGCGGGTTGCGCCCGGGTTTTTGTACCACCGCTTCCTGGGGGGCCCGCAAACGCCCGCGTCACTGGAGGGCTGAATGGCGCCGCTGCCAGCCGCTTCTGCGCATGCGCGGCATGGCAGCGGTAGTGGAAGTTAGGCGGGCCCATGTGTGGGCTGGGAGGGAGGTCCCATCGGGTAAGGAAAGGGTGGGTGGGGGGCTGTCCCGGTCGGGCGGTCTCTGCTGTCCCGAGCAGCAGACGGGGACACATGTCAACAGCCGTGGAAGCGGGCGGGGAACGGCGCCGCTGCCAACCGCTTCTGCGCATGCGTGGCTTTCCTCCAGTCCCCATCATTACTGAGCATGCGCGGCTTGGCAGCGGATGTGCGGGGGGAATGGCGGCGTTAGGAGCGGCGCCGGCGGCTATCGCCGCCGCCGCCGCATGTTATCAGCCATGTGGGGGGAGCGGGGGCCATTAGGAGCGGCGCCGGCGGCTATCGCCGCCGCCGCCGCCGCATCTGATTTGTGGAGCGGGTGTGATGTCAGTGTTGGGGTCGGGCTGAGCCAGAACACAGCCCGGCCTCAACTGCCAGCACTGACGTCACATCCGTTTCATTTCTGTCTCCACAATTCATTTTTGCCCCAGTTCGAATGAGGTGCCACTAAGGAAGTTTCACTTCAAAAGATACATGATAATTAGTTGTGAGGTTTGGTTACATTACTGCATTCTAAAGAGTATAATCAAAATGAACTATTAATAACAGAAAATATGAGACAAATAACATATTAATAAAGTTAGATCTGCTGTATATGTACGTTTGTAACATCTCAATTAAGGAGATCATGATTGAATGAGTCATAATAGATGAATGGCTGTATAAATTGGTAGTAAAAACACTTTCATTCTCATTTCAATCAATGACACCCAACAAAACAACAAATAGTTACCTGATATATTCCCAGGATGTTAACCCATTATTGGGATGTCAGTAGGGAGTCAGAGGAAGTAAAAAGGTGGATCCAAAGGCAAGGACAGATGAAACGAGAGCAATGGTGGTTTATACTAATAGAGGTGTTATATAATTTAAATGTGAGTGTTGTGTTATGTGTTGTATGTATGAATATTAAAAATATATAGTATATGAATGATGTGAATAATATTATATAATATCATTAAATGATAAGGGGATAAGTGATTATAATAAATTAGAAGTAAAAATTAAATTGAAATTGGAAATAAAGGTAAATATGAAAATAAAAATAAAAATGGAAAAAATAATAAAATAATATGAAATAAAAATAAAAAAATAATAAAAATAAAGATAATGATAATAATAATAGAAATAAAAAATAAAAAATAAAAATATAAAAAATAAAAATAAATTGACCATTTGTGGAGATGAATCATAACAGACACGAAAGTCGACTGACCCCTTGGATGAATAAATAGGGCCACAATGACCAGACAGAGGACCATAGCCCAGAGGGAATGCAAAGCATTCAAACCAGACCTCTGGAGAACCACCAAGGGTGTTCAAACTATGGTGCTAATGTCAATGTGGTCATTGTGTCCCTTAGGATAGGTAGTGTCCAATATGTACATCCAATATGTTTCTCGGGTACATAGTTTCTGAAAGCGATCACCTCCCATATACGAGGGGGGGATAAACTCAATACCCATGACAGAAAGGGATTTGGGATCTTTATTGTGACTAGTGCAAAAGTGACGTGAGAGGCTGTGTGTTTGGCACCCATTAATAATGTTCCGCCGGTGCTCTAGGAACCGTGTACTAAGGGCTCTAGATGTACGGCCTATATATTGTGTGCCACATTCACATGAAATAAGGTACACAACATATTCTGTTAAACAATTTATATGATCTATTATTTCGTATGAGGTACCATTTGAATGTGATGTAAACTTGTTGGATTTTGTCAAATGCTTGCAGGTTAAACACCGACCTCTTCCACAGCTAACATTTCCTTTCCTAAGGGCCATATTCTGATTTGTAATCTTCTTGGTTTTGAGTTTACTTGGTGCCAGTATTGTTTTGATACTCCTCGCCTTTCTGAATACAGTTGGAGCATATTCTGGTACTAGATGACCAATAACAGGATCGTTGCGTATAATTTTCCAATGACAATTTAAGATGTTTCTAATTTGGTGAGCAGATTGATTAAATTGTGTAATAAATTTCGGTGCATTATTTGATTTATATTCCTTTTTTCTGCTTTTACACATTGATTCTGATTTGTTTTTAGATTTTTCCAAAAGTGTCTCTCTTTTAATAAGACCTGCATCCTGAAAAGCTTTATTAACAACAGAGGCATCATAACCCTTTTCCAAAAACTTCTTTGATAGATCTTTCCCCTGTGATGCAAAATCGAAAGATAAATTTTATCACTAATTTAGAGAAAAAATTTTTATTCACAAAACACCCTAGGACACCTATATTTTATCACTTGCCAAATTTGCACAAAGATAAAGTTAATCCACCAGGGAGGCCTATAATATCAGGGGTGGGATCGATGACGTCGAACTTGTCCCAGTACATTGACTATTATTTACAACCGTATGTCATAACTTTAAAATCATACATTAGGGACACATTGCACGTCGTCGATTCCACCTCTGATATTATTTGGAAGGATACCTTTCACTGGATTACATGCGATGTATCTTCACTTTACACCTGTATTGATCACACCAAAGGTATCCAGGCTATTAAACACTTTTTTGAATTAGACACTAATCTTCACCCTTCACAAAAAACTTTTCTTTTGGCATGCATTCATTTCATCTTAAGTCACAATTATTTTTTATTTGAAGACACATATTATCTACAAATCTGTGGAACGGCTATGGGTACCAGATTTGCCCCCAGCTATGCTAATCTCTACATGGGTCTGTGGGAGAGAACCCATGTTTGGGAGAATGCTAGTCTGAGGGGTGGTCTGGTATACTATGGCCGTTTCATAGATGATATTATTTTCATTTGGGATGGTGATAGGGTCATCCTGGAGGAGATTCTGTCATCTTTCAACAATAATGAGATGGGCCTTAAATTTACACATACTATACACTCTAACACCATTGTCTTTCTGGATTTAGAACTATTTATTGGCACAGAAAATCAAATTCAAACAAAAACACACTTTAAAACAGTGTCAGCCAATAGCTATTTACACTATGGCAGTAACCATTATAAAAAATGGCTAGACAACGTGCCCAAGAGCCAGTTCTATAGAATCAGGCGCAACTGCTCAGAGGACTCTGATTTTGCATCACAGGGGAAAGATCTATCAAAGAAGTTTTTGGAAAAGGGTTATGATGCCTCTGTTGTTAATAAAGCTTTTCAGGATGCAGGTCTTATTAAAAGAGAGACACTTTTGGAAAAATCTAAAAACAAATCAGAATCAATGTGTAAAAGCAGAAAAAAGGAATATAAATCAAATAATGCACCGAAATTTATTACACAATTTAATCAATCTGCTCACCAAATTAGAAACATCTTAAATTGTCATTGGAAAATTATACGCAACGATCCTGTTATTGGTCATCTAGTACCAGAATATGCTCCAACTGTATTCAGAAAGGCGAGGAGTATCAAAACAATACTGGCACCAAGTAAACTCAAAACCAAGAAGATTACAAATCAGAATATGGCCCTTAGGAAAGGAAATGTTAGCTGTGGAAGAGGTCGGTGTTTAACCTGCAAGCATTTGACAAAATCCAACAAGTTTACATCACATTCAAATGGTACCTCATACGAAATAATAGATCATATAAATTGTTTAACAGAATATGTTGTGTACCTTATTTCATGTGAATGTGGCACACAATATATAGGCCGTACATCTAGAGCCCTTAGTACACGGTTCCTAGAGCACCGGCGGAACATTATTAATGGGTGCCAAACACACAGCCTCTCACGTCACTTTTGCACTAGTCACAATAAAGATCCCAAATCCCTTTCTGTCATGGGTATTGAGTTTATCCCCCCCTCGTATATGGGAGGTGATCGCTTTCAGAAACTATGTACCCGAGAAACATATTGGATGTACATATTGGACACTACCTATCCTAAGGGACACAATGACCACATTGACATTAGCACCATAGTTTGAACACCCTTGGTGGTTCTCCAGAGGTCTGGTTTGAATGCTTTGCATTCCCTCTGGGCTATGGTCCTCTGTCTGGTCATTGTGGCCCTATTTATTCATCCAAGGGGTCAGTCGACTTTCGTGTCTGTTATGATTCATCTCCACAAATGGTCAATTTATTTTTATTTTTTATATTTTTATTTTTTATTTTTTATTTCTATTATTATTATCATTATCTTTATTTTTATTATTTTTTTATTTTTATTTCATATTATTTTATTATTTTTTCCATTTTTATTTTTATTTTCATATTTACCTTTATTTCCAATTTCAATTTAATTTTTACTTCTAATTTATTATAATCACTTATCCCCTTATCATTTAATGATATTATATAATATTATTCACATCATTCATATACTATATATTTTTAATATTCATACATACAACACATAACACAACACTCACATTTAAATTATATAACACCTCTATTAGTATAAACCACCATTGCTCTCGTTTCATCTGTCCTTGCCTTTGGATCCACCTTTTTACTTCCTCTGACTCCCTACTGACATCCCAATAATGGGTTAACATCCTGGGAATATATCAGGTAACTATTTGTTGTTTTGTTGGGTGTCATTGATTGAAATGAGAATGAAAGTGTTTTTACTACCAATTTATACAGCCATTCATCTATTATGACTCATTCAATCATGATCTCCTTAATTGAGATGTTACAAACGTACATATACAGCAGATCTAACTTTATTAATATGTTATTTGTCTCATATTTTCTGTTATTAATAGTTCATTTTGATTATACTCTTTAGAATGCAGTAATGTAACCAAACCTCACAACTAATTATCATGTATCTTTTAGTGCTGTTTGTTTATCAATTTAGCCTGTTATATTTCACTCACCAATTGTATTCACATCATTAGTGATATTCAACACACTTATACCATTTCTAACATTAGTTATTTTGTTTTAATTTGCAATTTGCACATTAATCCTTGGTCCTCAGAACACTTAGAATTTGCTTATATTTGTTTTAGCTGTACATGTGTATGGGTGTATATTGATTCAATCCACTGCTTCAAATCATTAATTCTTTATTGGCTACCTGCTGTTCACCTCCCTATAAATACCAATGACATATGCTTGAAGGTTATCCCCTGAAGAAGTCGCCATTTGATGACGAAACGCGTAGGGCGTGGCTAGAATCCGGCCGCCATTTGCCCACAAACATTGATGCAGATAGATTGAGAACTTTTGGCTCCTGTGTGCTGCTCTCCCGGCTTGCTACCTTATCCATATTACATCTGAGGTGCCCGTTTCACGGAGGGACTAATGATATGGAGCACTGAAGGTGAAAGATCCCTCTTCCGGTTCCGGTTCACGAAGGCGATCCACGTGACGACGCCACTGACTGCAGACGGATGCTGGTGATTGAGCTGCAAGGCACATGAGAGCCTATCTCATAAATGCTTTTATTTGCTGTACCTTTGTGAGTGGCCATTTGATAGATTTTATGTTCATTTAATACAATTTTATTGTGGTTATGCACTAGGTGTGCGCCTGTTTCTTTTTTGTTCTTTTTTCCAGATATCACTAGGGACTGGTGATCCCTTTGGAACGGGCTGCAAGAAACCATTGACATTTCGACTGGAACAGGACTTTATGTATTAAAGGTTTTTCATTTTTATCTTTTGACAATTTTTTATATATTTTTTCATTAAATACATTTTTTTAGATTTTTTACAATTTTTTCCTTTAGGGTTTTGTCAAGAGACTGTATTGCTAATTGTATCTTTTAAAGTCTCTATCTTAGTGTATTAGCCCTATCTAGCTACCCCTTCAAGCATACCATATTAGCTACTGTCTCTTCTATTATTATCTACAATTAACTGGTAATTTAGCGGCGCTACTTCAATTTTTTGTTTTGTTATATATATATATATATATATATAAAACTATATATATATAATTATATATATATACTACAATATACATATAGTACAATATACACTTTATATATATATATATATTTATGAGAGAGATATATTTATATATATATATACACACGTACTTAAACTGATGCAGACAGGGAGTTAACCAGACTTTCAAATACACACAGAAATTTATGAGGAAAAAAAACATTTCCTTTTGCAGGTGTGTGTGTATTTCATTATATGGCTGTGTAAGCACTATTTTCAGACAGTGCTCTATTTTATTTTTCCTGAACCCACAATGTTACTTAATTAAAAGTCTAGCAATGTTGTGAGAAAGGAGATAAAAAATGATACATGTTTGTCAGACAAACGGCTATCACAAACCACAAACGTTAAACCAATTATTTCTACATATCCAATTTGTGCTTCAAACAAGGAGTACAAGTTGATACTTTTTATGACCTTGAAAAGGAAACACAGCAAATTGTTAGCCATTGACCAGTTTCATTCTTATGAGCAAAGAACAGAGACCTGCAGACATCTTTTCTGTTAATCTGCAATGGCTGATGAATTGTTAAAGAATATGAATCCGCACAGAGGGTATAAATTCATGATAGCAGAAGCGATTTTGTCCACTTCCGGACACAAAGCGAACACGGGTCAAATCTATGATTTGATTAGAGCCAAGTATCCTTATTACCAAGAACCTGGGCATGCGCGATTTTAAATCCTCAGTAAGATTCACTTTATCAACTAATGACTGTTTTGAACGTGTGCAGGATAAGCTAAAAGACAGGTTTGGTTTCTGGAAGATTGCCAAGGAAAAACATTTCACCGTGAAAGAGGGCACACATATTGTGCTTAATGGCATATTTATTCCTAATGCCAATAGCAATGGATCCGCTACTACTGTTCCTTGTGAATCGATACCTGCTGCAATATCTGCACCCTCCATTCTTGAAACCCACATTGTACAAGAACATAACTACTATGATTATGTACCAAGCCTTTCAGCTGAAAATGCATTGGAATGGGTACCCGAAGAAATGAACCTACCTCCGGACCAATTGTTTGAAGAAAGCAGTGGCGATTCCTATGAGCGCTTCATGGAGGAGATGTGTGTCATACTGGATTCAGCGTTTGGGTCAAGCTTGGATGCAAATGCCTTGCTTTTCTGGAGCGACCAGTTGCAGGCAGACGAAGTGTTAATTCTACAAGAATGGTAAATATAATAATCGTTATGCGTTGACTCTGCGTTTAAAATTTTTTTTTTTTTTGTAACCACCATTTTTACTTTCAATGCGTGGATACAGCGTAACATTGCAGACTGCATAACATGTATCGATCACAAACAAATTGTTTCCTATTACAATATAGTAGAACCTGAAAGAGTAGTACACATTGCTGACAGAATAAATATACGTACTTTCCTATCCCTTTAAACATATTAGCAACATTTTACCATAACTCTAACACATACCTGTTTTGTTATCATGCAACATCTACAAAATACAAAACCGGGTCCACCACGTATGACGTGGGACCCTTGTCATGGGCCAAGGCGTCCTTAAAAAGGATTACGGATGTAAGTCCCGCCCCCAAGCGACGTGCGCGCCTCAAAGCCTATTGGCTGTGTTGTTTTGTTATAGTTACGGTAACTGCACTGTGTCATACACTGGGGGCGTACACTGGGCGTTAGCCGAATGTTAATTGAGTGGGAGGAGTGTTAGCGTGCGTTTCACGCTGGCTTAACATGACGTCACACGTATTGCATTTGCGCATTGTGTTATCGCCCATGCTTTCTGTCCAAACACGTCTGTTAAAAATAATACAGATGTACTCGTTTAGAACGAATGTAGTTTCGTCTTCATTGTATTTGAAATAAAGATTTTATGTTTAATGGTATTTTTAACATGTATTGAACGCACAACGTACGCATTGTTTTGCGCATGCGCTAACAGTTAGTCAACCCAAGCGTGAAGTGCGTGCGCACACTAAGATGTGCGCGCACATTTGTCAGTATACAGGCAACGTTCACTTCATATACATAGTTATGCCTGCTACTAATTTAATGAAAAATTACATACTGATGTACACTTGTACTTCTAACATATAAGTGACTGACGTGTGTATGTACACAATCATATAGAGCTGTGTAACGCGTTGTCACGGATACATATATAGTAAGGTGCCATCTTTGACCATCATGTGTTTGCTGTATTTCAGAGATGTCGGGGAAGATACAATCGGATCAATGTATGATTTCAGAAGAGTCTACCTTTATATGAGATGATTGTGAGGAGGAGCCACCGACTACTATACTACATATGGAACTAATTTTATATTGCTTGCAGCGCTTATTAACAAACAAATAAAAATGTGATACCCTTATGCCTATATTGCATAAGCACTTAATTAACATAATGATGTTGCAAAACAGTGCCTCATGAAAATTTCTTGAGTGTTCTTTAATTACTACTAACATTTTACGCCATGGTGTGTTTTAGATATAACAACCATTCCCACTCTGCTAACACATTTGTGTATTCTATTGTGTAATGGAATGTATGTCTGTCGAAACTATGTAACAATAATAATAATAATAATATGAGCATGTTCATGTATAGTGCTGCTAGTTGTACGCAGCGCTTTACAGACACATTTTTCAGGCTGAGATCCCTGGCCCGTGGAGCTTACAATTTATTTTTTGCCGCCTGAGGCACAGGGAGATAAAGTGACTTGCCCAAGGTCACAAGGAGCCGACACCGGGAATTGAACCAGACTCCCCTGCTTCAAACTCTCAGTGCCAGTGTGTGTCTTTACTCACTGAGCCACTCCTTCTCCCAATGTAAAGGACACTTACAACCAATTAGCCATTTCTTGTTAAAAATCTCTTGTTACATGGGTATGTTGATAAAATGGTTTGGGACTGTAGCAAATAATGTTATTGGCTAGATGTTGTGGTCCCCTACAATGCATGATGTTCTGAATATTACATCAACATCATGTAATGAAGTACGTTTCTGTGTATATTTCATTTACCTAACTAACTATAGTTTACTGTGTTTATTAAACGTTATATAAATAAATAGTACAGTGAATATGATGATATAAGCTACCATAATAAACCTGCTGTTCTCATTTGTCGATGTTATACATGGATCCTACACAAATTGATACAGACACAAACAGTTGTCTTAAAAAGTGTGCCTATGCTAATGTGCACGTGATTGACGTTTATATTTAGAGAATACTTGATAATTATCATCATGATAATGATGAAGTGACGTGATTTACATTCCAAAAATATTACCAACATTCTAATTGTGGGAAATTATAAATGCTACATTACAGTAACATTTGGGACAAAATTGTGGTTTAGTTTACACTTTGCCACTTGTTACATGTAGGTCACATCCACACACGTGTGACTTATACATAAACATGTGTCAAATTTTAATTAATTTTGACTATTAATTTCTAGCATTAATAATCACCTACATTGCTAAATATAAGATGTACTACGCATTGTTGTGATTACAGGCATTCATGTATGGAGTGTTATGATCAGTCAATTGTATCCGTGATGAATGATCTCCCGTAAGTAAACAAATAAGTACAGTGATCCCCTTTTCTCCAAACACCTCTATATTACATTAATGGAATTTATAAGGGAACATACATAAAATGTGATGAAATGGGAGTAATCATTTTCTAATACAATGCACATGAAACCTCAATAGTAGCTAAATGCATGTACATGATACAGAAAGTACATGTATGTTACATTTGTCTTTAAACCAATATGTTGGGTTTTTACTTCAAATAATTATAGGAAGATTGAGGTAGGCACATCTTATGAGAGATGTCAGCAAATATACATACCATGATCAGTCATACTGGAGATATACCTATAATGCAAAGGAACAATATATAAATTGCAAACATTGACATGCCATCTTCAGTACCGTAAGCAACACAGCAAAGTGTGTATTTGGTGTTAAATGTGCAACACCATGTATATTTAATCACATTCAAAATGTAAAGCAGGCTGGTGTACACATCATATGGATGTACATGTTACACTGCACCAATAACATTGTATGCAAGCATACTGCAATAATGAATGACTATGCCCATACTATGTGTATTGTGTTAGCATAAGGAACAACACAATGCTAAAATATTAGTGCTTTGTTACCCCAGTTGTATTCACATACACACAACTAATGTACAATTGAAGAGGGATTATATAACCTGTGCAACAATAACATACCGGTGCCACATCCCTTTGTGCACACAGCAGAGAAAAGAAAGGTGTGCAACCCATATTCATCTGTGTCCTAACAGAAGGTTATATAAAAAAACATTCTTGTTAATATAACATAATTTAACTATAAAAGTAGTACTAGGAACATATATGTTTTTACTTACAAGAAAAAAATGAATTGATGAGATTCTGGCGTGTCTGGCCACCACTGGCTGTTTGTTCATTTTCAGCAGCTACATGGGTGGGATGCTCGTCTACCAAAGGCTCAGCTAGGTCTGATTGTACATTGTGCCTGAGTGCAACATTGTGCAAAATGCAACAGGCAAGGATAATATCAGACACTTTTTGAGGCTTGTATAGAAGAGCCCCACCAGTTCTGTCCAGACACCTAAATCTGGTCTTGAGTAGGCCAAATGTCCTCTCTATAACAGATCTTGTAGAGATATGGGCTGCATTGTACCTCTCCTCTGCTTCAGTTTGAGGGTTTAGCACCGGAGTCAAGAGCCACGGCCTAATTCCGTATCCTGAGTCACCTATAATGAATGGAGCACACATAAGCTGACATTAGTGATCAAATTGTACAATGCCAACATTCCTAAATAAAAATGTGTTTTGTGTTAGAACATGTAAATGTGTACTCACCCAGCAGCCAACCATGTTCAAAATGTCCCTCTTCGAACGCATGGAAGACTGAAGAGTTCCTCAGGATAGAGGAATCGTGACTGGAACCAGGGAATTTGGGTACCACATGCATTATCCTCATCGTGGCATCACATACCACCTGTACATTGAGTGAATGGTAGTGCTTACGATTGCGGTACACATGCTCACTCTGACTAGGTGCAATCAAAGCAACATGTGTGCAATCAATTGCACCCAGCACACATGGTATCCCTGCTATATTATAAAAGCCATTCCTGACTTCCAGCCACTCTGTCGCCTCTGTAGGAAAATGAATATAATTCCTAGCGCGTCTATTGAGTGCATAGAGAAACTGGGTAAAGGCCCGCGAGAATGTAGATTGCGAGACCCCGCCCACTATGCCCACAGTTGTCTGGAATGACGCGGAAGCAAGATAATGTAATGAGCACAGCATTTTAACAAGCCCAGGGACTGCACGACCTCTGGCTGTGAAAAAATCTAAATCTCCCCTTATCTCCTCATAAAGAGATAAGATTGCTGCTGAACTCAAACGATAGCGACTTACTATCTCCTCCTCACTCATCCCATCTAACAGGGTTCTCTCCCTGTACACACGCGGACGAGGCACAACTTGTCTCCTCTGTCTTCTCCTCTGATCTCCTGTCCCTCTACCTGTCCCTCGGCCTGTCCCTCTCCTTGTCCCTGTCGTATCCGCGTGCCTGTCCCTGTCACTGTCCCTCGGTCTGTCCGTCCCTTGCCCTATATCATTCTCTTGATCAGCAAGCATGTCATAGAAAAGAATGTTCCTCCGTCTCCTAAACAATCGCAACATTTTGAAATGAGTAGCTGTGAATGAGCAGGTAATGGGCGTCCTTTAAATAGGTATGTGATGATGTCAGGTGACATAGTAAAATGCAAGGTGTTACATTAACATAATAAAGTACTTCTGTGCCAAGCTGTGTGCAGTTGTTCTTAGAAGTATTTGTTGTGTGTATTCTGCAGGGAATGATGATATTTGCCAATGATGTGACGTGAAGCTTTGTACAAACATTGCTTGAAAATAAATAGTTGAATGTGCAATGCATGTAAAACTTCTGAACGCAACAGTCAGTCATGTAATTAGACAAAAAGGCTGAGATTGACGTGGGAAAAGTTTGCTGTAACATGTGTAATTAGCCATGTTATTGTCACATGTTGACAACAATGAATAGTCGTGTGCATATGCATGCATTTCTGTAATGAGGATAGTTGCTATAGAATGAGTTTACAAGGTGTCACAATGATTAATTACTGTACATGTGTGTATAAGTTAGGTTGAAGTGCTTGTAATGCAACGGTTATAATGTAAACATGCAATGTGATTGCGCGTCCAATAAGTGACGTCATGAAAATAGGGAGGACCAAACCTGGATGAAAACATGAGAATAAAGATGTACATGAAGGTTTAAAGATGCATCACACATTACAGTACAAGCATTGTGTAATGTAAAGGAACATGAATATACGGTGTATGTGTGACATGTGTGACATCATGTAAACAATTGTCGGTCAATTCAGTAAAATGTGTGATATGATGTGAGGTTCTCCTTTAAGAGTTGAGTATAGTATTTTCCCTTGACACATCATCACATGATGAGTAATGTGACACGCAAATGATGAAAACATGTAAAAGTACAATGTTATGCAAATAATACACGTCAGCCGTGACACAATGCAGGGAATGCCCCCCACACAGTAATGCAAATGACGTTTGTATTGTGAGCAATGAAACGTAAACAGTACTATACTGTTATACGTCCCCGCTCCATTGACTTCCATTGATGTACAGAAGATTTTTTTTTCTAAGTGCCTTTCCGGCAGCCTTAGCGATCGTTCTCCCCTCCAACTTGCCAACTTTAGTTGGCGGGAGAAATTGGCCATAACATCTCAATTTCGTAGTGCCGATCAGCCCCGATAAGCTGATTTTGGTACTTGAATCCAGCCGATTTAAAAAAGTGGCGATCAGTGGCGAAAACAGGCTTATCGGCAGCCGACTGGCCATAACAAAATTATCGGCTACGAAAACTGGCGAAATCAAGCACTTATCGGCGCTTACTGAATCTCAAACCCAATTTTGCCTATAAAATGCCGAAAAAATCCTTATCAACGCTTACTGCATAAGGCCCTAGATTGTTTATTGTGACCTTGGTGGATATCCATACATAACTTTTTCTTTTGTGTCAAATGTCATAATATAAAAAAGAGAAAGGTGAGGATGCCCATAGGCTTGTAGAAAAAAATGAGATGTTAGAACTTTTTATTCTGCAGTATTATAATCATGACCATGAATAGGTTGACATAATTTTTCCCCCGTAGTTACTATGCTCAACTATGTTGCTTTATCGTAATCCCATGTAAAAAGCATTAAGTGGTGTTCCCTCTCCCTGCATCAGTCGACAATCAATAATTAAGACCTAGTTTGCCAACTCTCTGGGGTCACTATGCCATGAGGATGACTTAAGAACTCCTACAGAGAGAAATACATAAAAAAAAAGCACAACTTTGCCCTAAGGCTGATCTTAATACTTTGAAGATTTTGTATTGAATGTGCACTGTTACATTTCCTAAAATGAGCCGTCTGCTGCTGGCATTAATTATATAAAACAGAATTGCAGGTGTTGCCAGTTTGAAAGTTGGACACAGGTGTTCTTATTCCTTTGGTAGTTGTTGAACATGGATAATGTATTCTTCCCTTGTGGCTACAGTACTAAAATATCTACCAATGACTTAAGAACAAATAATTCTCTGTCATTTTAAATTCAGTGATTTGTAAAGGCCCAATAAATGTAATATTTTTCATATAATACAACTCTGATCAAACTGGACCCCGATTCCTGATCATCAAATTCACAAGCGTTCCCTTGCTCCGCATGTGACGTTGCCATGACAACGCAACGACACGTGATGCCATGACAGTGCGTTGCCATGGCAATGTGATGCTGCAGGAGGCGGCGCGCTGCAGAGAAGGTAAGAGTGTTCATACACGTGTGGCCAGGTCCCCACTGGGTCCCCGTTTGTCCCTTACCTCCCGCTGCAACCGGCAGCGGAGGCTTGGGAGATTGCGCGGACTCTGCAGTGGTGTGTGGGCCGTTGGGGAGGCGAGTGCATCGCCGGAGCTCCGCGGTGGAGCGAGTGCCCAGGGCGCCACCATCTTGCTTGTGCCCGCATGCTCAGTCAATATTGCGCATGCGCGGATATGTCTCCGGTGAAGCGGCCATTACACAGAGGCGCACGCATGCGCAGTAGGAATATAGGGGCGGTGGCCATGTTAGGCAAAGCCCCGTGAGGGAACTACAGTCCCCAGCAGCCCCTGAGGCTGTTAGATCAGGTGGTACACAGCAGCCAATAGCACGGCCAGATTTCATGCAACTTAGTGGATACATTTGGTGTGCCAGAGTCCATGCCAGTCAGAGCTGGGATGCAGAAAGGTGAGGGTATTGGTGCAGGGTGTCAGTGGCCCCGACACTAGGCCAGAGACCCCCATAAGCCCCAGCTAGGCCCCGACTCTCCTGTATAGTTTGTGGTTGCTACAGGGACAGGCCCTTAGACAGGGACACTGCCCCATTACCTCCTTAGTGTCAGGGACACACTAAGGGACTCCGCGTAGCTGGGACCAGACCACCAACGAATAAAAAGACTGTTAAGGTGGGACCCTCCAAATGGAAACCGCCACACGTGGAGGTGGACTCATTGCTGACAATGACGGCGTGGGACCAGACGGCCCCTCTTGTCTTCAGTTGGCACTACCGGGTGCTGGAGCACCCAGTAGGTATCACCACATCTCCAAGTGTACCCACAATTCACACTTTAGTTGTTGGCAGCGCTGTCGCACCCATTGGGTGGGTTGACTCTTGTGGACACCAGGGTGGTTGGGTGCCCAGGGGCACCTTAGTACTTTGGGGGGTGGGGGGATATCCGCTACCTGAGCAAATCTCACCCGAAATGAATGGTTTTTAATATAAATTTAATACAAGTGTAGCTGAGCGGGGGGTCTCTGGAGCAGAACTCCAGTGATTTCAGGTCTGTGAACCCACTGCTTCCTGAGATAAAGGCCCCATTATGGGATGCCAGTATATCTCCTATGCATTTTATTCTCACGGTCACGTGACGCGGGGCATTTAAATGACCTCAAATCAACGCAGTTCTGCTCCTGACACCCCCTGCTCATACACTAGTATTAAAATGTATATTAAAACAGCTGCTACCCATAATAAACATTAAAAACACAACAACACTAATTCCCACCTCTACCCCCACATGATTGATACCAGAGGCCGCGTGTGTCTGCTGGTCCTCAGGTGGTCCCCAGGAGTGTCTGTGGGCCATCCGGTGGTGTCTGTGGGTGTCTGGGGGTCCTCAGGTGGTTCCAGCGGGTGTCTGTGAGCCCTCGGCTGCTCCCGGCGGGTGTCTGGGGGTCCTCAGGTGGTCCCTGTGGGTGTCTGGGGGGCCTTGGGTGGTCCCCGCGGGTCCCCACAGGCCTGCAGTACCAATTCTGTGGCAAAAATTATTTTTGCAATACATTGAAATAAATACACCCCCTCCCCCACCCCCAACACATACAGTACAGTAATGGGCAAATTAACTATTATCCAGATATGCATAATAGCTCATTTGATCAAACAAGAGGGTTATGTCTAGCACACCTAAAAGTGTATAATAAAACAATATACTTGCAATTTGAGGTACCGGTGCTCAGTGGTTCAGGGAAAAAACATGTCTTGTGTAATTTCAAGATGTATGAACAAATAGGAGGATCCAGGGCACTACGGATTTGTAGAAAATAAATTTATTCTAGGCACACACAACGTTTCGAGCTGTACAAAGCTCTTTCTCAAGTGACTGGCAAAGAAAACATCATTAATGTCCAATATATATTGTCCAAACATAAGTGATTAATTCAAGAAACCCCCCTTCGTTACCCCATGTGATTCCAATAGTCTCCTGATTGCACTTCCGGTTTACATTTAATCAGATGACACCCTAATCCTGGGTGTGTAGTATCTGCTTCTCCTGATAGGCTCTTGTTCCTTCTCCCATCCCCTTATGGGTAGTCTGCTGCGTGTCAGCGTGAGATGTTCCCTCTGGTGTCCTGATTCTTCATGACATCACTTCCGCGACATCACATCCGGCGGTGAGTTCACGAGCTCAGTCCTGGCACTATAGGCTTCTCCTTACGACTGCGCATGCGCAGTGGTATTTCCGTCGTCCTGACGCGTTCGTCTGTCGCTCCCATGACGTCACCTCCGATGTCTAGTGCCGAATGTAGTGCTGGCTTCTTCTGGCCAATGCGCATGTGCGCTACTCCGTGGGCATGAAGGGGGGTGTCAATTCAATCAGTTGTCATGGGCAGTGATGTCCTACGAGTAGGACAACTGATTGAATTTCCTTGAAAAAGCGCGATAGTAGGCATGAAACGCGTGGGAGAGTAGTTTGTGCTGTTTGTTTTTTGTTTTTATGTAGTTTAATAAAGAAGCATTTTTAACCTCTTTGCTGGTGAGTTCTTACCTTTTTCCACGGAGCGGATGGACCACCGATCCTTACCTTTTCTTGCAATATTTAGTAAACACCAATACACCACCCACCCCCCATGCCCCCACATACTGTAAAACCATGATTGATTTTTTTAACACACAGGATTAATACCCCAGGCCAACAGGGGCCCTGGGGGCCTGACGGGTGTCCACAAGTGTCTGGGGGACATTAGGTGGTTCCCACGGGGGTCGGGGTGCCTCGGGTTGTTCTCGTGGTAGTCTGGGGCCCTCGGGTGGTCACTGTGGGTCCGCGGGGCCCCCACAGCTGTGAGACCCCCGGTTTATCCCCGCAGGTGTCCCCTGTGGGTTCGCAAGTGGTACCCGTGGGCATCCGGGGGTCCTCAGGTGGTACCAATGGGCATCAAGGGGTCCTCAGGTGGTCTCCATGGGTCTGAATTGGTGTACTACAACCAATCAGATTAGGGAATTGACAGATTAGGGTGGTGCCACCTTGATAAAGGTCCCACTGGTGGACCGAGACGACGGTTTATGTGTCTTTTTTTTCAATACAAAAACTTGTGATCAAACTGACCAGAGTGCTGTCTCCTGATCTCGTGCTTCAAACGGTATCGTATGTTTATATATATATGTGTATATATAGATATATATTTATATATATCTATATATATATACATATTCCTCCGAAAGGAATACAAGGGCTTGCCGGCTGAAGAAGATACAGATGAAGAAGAGTGACAGTGGCGCTCCCTCAGAATATATAAGCACAAATATGTACCAGCTATGATATTCCCCCAATGGGGTAGGGGCTAAGATACAATAATAAAAAATTCGAAGAATAAATATTGATACTGGCCCATAAGCTGCAGCTGCTCAATAAGAAAGGATCGTCCCTTGATCCTTAGTGGACATGAGAGAGTTGTGGAGATGAGCGCATACAAAAGAAGAGAAATGAAATAAAATAAAATATACTGTAATACCAGAAACAATGTAATGGTGTACACAAGTAAATGCTTGCAGGAAAAGGGAGGCTTAATAGTGAATATATAAACGAAATATACTCACACGGGCATGTGTGAGTAAAGTGCACTAAAGGTTATCTTTGGACACTGTCATGTACTTCCTTCTTCCCCTCTGGGTCTACTGTGAACAAGTGCAATTCAGTAACTGAGGACATCCACTGACGGAAGGGTTAGGGGACATTATATTGTATTTTTGATTATACTGCATTGTTTGTGGCAATGGAGGACATGGACGGAGGACATGGACAGTGATGAGGATGAGGACGAGGACAGCTTTCATCGTGTACTGTATGTGTTAGGGGGGAGGGGGGTGTATTTATTTTTCTTTTTTATTTCAAGCACAGGGTTGGTACCGTAGGCCAGAGAGGACTCCTGAACACCTGCGAGGACCACCCGAGGGCCCCCGGACACCCGCGGGTCCCACTCGAGGGCCCCCGCCAGCCTGTAGTAACATTGTTATGCTTTATAAAAAAAATGTAATGTATTTTAGGGTTCATAGGGATAGTTGGAGGCACAGGGGGTGGGTACCTACAGTAGCGACATCTTTTATTCGAGTAAATGCCGGCGGCATGCCGGGATCTACCCCAGCTGCCGCCAGTCAGAAACGCGCGCCGCCGCGTTTCCCCCACGCACCCCCCCTCCACATCGCGCGCAATTACCCCCCCAAAGACACCCCGAACCCGGCTTCTACTCTGCCCCTCTGCTTCCCCGCACCCCCGCTTACCTAGATTTGAACTCCAGGGGTGTCGGGGAAGCCTGGGGAAGCCGGGGAAGACGGGGAAGCCGGGCGCGCTTGTGACCGTGACGTCACAGTGCGCCGCCACGCGCCGCGGCTACCCGCTTCCCAGCCTCATTCAGCCAGCGGCATTTGCTCGAATAAGAGCTGCCGCTGCTGTAGTTCATATTGCAAGGTTTATTGGGGGCAATTGCCACCAATAAAGCTGCTATTTGGCCTTAACCCCTTCATTGCCTTAGCGGCTAGCCGTTAAGGTAATGAAGCTGCTTTAATGTATTTTTTTTTAATAGTGTGCGGGAGCAGATGTTCTCCCGAGCTGAACCGTTTTGGTTTCTGGCTCAGGGACCCCCTGCTTCCCGAGTTACAGGCCCCGGTATGGGGCATCGGATGCCAGTATCGCCGCCATTTTTAAAGCATCCGCGTCACATGACGTGGGACATTTAAATAATGAAGGGAGTACGGCACCCCATATCTGGGCCTGTAACTCGGGAAGCAGGGGGTCCCCGAAGCTGAAATCAATGCGGTTCATCTCGGGAGACCCCTGCTTCCGCACACTATTAATAAAAATTACATTAATGCAGCTTCATTACCGTACCAATTATTTTTTATTGATGTGTGTTTTGATCATAGTGTACATGAGCAAGGGGTCTACTGAGCTGAACCGCATTGGTTTCAGCCTCGGGGACTCCCTACTTCATCAGATACAGGCCCCGTTATGGGGTGCCGGTATCCCCCTGCAGGATATAAATCACCCGGTCACGTGACGCGGGAACTTTAAAAGCACAGGGTATACTGGCACCCCATAATGGGGCTTGTATCTCATGAAGTAGGGGGTCCCCGAGACTGAAACCAATGCGGTTCAGCTCAGTAAACCCCCTGCTCATCTACACTATGATCAAAATCAATATTCTTAATGTACGATCGCCTGTAAGAGCCGTGCATGGAGATGCAGCTCTTTAAGGCTGTTTTTTTTCAATCAGCTATTGTGCTTTAGATTTTTAAGCACGATAGCAGGGGGAAAAGAAAATAGCTCACGCGATTGGGCATGTTTTTGCCCACACCTAACCAAATGCGCTTCACTTCTTAGTGAATCCCGCGTCTGGCTTAATTTTTTATCTTGGGATTACAAATTTCCCAATCGGGCGCAAAAGCTTACTGCTTAGTGAATCGCCCCCTCTGTCTCCATCTCTGTGTTTTTGTCTCTCTGTCTCTGTGTGTGTTTCTCTCTCTCTATCACTGTATCTCTGTCTCTGACCCAAAATACAATTCACTCTTTAATATCTTCACATATTAAAATAATCCGTTCTGCTGGGCCCAGTGGGCTGAAACTTGCCAGTCCCTCATGCCGGAGGTGACTCTCCATGGTGGCCAAGTTTCAGCTCTCTGCGACCCCCAGAACCGGAGATACCAAAAACAAGTTAAAATTCTTATTACTTTAATGCAGGATTCTCCGCTCTAAAAATGAATCTCTGCTTTTCACTCTTTCCCATTGAAATCAACGGGCTCTGCCTCTATAGGCTTTCAATGGAGCAACTCCGCCGTTGAAGTCAATGGGCTTCGCCGCTATAGTCTTTCAATGGGGCAACTCCGCCATTGAAGTCTATGGGCTCCGCCGCTATAGACTTTCAATGGAGCAACTCCGCCATTGAAGTCTATAGGAAAACAACAATTCTTTACATTTGCCCATACTCCGTCTTGTTGTTCGGAGAGGGCTGGAAATGGCCATGCAGTCATGCCGGAACAGTGACTACATGCGCCCCAAATCCCAGCCCTCTGGTCCTCACAGAACCGGAGATATGGACTTACACATTTTACAGTTTTGGACTTAGCCGTTTTAACGCCACGCGGCTTTTCCCCCATTGGAATCAATGGCCGGCGCCGCCATAGGAAATGCATGGGCGAGCGCCGCCATGGGATTCAATGGGGCCTCCACTCCGCCATTAGAGTCAATGGCGCGACCCTCCTGCTGAGCTCGACCCTTTACGGGGGTCCCTCATTCTCGGACCCGGTGGTGGTCGTGTGTGGGGGTTCCTAGGGGCTAGGGGCAAAAAGAATTTTATTCCTGGGTGCCTAGAACCTAAGTTTCCCACGCCAATTGTAGTTGACCTTGAACTAGTAGTGATAAAAGCTCTCTTTAAGAAAATGTATCCGCTTTTGCGGTCTGCGGTTTGGGTTGCTGCCAGCCCGTTCCTGGAGGTCGGCGTCGAGGAATCCCCATTGAAATGGATGGCTCCATTGACTTACAATGGGGAACCTCTCGGGCGCCACCTGCAGGTCTTCTATGAAAACAGGCCCAAATTGCCGGAATCTCCATAAGGGTGCATTGGGCTGCAATGGCGACTTATGGAGAGCTGCAAAATGGAGCCTGAAAAGGCGGTAAAAGGGAACAAAGGGCTATAAACACTGAACTAACATTAACCCCTTCCCTCCCGCATCAATCCCAGTGTATGTGTTGGTGCAAACACTGGAATGGGAACAATACACATTTACAGGGGAACATACATTTGGTTGCTGAAGCAGGGGAAAAATACATTGCTGGACCGTAGTCCAGTTAACCCCTTGCTTCCCAAGTGAGAGCAGGGGGTGGCCAAATGGGGTGTAACCACTTTAATATCGAGCCAAACCCCCTCTCCCATGACAGCTGGTCTACCCTAACAATTGTGCAGGGCTCTGCCAATCTGTATTCCCTCCCCTAGGGGAGTGGATGGGAGACTATACCCCTTACTCCACCAGGGAGTAAGGGAAGAGCAAAGACTGCTTCAGGTGCCCTTGGCCTGCAGTGGAGGTCCAGGGTACATCCTGTGGGTGAAGCCCCACAAAGTGAAGTATGCTGTGTATGCTGTTCCATCAGTGATCCTGTTCAAAAATATCTTCCTGCCTGAGACTACAATCTATCAGGGGGAGGGGAAGTAAGTTCTCCTGCAGGGATTGTCCCCACATCCCTGGGGCCTGCAAGAGATGGAGGCGCTCACACCGTGAGAAAGAATCAGTTACTACCCCAGAAGCCTGTCCTGTTCTCCTCCACAACACCGCAAGATACTCAGATCTACTGTAATCCAGCAGATATGCACCACACCACACTGTGTAATGGCGAAATCTCCCAGAGAGGGGGGGAAACACCGCTACATATGTAATTACTATATTAAGCTAATGGGCTGTAAGGTATTCAACCAAACCGGAAGGCATCTTATGGAGTATTACCTCTTATTAATTAAGGCCCAATCACTTCAATGGACCGTAGGACATTTTCTACAGTAGTACTTAAGGTGTTCTCTTGGGTTCCACTTCCTAGTAAATATGGCCCAAAACAGATTGGAGGCTTTCCCAATATGCAATGGTATACAATCACACCAAATACTTTTTTAATGTAAAGCTTTTAGATGATATATAATACGATCTGGTAAGAGCTTGTACAATAACCTGTTTCGTTTGAAAATATGGGTAATATTTGAGTGGTCCTTTGACAACGAGTCACTAATCTTTAACAGAGTAAATTTCTGGAATGTATATTTGGTTGCATTAAATTAAAACACTTTTATCTATCATCATATAACACAACCAGCCAGGGGGTTGTGGTGGACACCAGTCAACATGTAGGATGATTATAGAACAGTACCTGCTGATCTGGCTGATCTCAGGTGTCTCCTAGGGATATGGTAGATGGCTGCAGAGTTCTTGGACAGGGCATTATACGAGCAAAGATTAGGAGAACAAATAGGGATTTACTTAACCAAAAATGAAAGTAATTTATTTTAGAAAAATCTTCCCGATATAAAAATAGATCTTCACAAAATAAAACAGCAGCAATTTAAAGTAGATCTCCAAAACCAAAACCAAAACTTCACCCATCAACAGCCACCTAGGTTCCAAGACTTCCACTTAGTGAGGGCAGGGAACTTATAATGGGCAGAAGGTAGAGACTGGTGTAAAATTGGAACTAGGTAATCTTATGAGTGAGACACAGAGCATTTATCCTGTGATCCACTGTGCATGCAATGTCTTGTATATAATGTATACCCTGTTCATTTATGTAACTGTATTTGTAACCATGTATTATTTGTCTTAACTCTGTGCCCAGGACATACTTGAAAACGAGAGGTAACTCTCAATGTATTACTTCCTGGTAAAATATTTTATAAATAAATAAAATAAAGGTGTCCTAGATCATCTTCTACATGTCTTACCAGCTATAAGGTTCTCCCGACATGGCCGCCGAGTCAGGACATCTGCCTCTACCAACATGGCCTCCGAGGCAGGAAGTCTGCCTCATTCCGGATCCATATAGGACCTCCAAACATGGCCGCAGAGACAGGAAATCTGCCTCCACCAACATGGCCGCCAAGGCAGGAAGTCAGCCTCAGTCTGGAATTATTGCCTACACCTTCCTGCTTCCTTTATAAGGCATCAATTCCCACTCCTCTGCCAGTGCAAGGTTCTGTATACCTTATTCTTTGCTGGAAGCCAAGTCCTGCCTGCATTGTACTTTGCCTATTGCGGACGACCTTAGAACTGTGACCCCTACTATTCTGCCTTCTCCAGCCCTGACCCTGATACAGTGACCACGATTATCCTGTCTTCTGCTGACCTTGGACCCGGACCTCACTACTCTACTCTTCAGGATGTGGATCCCTGGTAGGGGTCGGTCTCTACTCTCCACCTGTGCCTAGTGGGTCTGTCTCCTGGACAGTACACAGCGACGTATGCTACCGTAACACCAGCCCACATGGCTACTTGCCTTTTACTGCTTGGTGAGACTCCCTCAGCTACTCTGTTTCCTATAGATTCATTTATCTGCCAAAGAAACCCAAATTTCCTATTGATGTAAAAAAAAATTTTTTTTTTTCGTCTTAATGCATTAAGTTAAATTAAATCATAGTTTCACTGCACCTTAAAACTAAATATCTTGAATTAATCTGTCATTCGCAACACATCATCAGCATCCATACAGTTGTATCCAACAAATTAAGAGACAGTTCACATTAAAATAACAAAACTTATATTTGCATATGTAACCCTGTTTCTCCACCTCCCCCTCCCCACACCCCCCCCCCCCCCAATTGCAGATAGGGTCTATCATGGGGAAAGCTACGCTGGTTACTTCAAGTAGTGTGGTGCATACCTGCTGATAAACAGTAGCCTTGAGTCTCCTGCATGATGTTAGGGAATAGCAACAGGACAGGCTTCTGGGGTATAACCTGACTCGTACTCATGGTAACAGCGCCTCCATCTCTTGCAGCCCCCAGGATATGAGGTGAAATCTCTGCTTGAGTCTCTTTCTCCTTTTTCCCAATAGATTTCAATCTCAGGACAGAAGTATAGTATACAGTATTTCTTTATTCACTATACACACAGCACAGCAGTCACTCAGCAGAACTAGGGCCTGCACCCTCAGGATGTCCCTGGATTACACTCCCAGCAGAGGGCACCAGGAGAAGTCCTAGCTCTTCCCTTACTCCCTGATAGAGTAAGGGCTGGAGCCCACACTGCGGTACATGACGTGCAAACGCTTTCATGCACGCGCGTGTTCGTCACCGACCCCTGGCGGCCAATGGTACCATTGGCTGCGAAGCACGGTGTCATCGCCGCTGCTGTAGCTGGAGTCTTTCAAAACTGTGATTCCAGGCTACAGCAGCGCGACGTCAGTTTCAGCAGCCAATCAATGTCCAGACGTTTTCATTGATTGGCTGCTGAAATTGGGACGGGGGACTGTGCGCAATAGGAGCTAGGGCAGAAAAAAATGATTACTATTTGCTTTTACTCCCCGGTCCCCGCTACTCACACCCCCCGGTCCCCGCTGCTCACACCCCCCGGTCCCCGCTGCTCACACCCCCCGGTCCCCGCTGCTCACACCCCCCGGTCCCCGCAGCTCACACCCCCCGGTCCCCGCAGCTCACACCCCCCGGTCCCCGCTACTCACACCCCCCGGTCCCCGCTACTCACACCCCCCGGTCCCCGCTGCTCACACCCCCCGGTCCCCGCAGCTCACACCCCCCGGTCCCCGCTACTCACACCCCCCGGTCCCCGCTACTCACACCCCCCGGTCCCCGCTGCTCACACCCCCCGGTCCCCGCAGCTCACACCCCCCGGTCCCCGCAGCTCACACCCCCCGGTCCCCGCTGCTCACCCCCCCCCCAGACCTCGCTGCTCACACCCCTGGACCCCCGGTACTCACCCCCCGGACCCCGCTGCTCACACCACCCCCGGACCCCGCTGCTCACACCACCCCCGGACCCCGCTGCTCACACCACCCCCCCGGTCCCCGCTGCTAAAACCACCCCCCCCCCCTGTCCCCGCTGCCTAAAAACCACCCCCCAGTCCCCGCTGCTCAAACCACCCCCCGGTCCCCGCTGCTCAAACCCCCCCCCCCCGGTCCCAGCTGCTCAAACCACCCCCCGGTCCCCGCTGCTCAAACCACCCCCCAGTCCCCGCTGCTCAAACCACCCCCCAGTCCCCGCTGCTCAAACCACCCCCCGGTCCCCGCTGCTCAAACCACCCCCCGGTCCCCGCTGCACATTATACACATGACATGATTATTCTGTGACTGTGTGATTATTTTTCAGTGTCCTATGTCTCAGGCAATCACAGGCTGTCACACACAATTTTATTGCAGCCCCTTGTTTTGGGGAGGGGGGGGGGGTCTCTGTTGCTTGAGATGCAGAGAGATTCCTGCTCCCTCAGGGTAGGAGGCTGAGCGCATCACGTGGGGGCGTGGTGTGTCGAATCATTCCGTCTGCTGGGGATGATCACACATCGCCCAGCAGACAGAGGCGTGCGCACGCAGCCATGCAGCGTCGCAAAGCCAAAAGTGTGCTCCAGCCCTAAGGGGAAAAGTCTCCCACCACCCCCCTAAGGGAGGGTACACAGTGTGCAGAGCCCTGCACACTGCTCTCGGGTAGACCAGCCTCTCTCACGGTAGAGGCAACTGACTAAATTCAGGAAGTGCAGCCACTTAAGTACAGATCCAGTAAGAACCAGCCCCTTGCCCCTGATTGGACACCAGGCCTGATTACACTACCTTCTCTGTGACTCACTGGGCTGCAGATAGGAGGGGAAAACCCATGATCACTCCTGGCTAATCTGCCTTTACCAGGGATTACTGCCAGGAGGAGGGCAGACGTATTGGCCCAAACCAGACAGGGCTACACATAGTTTGTGGAACCTTTTTAATTGATATAGGTCCATTAGTTTTACTGACAATGTTTTTAAACTGATTTACTGGGTAAAGATATACTAAAAAAAATCTAAATATAAAGCAAAATGTAAAATAGTATCAAACATAGCTCTGGAGTGTTTATAGCTTTACTTCTCATCATGCTTTTAGGAGAACCTGCCGAGTAAAATGAAGAATAAACATCAGACATTTCCCAGAAATAGTATGGGTTTGTTTTGAGATCAACATTTTTGTTTCTATAAAAGCCATCCTCAGGATCAAAGTAACAGACAGAAATATTGTTCTTCTCCAGTAAAAACATGTATTTGCCAAGATCTCTGCTATATAGTCGTTAATGACTCAAGAAAGTAATTTGAGTCAGCAATTATTCAACAACTACAGTATGTTAGTTCTGCTGAGAAATGCCAGAAAAAATTCAGTAAAAAAATATCCACTACAGGTAATGTTTCTTATCTTCTTTTATAAAGAGCTCAGTCAGTACTAAAGCAATGTTGAAGCATGTTGGGATCAGTGGCGGAAGTACCACAGGTGCAGTCGGTTTGTCTGCAACTGGTCCCACCACCTTTTTGGGGCCCATTCTTCCATGCACCGGAACAGCATTCTGGAACTTATTTTAGCAGCCGGAACAGTGTTCCAGCATTTCTAAAGGCCCCCGCCCCGTAAACGTACCTTTGATGCGGGGCCTTACCCGGTGGCGGTGGAGGGAGCCCACCTAGGTGGTCCTAACACGGAAGTTCGGCCCCACGGAAGTCAGGCCCAGTCACTGACAGCCCTCTGTCGCTGCCGTGTAAGGTCCTGCTCCACAGGTAAATCCCAGTGGGAAAATATTGGGGGGTGGGTGGGCTACCAACGCCCCTGGTCGAAAGGCTTATTTCTCTTACTTTACATTTTTTTCGTGAAATCAAAAACACATTTACATTGATACAAAGTTAGTGCAGGTAGCTTATGTAGCTCACTTTCCCCCACCCCCTGGGAGATGTGTGGCTACGGTGTGTGAATGCGGTGCAATACCTGCTGGTGCCCAGGAGATCTGAGTCTCCGCGGCTGGGAACCTGGGGTGCACCTGAGTGATGCTCAGTAGTGCCTCCACCTGTACGGGATTCTATTGTGCAGAATGACCCCGTTACAGGACACATACGAAATACACACGTGGTGTAACGAAACAGTTTTACTATGTGCAAAGGAATATGATATGCAGCCTACCCACCAGGCCTCGCACGGCCGTACCTTCCCACTGGAGTCACCGTCTCCACAGTACCTAGGGGCCCTTGGGCACCCAACCAACCCAGTGTCCACTAAGTCAATGCCTCTCCCAATGTGTGGTACAGCGCTGCCCACTATAGTGTTTGTTGGTGCATGTGATATGTTGGATACCTGCCGGGGTTCCCCGCAACTAGGTGCGATGATGGGATCCACGGATCCAATATGTCCTCTGTGAAGCTTCCGCCTCTACATTGGGTGGGTCCCGTGTGGAGTGTACCACCATATGCAGTGTCTCTTTGTTGGTATAGTTGAAGACCTTAACCATTATATTGTTTGAAACCTCGATAAGAAACTTTAAATTATATATAAATTAAATATCCAATGTAAATAAGTACCAACAAAGTGTGTATCATAGCAGTTAAATGGAATACATTCAAATGGTTCGGTTGCGTAGCCTAGAAGTGAAAAACAATCTGGGTTTGCTGGTGTTAAGGTGCACAGGGAGAAAGAAAGTTACAGGATCGAAATCAATATCTTATTAGTTATAATACAATTGGTGGGTTAGTCAGTGGGAAGTGATCGAAGAGTTGAAGCCAAAATGCCCAAGTTTTATTACATTTGTTTAGGGTATCATAAGGTAGGTGGTGATATTTTTAAGGGTCATGATCTCTCAAATTTAGTTTTTAAGATGAATTAAGCAAGGAGGGATCGGTGAGGATTTCCCGTTATGGGTGAGTAGACATCTAGCGGCTATTAATAAATGAGAGATACAGTACATTTGTTTCTGTGCCTGTTGGTTTCTGGGATAGGTTTTCCAAGTAGTATTGCCCAAAGATCTTCAGGAATAGTTGCATCTGCTAATTGAGTGATCAATTTAAAAGCCTACCAGAACGTTTTTATTTTCAGTGAAGACCAGAAGATATGCAACAACGAACCAAATTGGCCACAATTCCTCGAACAGGAATTATTACAAGAGGGAACTTTTAGCAGTGTCCATGGGTACTGACAGGGGGGGGGGGCATTAAGGGGCCCTGTCCCCCCTGCTGGTGGACACACACAAGTTCAGTTGTTGTGTTATTACAGGAGAATGAACTAGGAAGCTCATTTAATGATATAAACAAGAGTCCGGATTGGAGGTGTCTCCCTCATGGACTAGAAAGTAATATTTACAACTGCACAGCATGGGTAGAAAATGTATTTGAATTTTATTTAGACACACCTTGCTGGTTGTGCAGTTGCTTATACAGACATAACATCCAAGTTCAAACCAAAACTAAGGGGCCTATGCACAAAGCTCCGATAAGTCACTTATCACCACCTATCACCAAAAAAAACGTACTTTCTTTCAGTAAACACCGATAAGTTGGCGATAAGATAACTTATCGGCAAATTTTGTTGCCGAAAAAAAAAACGCCAAACGTGGCAATAAGCCACTTATCACCACTTATCGCCAGCTTTTCAAACTCGTGGTATTCTAGTAGCCCTGACTAGCTTATCGAGGCTAATCGCGGCTCTAGAATTGAGATTTCCTCAAAATCTTCTCGCGAGGAAAAGTTGGCAAGAGGGTGGTGAGAAGCTGCTGATAAGGCGGCGGGACAGGACATAGAAAAAAAAATGCATATTTCCTGCATCGGATTGATGCCGGGAGACTCCGGAGCTGATACCAATTAATATCAGCACCAGAGACCCCCGGCATCAATCCGTTGCAATAAAAAGGAATTTACACTCAACTTCATTACCTTAGCAGCTAACCGCTAAGGCAATGAAGGGGTTAAGGGACAACAGCAGCTTGATTGGGGCAGAGGGGGTGAGTGAAGGGGATACTTGGCCTTTCACTCACCCCCTCTACCCCAATAAACATTACAATATGTAATAACCAACAATACATAACCCACCCCTGTACCCGCACATAAAACCATTACTTATTTATTTTAACACATGATTGATCCCAGAGGCCAATGGTGGTCCCCTGGGGGGTCCGGGTTCCTCAGGTAGTCCATGCGGTGTCTGTGGGCCTCCAGGTGGTCCCCTCGGGTGTCCGGGGGTGCCATAAGGGGTCCTCGGGTGGTCCCCGCTAGTGTCTGGGGGCCCAAGGGTGGTCCCCGCAAGTGTCTGGGGGCCTTCGGCTGGTTCCCACGGGTGTCTGGGAGCCCTCAGGTGGTTTCCGCGGGTGTCTGGGGGCCATCGGGTGGTTCCCATTGGTGTTCGGGGGCCCCACAGGGGTCCCCGAGGGTATCCGGGGGTCCTTAGGTGGTCCCCGTGGGTGTCAGGGTCCTCAGGTGGTCCTCGTGGGTGTCCCTGGGTCCTCAGCTGGTGTCTGGGGGTCCTCGTGTGGTCCCTGCGGGTCCCCGCTGGCCTGCAGTACCAATCCAGTTTTTAATTATTGAATTGTGTTGTTTAGGTGCTTGTGTTTGATTATTGTTGCATTTTGGCCTTCATGCTTTTTGATTAGGGTTATCATTGAGTGCTATAGTGGCTTATCATGCCCATATTATATGGGTATGATGTACCACTATGCCAATCAATGGGTACAGAGTTGGTATAGGGGGTCCGGGGTGGGTGGTTAGGCCTCCCGGGTGGCCAGCGGGGGACGAGGGCTAACCCCTTAATATACAGTAGCGGTTATTAACCGCTATGGTGATTAATGGGTTAAGTTTCATTAGATTGTTTTTTTTTCATGTATTCTTTCTGGCAACGAAGGACATGGCCCTGCAGTATGCTGATGAGGATGCCCTTCATGATGGCAGGGGTAAGTAGAACGGTTTTTATTTACTTTATTTATGCTGCCTGGCTAATGTTTGTTTTAATAATGGGCAAATGAGCTATTATCCATATCTGGATAATAGTTATTTTGCCCATTACTGTACTGTGTGTGTATGGTGCGGGGGGGGGGGGGGGGATGATGTATTGATTGAAATGTATGTCAATTTTATTTTTTAACAGAATTCGTACCGCGGGCCCCCGGACACTCACGGGGACCACCCGAGGACCCCCGGACATCTGTGGGAACCCCCGAGGGCCCCAAGACATCTGTGGGAACCACCTGAGGGCCCCCAGACACCCATGGGAACCACCCGAGGGCCCACAGACACCAGCGAGAACTAACCAGGGACCCCCGCAGGCATCTGGTATGAATCCTGTGTATAAAAAAATAAATTATGGTTTTATGTGGGGGCACATGGGGTGGGTTGTGTATTGATATTTAGTACATATTGTAATGTTTATTGTGGGCAGAAGGGTTGAATGAAGGGCAAAGTACCCACTTCACTCACCCCCTCTGCCCTCAATAAAACAGCTATTGTGCCTTAACCCCTTCATTGCCTTAGCGGCTATCCGCTAAGGTAATGAAGCTGCTTTAATGTAATTTTTATTCATAATGTACGGAAGCAGGGGGTCTCCCAAGATGAACCGCATTGATTTCAGCCTCAGGGACCCCCTGCTTCCCGAGTTACAGGCCCAGATATGGGGTGTCGGTATCTCCTTGATTATTTAAATCCCACGGTCACATGACGCAGACGATTTAGAAAGGGCGGAGATACTGGCACCCGATGCCCCAAATCTGGGCCTGTAACTTGGGAAGCAGGGGGTTGCTGAGGCTGAAATCAAAGTGCTTCAGCTCAGGAGACCCCCTGCTCCCACACACTATTAATAAAAATTACATTAAAGGAGCTTCATTACCATAGCAGATATCCGCTACGGTACTGAATGTGTTAAAATATTTATTATGGTTTTATTACTAGTGTATTGTAGCAGGGGTCTCCGTAGCAGAACCATGTTGATTTGATGTCCAGGAACCCCCTGCTTTCCAAAATACAGGCCCCGCTATGAGGTGCCAGTATCTCCTATGCATTGAAATGTCCCGCATCACGTGACCGTGGGAATCAAATGCATAGGCACCCCGTAACGGGGCTTGTATCTCGGGAAGCAGGGGGTCCCCGGGCCTGAAATCTCGGTTCTGCTCCGGAGACCCACTGCTCACGTACACTATTAATAAAATGTAAATTAAAAAAAGAACATTTTGGGCGAGATTGGACAGATAGAATTAGCCGGGTGAGCCCTTTTCAGAGGGACGATCTTCACGTGGCTACTCGCCATTTTTGCCAATGTTGCCATCACTGGTATTTGGGTATTTCTGCATACCGTGATAGCAACGCTGTCATAAATGGAGATTTAAAAACCCTGGCAACTTTTATTGTGTGTCTTGTATTTCACTTTGTGTGTGTCTACTGACTGTCCCTTTCCTAAGGGCCCATTTGTGTGAGTGTGTGCCCCAACCCACCCCCCCTCTTTACCTGGCCTCCCATTTTCCTCTCGTCCCTGCCCCCTTGGGTCCTTTAGCTCGCCACCAGGCAAATACCACTACCCCCTTGCCTTCATAACCTCTCCCATTGACCTGCAAGCCTACTGTGTAGGACCAAATCCGCAGGCCTGTAGAACCTTCCCTTCACCAGGGCCCAGCTGTGGGCCTCCGCAAGCCCATGCTACACCTCTGCCAGGCCGAAACGCGTCAAGAGGTTTCGCTTGCACCTTGTGCAAATAAAGCTCTTTTTATTTCCTCACATCAGCCTTCACCTTCCTTTTTTGTGCTGTGCGGCGCTTTTTCTCTTTTTGAGAGGTTTTCTATACACCTCTGCACCACCATCTTCCAGTCCCACTGGCCCTCCCTGCCCATGCCCCCAAGAATCATGTCCCTCCAAGGCCCATACCTATTGTCCTTACAGGCCCATACCTATCCCACCAAGAGCCACATGTCTTGGACCTGCCAGGGGTCACCCATTCCCTTCTTTGTGGTCTCTGTTGCCTAGGCAGGCTCAGTAATGGAAAATGATAAACTCTTTGCCATGGAGAAAATGCCCATGATGGACTGATTGGTGATTATGATGTTTGAATGGAAACCCCCACCTTTACTTTAATGTGGTTGTCTCTCGGAGTCTTCGTGATAGACTTTCTCACCATTTCAATAGTGTGGTGGGGACTAGGTCATGGTATATTTGCAGGTTATTCCCCTTTTGGGCAATGGTTGATGAATCTCTGGATCTTTTGAGTATTACTTTGGTAGTTGTGTGATAATACATCCTCATGAAAACATTGCAAGGCCTGGTGTCTGAGGAGAATCTCAGTGCTAAACCCAGATGGATCGTATCAATGATCAATTGATCTGCCGGTATATTAGGATGCACAGAGCAGGAGGTTCTGTGCATGGTCATGCAGGTGGTCTGGTTTGATGCTTTCTGGTACGCCACGTATTGTATAGCATTGAGATGTATTTTCTGCATCTTTCAGGCCTTTGTTAAGCATACAGACCTGCTCCTTGAGGTCTGAGAGCACCGTGTCAACCACTCTGTGACTACGTACAATCGCTTAATTCTTTCATTCATTTTCAAGTTCCGTTTACATTTATGTAACTCATGCTGTATCATTTGTTTAAAGCCCGTAGCAACATATTAGGATCTATATTTGTTACCTGAGCTGAATTGTCCTCCTCAGAGCTCACATGGTGAGCCGCTATGTTCTGATTCATGGGGGCGGCTTCCTGGGTGGGACATCTCCTGGCACGGAATTTTTAGATGTCTTGACTGCATAATTTGTCCTGCTCTAGAACACTTTTTGGAGACCATTTGCATGCGGGGCACATGGCTTAAGGAGCTAACCTTGGTGACGCTTTTTTCTCTTTACTTTTAGTCATTTTTGAACAATATGCTTTTTACAAACCATAAAAAAATAACATTATAGGTACAGCTACAAACAGAATTTTGAACTGGAGAGCTATCCAATCTGTGTCATTTTCTTAACGGTGACTGTCAGTATGTAATGAGTCTCTTGCCTTCTGTATAAAGTTGCATAACCATCCATTAGGAGTTTTCCGAAGGCGTTGATCCAGACAGTCACTTGTCATTGCTTTGAGTAATTCAAGTAAATAAACTGGAACTTTTCCACATTAAAAGAGGAGAATAGAACAAAACTTAGAGGTGGATTAAATAGTTTATATTAGTTGAACACTATAGTCTCTCTTTTTTTCTTATATTATTTTTGGTTCTTTCTTCTCACAAGCTTTTCCATGTCTATTTTTTTTTTCTCTTCCCTTTTGATCTTACAGTACCTGTATATTTCGCTCCTCATTTTCTTACACACAGAACAATAGAATCTTTGGGGTTATAAAGGTCCACTCCTTGAATGTACTGTTTCATGCAGCACCAAACTGAACTAATTACAATGATATATTGCATAAGCTTAAACCAGGACCTGCTTACTACAGAAGCCTCTGAAGGTTTTATGTTATGGGGAAGCCTCTGAAGGTTTTATGGGGAAGCCTCTGAAGGTTTTATGTTATGTTTTGTGAGTAGGTTTACTGGCAATGCATTTCTTTAACCCAGGCTGTGCTGCAAAAGCTATGTAATGCGACCGGCATACGCTTATAGAGATCCATGTTAAACTAGGTAAAAAGCAAAAAGTGACACACTGTGAGTGCTCATTTGCATGTTATTACCCAGAATCCATTGCTGCAGAAAGGCAGGTTTGCGGACCTCTGAGACATGTGAATGTGCTCATGCAGTATGTGGTATTATTATTTACTGTATATTTTATAGAAGAATTCATATAAAATAAAGGTTGTGCGTGGGGTATATGTGTGATGTTAGTGGAAGCTTTGTCATGCTGTTCTGTGCTACGGCTTAGGCCTGAATGTGAGCGTTGCTGCCCCATATGAGACCAGAGCTGAACACATGACAGTGATTTTCTTAGCTACAGTAAGTTAAAATGATAGTTAATTGATGCCTTTAAATAAAAATAATCAGGCAAGAGATAATGGCTATTAATTTTTAGGGGTCTGTTACCTGTTTTCAACATATTATACATTTCACTGTTATCGGTTCACTTTAGTCTTACATGGGACTGCTCAATTAAATACATAAAAGATTCTGGCAGCAAGATTACAGTGTACGCTGGGTGTTACACTGAAACTGCTCTCTCTTTACTGCACATAACATTAAAATAAACGACTATGTGGAACCTGGGCTTCTTTTCATAGCGCTTACTATACCAGGACCATGTCACCATAAACTGTTTGGGACAGTAAAATGTATCCAAATTGCCTACAGTTTAACCTTGCAAGGCCAGTTTTATTACTGGGAGATGTTTGGTGAAGGAGATATGCTGATCTGTTCCTCCTGGCCAAAAAAGACTCAAAATATTGTGCCTGGTTGAGATGTTCCACTTGTTCAAAGACTAGTCAGCACGATGTTACCTGTGCACATTTTTGTATGAATATGCAAGCGTAGCCCTCTTTCCCCTCAGTGTAAAGAGTCTACGGGTGCTGGCTTTACCTGTTGGCTCATGGAGATCCCAAACCTCCGCCACGGGGAGCCCGGGGTGATACAACAATACAAATTGGTACAGCGACTCCACCTGGGAGGGATCCCAACGCAGTGGCAGGAGCCCCTCACTGGAACCACAATACTGATATCCACACACAGTATATGATAATAACCTTTACTAGAGAACATGTAAATAAGCAGTACTAAGTAGATAATAATACTACTCGTTACAGCTACCCCTTCAGCCTCACAGGGCCTTACCCCACCACCGTGTAACCCACACCGTGTCCACAGTACCTGACGGTCCCTCGGGCACCCAACCACCCTGGTGTCCACGAGAATACCAACCCCACCCTTGTGTGTGGTCAGCGCTGCCACTATGGTGTGTGTACTTTGTTGGTGCACTTATAGTTATAGGTACCTGCCGGGTGCTACAGCACCCGGGCGCGCTGATGGGTAGCTACACAGGATCCGCTGATCCAGCAATGCTTCTGTGGTGGGTCCTCCTCCGCATGGGTAGTATCCAGCTGGAGTGTCCCACTTGCAGACAGTCTTGGTATTCTGCTAAGTGATCTGAGCCCAGACCACTCTCCACAGGCTCTGCAGCGATGTAGCTATGTCCCTGATTCTAATCAACTAAAAGGGGCCGTGTCCCTACCTAAGGGGCCAGTCCCTGTAGCTGCCACAATACTAATATGGGAGTCAGGGCCTAGCTGGGGCCTACTGGGGAGTCTCTGGCCTAGTACAGGGGCCACAGATGCCCTGCACATTCACCCTCTCCTACCTGTGTCCCAGCACCAATTGACTGCTAGCTCTGTGCACGCCAAACCTCTCTCCTAGCTGCCCGTGATCCTGGCAGCCCTATTGGCCTGTTGCACCCATGTGACTGCATGCCCCTATGCATGCTGGGGCTGTAGTCCCCGTGGAGCATCTTCTCTAATGCCGCCGCGTGCGCCTAACTCACTGCGCATGTGCAAGTCTGCAATGGCCACCGCAGTTCTTATTGCGCATGCACGGCCCTTTGCGATGCGCACGCACCACCAACATGGCTGCATCCTGCAGAGGGTGCCGCCGGCGAAACCGTCACGCCCTACAGCAGCGGAGGCTCAGAGGGGGAGACTGGGAACCGGAGAGCCAGAGGGGGACCTGGCTACACAAGTATTCTGTTGTCTGTACCAGCTTCTCAGTCTGACCTATGGGTTCTCTTCTACACATTATTTTCATGATGTCTTCATTCACTGTCCTCATTTTTCTGTTTAAAATTCACCTTAGCTTTGGAAGACTCTGCTTCTTAAAATGATGTAAATGTAATTATAGCTCAACTCCAGCATGCAATGCAGTAAACCCTGCATAAATCATACTTTACAACAACAAAAATCAATTTTTTGAGAGAAATATATTGCAATAATCTGTATCTCTTAAACTCTTAAACTCTAGATGGGCATGTGACAATCTAATACAGCACTGAAGTTGTTAAATCTGGCATCAACAGTATACAATTGAGATGAGACATACTTTTATTGGTGCTCTCCCCGTGATACTTTTTCTGACACATTATTGGAATTATGGAACGTTCTTAAACCCTCAGGGACCCATCACTGGAGATAAAGGGTTTTCCTGTGACAGTCAGTAATGTTATTTCTGCTGGCAAAGACAGAAATGCTTCAATCTGTGCCAAGGCATAGCTAGATTACCTGCAGAAAGAAGGAAATGTAGGTCATGAATGCAGCATTAAGAGTAACAACTAGGACAGTTGACCAAATGTTACACTGAAAATAAGATGATACATAAAATATATGCTTTCTTCAAGCGCATAATGGACAAAAATCTTTCATTTTACTGGGACCCTGTAATTGTTGGATTAAAATGATCACTCTTAGCGCGGGGCCTCTGTAACCGCCGCGGGGCCCGTGCCCCACCAATAAAGTCTCGGGGCGCGCCCACCAGTGTGTGCACCGCTGCAGTAAGTAATCCCTTTCACTATTTAGGTAATAAATTGTGGATTAGTAAAATATAGTTCACTGTCACAATGACAACTTCCAATCATATGCACAGTTGACTAAGCAGAGGGCTAAATACAATGCCCCAATGTCCTGTTCATGATGAGCCAAAATACCTATGGGAAGGTCCTATTGGTAGTCATACCAAAGGTTAGATACAAATGTTATGATTTCAGTTTTCAGTGGTCCAAATGCAACACTCCTTGGCTGGCTCTAAAGGAGTTTACATCGAGTTGGATATATAAATGGCAATGCTCCGTCTCTCATATGTTTTCAGGATGCTAGATCCATTCGGGACAGCTCGACCTTTGGTGTATGCTTCACGACCATTCTGTCCTTTCCCATCTCACTGGACAGGAAAAGGGTGGATTCAGGATCCGCCATACGGTCATCCCCCAAATATATTGATCCGGGGACACTCACATCAGTAGCTTTGGGCTCAGTAGCCTAGTTCCAACCAATCCCCAAATGCACCAGTAAGGGATTACTACCTTCAACAAACTCAGGCACAGCAACATCATCTTGATGATCCTTGGGCACCACTTGACTCTGCGAGGGACGGAATGGTGTAGGCGTTCTCATTCACCTCCAGTGACGTAGCTTCCACGGGAATCTCAGCCGGAGCAACATCCATGGCTCGTTCCTCTCTCGGGATTTCTTGGGGTCTTTGCTCCCATCCTCCCTGTTGTGAACATCTGGAGTTGGTTCCGCCTTTCTATTCTCCTCCTCGAGTGCAGTTCACCGGCAGTATGGAGGAGGCAATTCTATATCAATTTTAGCTAAACGGGAGGAGACGTCCATCTCTCTGGAACCCCCGCTACTCAGCACAGTAGCAACATCATTGGTGATATCTCGAAAACCACTAGACTCATCTTACCTGGCATTGCAGGACAACTCTCCTCGGCGCCGCTGGCAAATGGCACACACAGCCTGGAAGAATTCTTTACCCTGTACGTAAATCACAAAGACCCCACCTGGGATTAAATAGTGGGTGACTGTCAGAGCAAGCACATTAGGCTCCATATTGAGCAGAGGTAGCGATATTGTAACGTGTCCAACGGGCCAATGAGAGGGCCCGACTGCAGCTTGAGCTGGACAAGGAGAGGAGCACCGACAGCTGCAGGCCATAAATGGAAAAAGTGAAGCCGGTTTAAGCCTTGTGCTGAATCAGCTGACAGATGTGGAATCGTGACTCAACGCAAAAGAAGCTGAACTGGCAGCTGCACTGAGTGAAAAAAGAAATGCAGAAGGACTGCTTCAAGACTTGAGGAAGGATCTGGATTCTGAGCATGCTGGCCTCAAGATGGCCGAGAAACAAAAGCATGGCCTGGAAGAAGTACTCGAGGCCCTAAAGACTGAGCATGATGCTACGTTAGACTCTACTGCTGCCCAGCAGGAGGTTTCTCAGCTGAAGTTGGATAAAAAGGTATTGGCCCGTCCAAGTGTCTGTATCCCACAGACACTAATGCCTGTGAAGACAAGGGTATAGTGAGAGCTGGGCACACCGCTCAATTGAAAAACAAGATTAAAACATTTGAACCGCCTGAGCAGGTGAGGCGCTCCAGGAAGCGTGACTGCAATACCTTTGCAATACTACAGTCTACTTTCCACAAGGCACGGAATGAGAAGACCAAGTTGCGATGGAGTAGCACAGTAAGAATCCAGTCATACTGCAGTGCCTATGGGACCCAAAGTGGATTCCTTGCCAGGAAGGCAGCCGCTGTGAAGAGACAGTCGCGAATGGGACAGAAGTGTTTCCGTGATCATAAGATTGTCCAGCGACACTCCCAACAGAGTAAGTTAAGGAGTCAAGACAGGCCCAAGCCTACAAGTCTGCCGACGGTAATAGAGAGGCATCATGGGGTGCACTTGGGGTTAAAAAGAATCCCACCCAAGTTGAAGTACTGAAGATAAATGGTGTGGAACCCAACACTGAAGGAACACTGATGGAGGTAGGTCCAAAAGCCATCACCGCTATAGCAGAGTTGCTGTCTTCACAAGAGAAGGCCAAACAGTCACTGGCGAATGTACGCAATGAGCTGACCGAGGTCAAGGCTCTTCTACAGGGTAAGGGAGACTCTGAGCACAAGAGGAAAAAGACAGAGATGCATCTTCAGGATAGCAGATCAAGGTCACAAAGTGGCATAGAGTCCTGACAGAGAGAGCTGATAGACAGCAGGATGCTCAGGAACCTTTGCAGAAGGGGACACAACAAAGGCAGAGCTTCAACCCTAGACTCCAGTCGGCACAAGAAAGAGGTAGGGAAGGACAGTCTGCAGGCCCAGAAGGCCTAGTACTTGCCTGGAAGGAGAGACTCTTCAACTGTAAGGCAAAGAAAAAGAAGAGGTGGATTTCAGACGTCTGATAAAGAGGCTGGTGCACAGGCCGCTCACAGGACAATGTTTCGCTGGGGGGAGGGATATGTGATACCATCACTGTCCTCTAGGGGCTGAATAGGGCAGCTATAGGACTTTTGCTGCACATAGCGTTAAATCTTCCCTAGAGAAAAGCAGCAGCTGAAGCTAGTCAGCCTGCTCTGAATGAGGTAGTGTTTTAAAAGACTGAAAGCTGCCATGCACAGTGAGAGACTGTTTTCCCCAGAGAAGGGGGGAGATAGGAGTGCTCCTAGCTGCGGAAACTGGTTACAGAGGGACCTACAAGGAGTTTCTCTGGGCTCAGGTGGGGCCGAGTTCCCCATAGAAGGAAAGGACACAAGGCCTGTGCTGAAGCAGGGACGTCTACTCCGGAGGACTTACAAACAGATAATCAAAAACCCTTTGTTATTGGACTAGTACAGAAAATATTTGAAAAGTTCAGAACATCCTCACTCTATTTACTTTGGGTTTAAAATGCAGATAGAAGGCTCTCAAGGAGTCTTCATACAGTTCTTCGTCTCGCATTCCATCCCCATTGATTAGATTCCCCCGTGATGCTAGACAGTTTCAAAGTGAAAGGAAGGTTGTGGTATACCACACGTTTTTATGTTCAGTGTTTTTGTTCTCCAAACCTAAAAATTGATAGTAATTTTTTTTAAGCAGTACTTTAAAAAAAACAACAAAAAACACACACAATCTTTGGTATATCGTTGTTTCCTTGTCAGCTGTTTATTATGCATATGTAACGGGTTTCCCCCCCCCCCCCCAATCTCACATTGGCCCGGGTACTCTAATAACCAACCCCCATTACGTGTTAGTGTTTGGTGGTGCACCTGTAGGCAACAGGACTCCTGAGTCTCCCGCTTGATGGTATTAGGGCATGTCATCAGACAGGCAGCTGAAGTAGTGGGTGCGAGTTCAACTTACATCATGTGCAGCGCCTCCACCTCAGCAGGGTCTATGCTTCCGCAGGGAGATGGTCCTGGTGAGGAACTCCTTTTTGGTAGTGACTGCCACTGTTGAGTAATTTCACACTCACACAGTGGGGGTTTCGTTAACAAGGCCATCTTTATTGTAGATTGGGATGTAGCAGGCTGCCCCATGCAGCTGCCGGCTCTAGCCACACATCTCTCTGTGCTGTCCCTTTGCCAGGTACGCCCTCCCAAATTGAAGTGGGATTCCCTCTTCTCCTGGGGAGATCCTCTCTGTGCCAGGTCCCTGGACACAGAGTGGCTTAGACAGGCTGATTGGTCAACCTGGACCGCTAGTTACTTCACTAGGGTCACAAAGTGTTCCTACAATCCCTTTGCAGGAAAGCACAATTTCCCAACAACTTTCCACAGCTGCTGGAACACACCTCTAACTAACTGTGTTGTGCCTTATATACTTCAGGAGGCAGGTGCATCCCTGATGTCACTATCCAGGGACTCAGAGCATACAGCCACTCCCCTCCATACATAGGGCACCTCACCATGGTGTGAGGGAAAACCTCCATAACTACTGCTGGCATACCTGTCCTTACCAGGACTTACTGCCAACAGAGAGGAAAGTAATATACCATTATTATGCATGGCTATATACTGCCCCTGGTGAATCCCCACCGTCCCGGCTGGAGCCTAAATTTGGTGTACCTTGCTCCAGGAAACACTGAAAAAGAACACACAAATTAAGCGTCAAATGGTATCACATCCACATAATAATGTAAGAACCTTTTACTCACTGACCAGCAGGGAGCGTTAAAGAAATGGGCAGACCACTCTTTGACGGGACCTAATAGTAGTGTCTAGGGTCTGGTTTCTTCACCTCCCGCCCCGCTGCATCGGTGACTGTCACGCTATACTCTCGGGGCAAGCCTCGCTCATTACAATACACCACCTTGTGCATATAAATGCTGCGCCCAATTTTCCAAACCCTCATCAGTTGGGAAACCCTCTGCTCAGCCTGAACTCCCATAATGGCTCCCCCCTTATTAACGATATAATATTCTATATCATTACGAAGCCACCTCTCTCGATTGTCCTCTATTTCCCTCATCAGAGGTTCGGGGACATATGGGTATTCAAGCCCATGAGACCTTTTATATTTGGCTGTAATAGCCCGTTCAGCTCGGCAGGCCCGGGTTAATTTAGTTTGCCCAGCCTTTCCCGGTAACACCCATGACAGGGGCTCATCTGACTCCACCGGGTCATCTAACCCTTCAGATCCCTTTGGGGTAATAAGACCTCCTTGTATTCGATCCCACCTTACTCACAGCTCCTTGAGATAGGCCTCATCGTCGAAATCCCCGGGAGCCCACCAATGGTCAACCACCCCATCCCTTTCTAGAATGAAACGGGTGCGGTCTATCCAGGCAACATAACCCTCATATAACGGTGCCCACCACCTAGTTTCCCGTACCTCCTCTGAGGTGGGTTCTAGTGGCTCTTCCTCCTCAGGCCCGCCCGATGATACCCCTGAAGTACCCTCACATGGCGTAACCTTTCCCCGACGCTGTGACCAGTGTCCACCTGTGATACTCAACATACTAGTGCTATCACTGGGTACCGACCCTCGTCGGGAAATCCTCCCTCCACCCTCCGACCCATCATCCGAAGTTCCCCAGTCCAGGCTTCCAGTCCGTTCTTCGGTAGGACCCCGGGAATCCCCTGACATCCCCAGGCTAGAGGTAGACCCGAAGGAACAGGTGACAGGGACAGGGGATTGAACTAGGGCTTTGGGGCTAACATTGGGGATGGACGGGGTTGGGGGACGGGTCCAGACGGTAGGTACCGGCAGGATCACGGCCTGCTCCTCTGCCATACCTGACTCACGTCCGCCACAAAGTCCATTCTTTCCTTCGGCAGCTGAGCCTCTCGCTCTCCGGTTCGAGTGCCCACTCCGTCTGTCCGTAGGGATCGACTCCCACTGCTCGACCGTAGAGGCGCGATCGCCTCCCACTCGACACCGCTCTGGTCGTCTGGAACTGCCTCTGGAAACGCATGTGCTGCGACGCCATCTTGGGTTGGGTCCCCAATCGAGACTCTTCCTCCACGAGGACATCCGGCAATGCCCTTCTGCTGCGCGGTCCAGCCTGACCCTGGATCCGCTCTTCGTTCACCTCCACCCCCGGGATCTGCGGTGAGCACGGAGTTAACCTACTGCTCCGCAGGGTCGGGGTGGATCGACCTCCTTCCGACCCGCTAGTCACCACGGCAGTGGGACTCCGGCGATCGGGTTGGCGCGGTACTGGAGACACTCGACTCCGTGTCTCCACACCACGAGGGATAGCATCCCGCCACGGGATACCACTGGTATGGTACTCCGTCAACAAGTCCTGTGCATCTGCCAGCCTGGCACACTCCTCGTCCGAGGACTCTAATTTACAGTTCGGGCGGGGTATTCCAGTAGGCTCCTTTCCGGTCACCTCTCCGATGGCTGGTTTTCTCGGCCTTAAGAACTCGGCTTGATTCCGGCTCTGCGGGACCTGCACTCGCACTCCACAGTGCACCCGGAAGCTCCGCTGCCGACATCGGGGTAGGATCTTTCATCCCCACGGCTTGTACCGGCACAAACGTCGTCATAGGCCACATATATTGCAGTCCACAATGAGGACATCGAGCCTCGCTGCCCACAGCTCCGCCCGTCAGTCTGCACTGCAGGCAGAGACAGACCACTGTCTCCACACCCTCTTCGCGGATAATCAGGAAGCCTCCTGGAGCCGAATAGGGGTGGGTAGATATCAAGGGACTCTGTTCCACTTTCTCCGCTTGCTCAGCCATGGTCACCAACGGAAGCACTCGTCCTAGCGGTCTGTATTGATCAATGGCTCTTCGCAACTGAAGTGCAGGGGATGGTTGAGCAAGCCTTCCCCCCACTTCCTCCATCGGCATCCGGTGGAACTGCAGACCACTACCCCTGGCTGAAACTAGGGGGAGGTCTCGCCGCTTTGTAGGCTGACCCAGCACAGGGGCGGAGTGAGTCATAGTCCATGAGGGCGCGGCTCCAGCTTTCGCGCCAAACTCCCCAACTGGGTGGAGTTTCCTCGTTGCCGCCAATCCTGGCCAACAATTAGCAAACTGCAAAGTTGCAAGACTTTCTGCAGCTGGCCCACGCGGTGTCCCGGGAACGCGGGAACCGCCATTTTGGTAAGTACTGTCCTTCTTCATATTTGAGGTAGCGTCTGGCTGTTTGTTTATTGGTGTATAACAAAGTCCATTTCGTTCCTCCCATCTCGCAAGGCTGTCGTCCTCACTAGTCTCGGAGGTATCTTCCCGAGAACACAGGCATGACAAACACGGCGCAGCCACGGCTTTCACGCCATTCCATAACAAACTCACAAAAGTCTCTTCTGTAGTTTGTTCTTCTTCCTCGGTCTGGCATCCTGGACCTTCTGCTCTTTGCAGATCCTCCATTCTGACGGTCGCTTCTTGCTCACTGTATACTGGATTATTGTACATGGAGCTCCGCTCTGCGGGGCAGCTACCACATCCGTACATTAAACATGCCTTGTGCACCACCTTATGTACCTAACGTAGATCAAACTCGTGTTTGCACTACCTCAGGCTAGGCTCACTCTCTCAGTGTCTACTGTATCTCCTTCCTCCCAGTCTGTGCTCCCTTCGGTAAGTGATCTGGAATGGCTAGAGTACTCTGGGGCTTTCATGCAGTACTTGGGCTTCTACCTCTCTTGGTCAGCCTAGTGCAGACCCTCTCCAGGAGTCCTGACCTAGTTAACAGGCTATCCCTTCAGGCATCCTACCCCTAGCGCTACCTCAAGGTGACTCGGACAGCTATAGCCCCTCTCCAGACCCACTAACTCCTCTCAGGTTCCCAGGTTACTCCTGCGGTTCCATCCCAACGCAGCACAAAGTGGCAGCATACACTTTCCCTGTTTCCTAGCGTGTGCCTAGCAAAAGCCTGTCCTGTTTACAGATATATCTCTCAGCAGCGCCTCCAATTGTAACGGGTTTCCCCCCCGCCCAATCTCACATTGGCCCGGGTACTCTAATAACCAACCCCCATTACGTGTTAGTGTTTGGTGGTGCACCTGTAGGCAACAGGACTCCTGAGTCTCCCGCTTGATGGTATTAGGGGATGTCATCAGACAGGCAGCTGAGGTAGTGGGTGCGAGTTCAACTTACATCATGTGCAGCGCCTCCACCTCAGCAGGGTCTATGCTTCCGCAGGGAGATGGTCCTGGTGAGGAACTCCTTCTTGGTAGTGACTGCCACTGTTGAGTAATTTCACACTCACACAGTGGGGGTTTCGTTAACAAGGCCATCTTTATTGTAGATTGGGATGTAGCAGGCTGCCCCATGCAGCTGCCGGCTCTAGCCACACATCTCTCTGTGCTGTCCCTTTGCCAGGTACGCCCTCCCAAATTGAAGTGGGATTCCCTCTTCTCCTGGGGAGATCCTCTCTGTGCCAGGTCCCTGGACACAGAGTGGCTTAGACAGGCTGATTGGTCAACCTGGACCGCTAGTTACTTCACTAGGGTCACAAAGTGTTCCTACAATCCCTTTGCAGGAAAGCACAATTTCCCAACAACTTTCCACAGCTGCTGGAACACACCTCTAACTAACTGTGTTGTGCCTTATATACTTCAGGAGGCAGGTGCATCCCTGATGTCACTATCCAGGGACTCAGAGCATACAGCCACTCCCCTCCATACATAGGGCACCTCACCATGGTGTGAGGGAAAACCTCCATAACTACTGCTGGCATACCTGTCCTTACCAGGACTTACTGCCAACAGAGAGGAAAGTAATATACCATTATTATGCATGGCTATACATATATATCTTATCAACTATTACAATGTGATCATCAAAAGACCTGCCAAAGGTTGGAACTTAAAGAAAGATTTAGAACCATAGCTTTCGCAAAGTGCAGTTTTAAGAGGCAGTGAGATGTCCAAGTGTTAACAATGCTGTATCTGATCCCAGACACACTGTGAGAGGATTGGGGTTCCTTACAATGCATCTGATCTCAGATGTGCTATTTCAGAGGGTTGGAGTCCTGTAGAACTAGCAGAAGTGAGGGTCACAGCCAGGAAGCGTTGATATCCTGGCACTTGGTGGTCAGACTGGATCACCCTCTGCAGTATCAGAAGTCAAAGACATTACAAAGGTGGATCACTCCACGCGGAGCCATCAACCGTAGAGGCGGAGGCGTCGTGGATCACCCTTCTGGATCAGTGGATCCCAAGTACAGCATCTGCGCGCTCGGGTGCGGACACACCCGGCAGGTACCTCATCACAACACGTGCACCAACCATCAACTCAAATTATTTGGCAGCGCTGTTTCACACTTGGGTGGGTGTGGGACTCTTGGGACACGGTGTTGGGGAATATGGTGTAGGGTTATGGCCCTGCGAGGCCTAGTGTTATAGAGTGACGCTATTGTTATATTCGTTCTGCATATAGTAAACTGTTTAATCCATAACCATGTGTATTGGTTACTGTATGTGAATCCTGCACAGGTGGAGGCGCTATGAGCATCATTCCAGGATTCACCCCAGGTTCCCATCAGAGGAGGCTCAGGCCTCCTGTGAGCCTAACTTGTATTGCACCAGACTCTGTAATAATACATGTAGATCCCACACAAGGTCCCTATCTGCGATTGGGGGTAAGAGGGAGAAACTGTGTTACATATATTTGTGTGTATTTGGGGAGGGGGGGTAGTGTGTATTTTGGGGGGGGTAGTGTAGGTGGGGGGGGGTTGGGGGGAGGGGTAGTGTATGTATGTATGTATAAATGATGATGTTTTGCACAGAAAAACAATGAAAAAAAAGAAATAAAGGGGCTTATTATTGTGAGATGCATTTTATTCCCCCACATATTTTGTTGTATGTTAATGCTTATACAGTATATACCTATTAGTGTGTACAGTATACAGTATGTCTGTGTTTGTGGGGGTGTAATATTCATGCAAGGGTTTGTGGCTCTCGGAATATTTTGGAGAAAGACATTTTTTTTATAAAATGGCTCTTCTGTGAGAGGTTGCAGACCCCTGCTCTATACCATTCTCACTTCATCACCTTTTACAAATTGATACAGACAACTGATATTCATGTCTTCATTCCAAGCACATAAATCAATTTTGGAGCTATATTCCATTATTACGGGAATGCGTTTGTACAGCCCCACTGAATAAGCCCTAATTTAGTTCAAACTCATGATAAAAAAATCTATACACATGTTAAAAGGTATACAAAAAAACATATTGGTGTCAAAATAAGTGCGTGTAGGATACATTATATAGCAGATATTAGCATGTTTATGTGAGATGCACTTTTAACCTTGTAACTGAAATGATTCCTAATCATTACAAATGACCACTACTTTACTTTATCACTTTGCAGGCTTTATGGGGCGGGAGGAAGGAGTGCAAAGTGTATTAAATGCAATGCAGGATCAGTATCACATTATCATTGCCACACAGAAAATAAAGTGCTCAACTGTCAATGGCAGAAAGCTTAAAATGAAACTAGCTGGCTATTATCAAGCCTATTTTTAGTCGTCCGATGAAAAAAGCACCTGGGTCATGCAGAGGATTCATTCACCGCCTGGAAGTTGAAGCCATGGCTCTTTTTTTTCTATTTCTAGTTTCAAATGCTAGAAGAAACCCTTATTTAGGGTTTGAGGGTTAGGGCTTACCCCTAGGTGGAGATCCCCTGATATTCACCTCGTCGTGTAGCACAAAATTTAGAGTGAGAGTTGACGCCTTGAAATGTCTTATTGACTTAGTAAATCCCTTTCCTACTGGATGTGACTGAAGAAAATGCTTTGTCAATGAGCCAAGATAAAAACTATACTTAAAGCAGAAATTTGGGTTAACTTAAAAATAAATATATATACTGTATTATTACAGGATTGAAGAAGGGAGTCTCCGGAGCTAAACTGTGTTAATTTCTGCTCCGGGGACCCCAAGCTTACCTCCGTAGCAGTGCGGTATCCCTGCAGGCAGAGAAACTGTGTGCCTAATATAATGCTAGTTTAAATGTCCCCTGTCATGCGAGCCAATAGGAATCCGTGACGTAATCCGGTGTTGCGTCCTATAAGCCCATGTGAACTAGACCTTTAAACTCCGCAGACAACCGGCACCCCCTACAGAGGTAAGCATATCAGGAACCGGGGGACCCCAGAGCTGAAATTTACACCATTCAAACCTGTAATAAAAAGTGTGTGTGTGATAGCCACCATTTAAAAAAAAAATCACTTTAATATGTGCATCAATACAACCCACACAATGATAAGTAATTAACTAAGTTGCTGATCGATTCGTTCTCCTGTGATTGATCGTCGAAGATTCGGCTCAGGGGTTCACTAAATGGCTGTCAGTGGAGCAGAAGTGGACCAAAGATGCAAAGCTCTGTGGGGAAGATCATGTGGCCAGGCAGTCAGTTGATACAATTGGTGCACTGCTAGAGAGGGCAGGAGTCAAAAAGGTGTGTGCCAGAGCCTGTTTCAGAAGAGGACGGGGTTGCTATAGAAACAAAAAAAATGCTTGTTACATTATAATACATTAAAAATGTAATTTCAAAGTTGTTTTAAAAAGATAAATGCTACAAGTATTTTCTCATAGTAAAAAAAATGATTTATTAAAAAAAAACATATGTAGGGTATTTCTTGGTCTGCAGCTTTAATCCGTATTGTTGCTTTAATATCATTTATCCTTTATTATTCTACTGTATCTCTTTTTCCTCTTCTTTTTTTATTTTTCATGTGATGTAATTTGGTAATTATAATCAAGATTGCTGTCCTTTTCATACATGAAAAATCAAATTAGCAAAATGAAGGCATTCTATTTAAGAAAACTGGAAATGAAGGTACAATGAAAGAATGTGTTTAATGGTATAATTAGTAGACAGAGCATGGTTAGAAGCATTAATTACTATTAGTTAAAATCCTATATATTTATTTTGTAATAAAACAGTTCTGTAGTATTAGATAATACTTACTGCATTTGTATATTGACTCAAAGACACAGCAAGTGATGTCTGAAGCTGACATTTCCATTTTCTTCTTAGGAGGGCAGCAAACTTGAAAAAGATACTGTTTTATATAGAAAATGCCTACCATTTACTGAAAGTGTTGGCTGGAGTAAGGAGCAAAATAAGTTTAATCGCTTGTAACGTGCCAGTTGGATCAGGTCAATCTGAACACTTTTAGTCACCTTGGTCACTTCTGATTTTGATTCAGTACCCTCAAGCCGACTGTCACGGGAGACCAGGTCTTTTAACAAATTTATACCAGGTTCATTCAATAGGCAAAATAAGGTGGTGAAATAAAATGGGGCTTATTTGGATAAAAACCTCAGAAACAAAACAGAAATACAAAAGACAGAAATATAAACACTTACTGGGGCCTGGGGATTGAGATCTAGTCTTTCGTAGGTGTAGGGCGCCCGCTTGAAAGAGCTTACCCTGATCGGGACCTTGTCCTGGACCGAGATTCGGGAGAAAATCCTGGAACTGATTTCGGCAGGAGATCCTGACCGCGACCGCTACGTTCTAAAATGAGAACTTGGTCCTTGCGTCTGACTTAGTCTCTGCAGGGCAGACTTTCCTAGCTTCAAAACGAAGCCGGTTGCTCTGCTATTTCGAACAGAGTAACTTTGAAAGGCCCGCCCAAGCTTCATCCACTCAAGTCACAGGATTGTCTGGTTCTCTGACTCAGTCATCTCCTTACATACACTCCACTAAGCTATCCTTGGCATGATTATGAATATAACAATTTACATATTTATTTTATCAGTTAACATACATACTGATCACTCATCCCCAACGCACATTTTGCCTCTGCTCTTCAGCAGGAGTAGCATCTACCAAACAACATGCTATATATATACACTCACCAAACGGAAATCCTCCCTGTGTAGCACTTTAGGTATCACGCTACTGTGAGTATATTTGTTGTAAATAACAGAACACTACAGACGGTGGTATCAAAAATGTAAATATTACTTTATGCCATGATCAATGTGCATGAAAAAAGGCTGATTTGAAATGCCTTTTGTTATAAATTAAAAACACAATTATCAATCACACAAACATAACCACAATGGATTAAAGGAAGGTACCTCATTTATATGACCTTGGAGCCTTCAGTATTAGTGATAGCTTTTTAATTTGGACTAACAATTGATACTAGAAGACAAACTTTCGAGAGTTCTCCTCTGTTCCTCAGGTCAGCAATACTGATTTACAGAGGTCCAGTGAGTTTAACACAGATGTAAAAAAGAAAAATAAGATACTGTAGCCATCTAAGGCCGCGCTTATAGTGCTGGCGGCGGCAACGCGACCGATGACGTCACCCATCGCCGTCGCCACTGGCGAAAGTTGCAATCTGATTTTTAGCGACGTCGATGGCGACAGGGCCAGTGAAATCACTAAAGGGGCGGTCCGCACAATTTGATTGGTTTAGAGACCGTCACATTTGCTGACTGTCTCTAAAAAATCAAATTTTCCAGGCTTCAAAATGTTCTCGGTTTTTGGTTGCTCCGCCGCGCTTACTATAAGCGCTTGCAACGGAGTCAATGTATTTGATTCGGGGCGACGTCGCGTCGCCGTCGCAAGGCACTATAAGTGCAGCCTAAGGCAGATGATGCAGAGAAGGAATAAACTGACAGGGCAATAAAAGGGATAGTGAGACACAGGACCATACATCCATGTGCTGGGGGGAGGGGATGCTGGGGGGGGGGAGACGTGGTTAATTGGAAAATTCAGAGAGGCAGCGATAAACATTACTAGCATTACAGAAAATTATGGTAGTGGGTTAAAACTCCTATCTATCTGGGGCTGGGCTCTGCTCTAACCACCCCACCCCCTCTCCCCTGGTTTCTAGGCTGCTTGACCTTCGAGCCTGGAAATAACTCTCCCCACCCCAGAATAAACCTGCCCAAGATTTACATAAAGTTAAATAAACATGCCACAAAGATCTGGGAGATACAAAAGGCGGCAGCTTTTATTAAACAAATAATATACTAATAATAGGGGTGGTTGGTGGTATAGTAGGGTTGGTAAGTGCCAACCCTACCAGTGTGCTCAACCCCCCAGGTAAAGGCCGATGGTACCAACCGTGGCCTGCAAATCCACCAAGCCGGGACACCTCACCAGCCCAGCCATCAAGTGAGTAATGGGCCCAGAGGATCACACACAAATGATCCCTGCCCACTCGACACCCCCAGCCATCACAGGGTTTACCGGCACCATGGAGTCCCGGCCTGGCAAGGTTAAAGCCCACTTATCCGGACAGCTGCCACCCACAGGGCTATTAAATCACCTTAAACTAGCTTTGTACCCCCAGACCCACAAGGACCATTCAAGCCCTTACTGAAGAGTCATATTAAACAAATCTAAACCTAAACCGCACCTGAATCTGAGCAAAATCAATTTTTATCGACTTAACCGAATCCAAAGATGTTACCAACTAAATGTCATCACCCCCTATGTGAATAGCTAAAATGTTTGGAGGCCTCCCATCCCTTGCCATAGCCATCAGCTCTGGTAGTAACCGAAACCACTTCAATCACACACGCCTTCCCAAAAAAAGTTTCCCTGATACCCTCTGAAACCTAAATTCCTCCCATATGGACGGACTGCCGCAGCCCTCTCTGACCAATGAATAAAGGAATCACCGATGAACCTTACGTCCAGGGGTGCAAAACCTAAATTATTTTTAAAAGAATCAACTCACCACCCCTTAACTCATCTCTGCCCTAACATAACTCCAGTACCTGTTAGAATCCCAATACACTATCCTTTGGACAACATCTGCTCCTAAGCCAGCCCACGCTGCCTCGTTCGCCGCCCCTATATGGAAGCAGTAGGTATCGAAATGAGTCCCATTTATGCCCAAACGAACCTCCACGTATGCCCTTAGCCTCATTACTGGGCAGATCAAACTATCCCCTAACTCCCCTATAGAACCCAAGCTCCCGGCAAAGCAGATCAGTTTTAGATGTCTGCACCAAAAGCCTAACTGTCTCCGTCCCTCGCACCACATTCACAACTGCCATTCCCCCCTCCAACTCTTTTTGTTGTATAAACTAATTCGTTTATTCGCAATGCCCCCAAAAATGCCAAAGTAAATGCTGCATTAAATAGCTTAACCTCAAATTGGGATCAACAAACCCTAACGATTGTCTGGACCAGACTCTCCAGCACTAGCTGAGTAACCAACTTCCTGGAGTCCCGAACTTTTGAAGAACTCTTCAAACTGGCTACTGCCCTCATATTTATAAAATCCTTAGTTGGATCTCCTGCGCCTCTTGCTCGCATGAAAAATGACACAACCGCAAGTTATCTCTCCACCGAACTGCTTGCTAGCCCTTTTACATTTAATAATAGCAGATACGTCAAGAGGGCCACCACCTCAGAAACCTCTACACCCAGCTCCCTTGCCTGTTCCATCACTTAACCGTCACCAGCTCCCACAACTCCACCGGTTTAACGCCGACCGACTGGATCCGCCTCTGGCACCAACCTCCTGAACTCTGACAACTGCATTCGGGATAAAGCATTGGCAATGCCGTTAGCCACTCCAGGTACATGCTTATCCCTAAAGGCTATGTTTTATTTTAAGCAAGTTAAAACACAGCTTCGCAGGAAAGTCAACACCTGGGGGGAGGGGAACCAAAATGATTAACCACCTCGACCATACCCATATTATCAGACCGAAACACTACATTCTGGTTAGCAAAACGTGCGCCCCAAAGCTCAATTGGAACTATCAATGGAAAGAATTCTAAAAACATCAGGTTATTTATTAAATGAGACTTCACCCATGAATCTGGCAACTGCTCCGCACATCACTATCCCTCTAAAAAAAAAGCCCAGAATCCCACTGACCGTGCCGCATCCGTAAAAAGCCGAAGCTCGTTATTGGATGTCGGCTGAGTCCTCCACAGGGTCCTCCCATTGTAACAACGCAAAAACTCCAACCATACCACCATATCTTTCCGAAACTCTGCTGTAATCTGAATAAAATGATGTGCACTCCTCATTCCAGTTGTAGAAGCCACTAGCCAAAACAGATGCCCAATTAAGGACTGAAAATGCCTCAATGTCACATTCTTGAGACATAAACATTACCAAAGAACTTCATAATGATTTAATTTATCACCAGGCATTCTATACTCCATCTGCACCGAATCAATTTTGATTCCCAAAAAACTGAACAGTTGTAGGACCCTCCGTTTTTTCCACCGCCAATGGAACACCAAACTCGCACGCCGTTTCTGAAAGTTGACAGCCATATCCACTACCCCAGAAACACCCGCAGACTCACTCTTGGACAGGCCGCTCCTTTGCTGATTTGTGTCCAAGCCTGCGTCTCCTGATTGCTGGTGCCCTTCCCTTACTTGTAAGGGTAGCAATCCTGAACCATCAGCTGTTGATAGCACTGGGACCCCCTGATTCTTAACCGCTCAGGGAAGATCTACCCAGGATACCCAGGGGGTGCTTCCTCTTACTAAAGCTGGGGGGAAATAGGAGCCGATGCCCTCCTCTTATCACTAGCTGATCGCTTCCCGGCAATATATTTTACAACATAATTACTTTTTCATAAGATCCCATCCTCTCTTGTTTCTTTTGACCTTCTCAATTCCCGTGAATGTTAATTGTGAAACGCACTTATTACCTACCATACCGTTTTAATGCTCTCTTTCTTTATATATTCTGGGGGGGGTTAAATCAATATTCTTAATATTAGATTTGCGTTCACTAATCCAGTCATGGAGATAAAGTGAGGTTCCGTTTATATCGGCTTTCAAACCTGAACGTGTTAATGTGTAAATGTCATGCAATGACAAGTAATTAATAAGATCTTTTTTATTTTGCGTCCTGAGGTAGGATAAAAAAAAATATATAGAATTATTTGCGGTGTGACTACTGTACTGTACATTGCAAGCAGCATCTGGACCGGTTATTTGTTTTTAGGGTTAGTGTTTATCCAGGGTTTTAGTTGTCCCTCACAAAAAAACAGCTAAATTACATGCTCTGCAAATATGTAATACGAAGTGGTGATCCTGCCATGTTTTAAATGTTTTTCTCTCCCATTGCACTAGGTGCCAATGTCTTAAAATAGCATGTTTGACTTTTCCTGAAACAGATGTGAAATTGGAAAAGAGATCTATCTTGTTTCACAGTCACTGTTTTTTCGTTTAGCTGCTCCTGCTGCTGTTTTATAAACTTGATAAATCTTTGAATCAACTTATTGCTTTGTTGCTCAAATTTAGTTTGTGTATCACAGATCTTTCAAATCCTATCACACTGATATTTTGGTATTATTTTTTTTTATATATGTTTGGGGTGAAATTATTAATAGTGTAAAAGTGAATGCACTGTTATAGGTTTTCTATAGACTGTAGTCAGAATTGAACTAGCCTCTAAACCAAGCATGTCAAACTCGCGGCCCACAGCGAGTATCTGTGCGGCCCACCCAGTGTGTCCCGGTTACGGCGGCGGTGAGGAGGATGCGGCAGCTGGAAAGTATTCTCTGTGTGAGTGAATGCTGCCGGGGGGATTGGATGAAGGGCCGCATGGGTTTGAATGAAGGAGGCGGAGCTTAGAATGCCGGCCGGGATGCAGGGGATTGGTCGCAGGCAGGTCAGAGGAAACCGGGGGCGGGGCTTCCGCTTTGTGCAGAGCACACGGTGAGTGTGTCTCTGCCTTCCCGCTCCTGGCTAATTTGCCTGCTGCGCGGTGTCCCCCGCCAGGCGGGCAGCGGCGCTCACCCCCTTTGGCGCTCACCCCCCTTGCTGCTCACCCCCCTTGCCGCTCACCCCCTTTGCCGCTCACCCCCTTTGCCGCTCACCCCCTTTGCCGCTCACCCCCTTTTCCGCTCACCACTTGGCGCCCCCCCTTGCAGCTCCCTTTGCCCCCGGTCTGCATGGTGCGGGAGATGGGCGTGGGGGCGGGCAGTGGTGGTGCGCGATCGCTGACGGGCGGTGAGTGCAGCGGGAGGCTCAAAAAGCAGGCCTTTCCTCTGTCCCCCATCACCCCCCCCCTCCAGTCACTCACATCCGTCGCTGTACTCCACTTTGTGTGTGTGTGAGTGGGGGGGGGTGTGTGTGTGTGGGTGGGGTGTGTGTGTGAGTGGGGGGGGTGTGGGGGAGGGTGTGGGGGGGGGGTGGGGTGTGTGTGTGTGTGGGGGTGTGTGTGTGGGGGGTGTGTGTGTGTCTGTGTGGGGAGGGGGTGTGTGTGTGTATGGGGGGGAGTGTATGTGTGGGGGGGGAGTGTGTGTGTGTGGGGGGGGGAGTGTGTGTGTGTGTGTGGGGGGGGGTGTGTGGGGAGGGGGTGTGTGTGTGTATGGGGGGGAGTGTGTGTGTGGGGGGGAGTGTGTGTGTGTGGGGGGGGGAGTGTGTGTGTGTGTGGGGGGGAGTGTGTGTGTGTGTGGGGTGGAGTGTGTGTGTGTGGGGGGGAGTGTGTGTGTGGGGGGGGGAGTGTGTGTGTGTGGGGGGAGTGTGTGTGTGTGGGGGGGAGTGTGTGTGTGTGGGGGGGGGGGGAGTGTGTGTGGGGGGGGAGTGTGTGTGTGTGGGGGGGAGTGTGTGTGTGGGGGGGAGTGTGTGTGGGGCGGGAGTGTGTGTGTGGGGGGGAGTGTGAGTGTGTGGGGGGGGGAGTGTGAGTTCGTGTGGGGGGGGGAGTGTGAGTGTGTGTGGGGAGAAGGAGTGGGGGGAGTGTATGGGGGGGGAGAGAGTGTGTGTGGGGGGAGAGTGTGTGTGTGGGGGGGGGGAGAGTGTGTGTGTGTGTGGGGGGGAGTGTGTGGGAGGGGAGGAGAGTGTGTGTGTATGTGGGGGGGGGAGAGTGTGTGTGTGGGGGGGAGTGTGTATCTGTGGCTGTGTGTGTGTGTGTGTGTGTGTCTGTGTGTGTG